>NC_041391.1:598934621-598984325 GCF_002162155.2 Triticum dicoccoides
TGATGTATTGGTGTGTGTGGGGGGGAGGGGGTGGGGGGAGGGGTAGGCAGAGGCCTAACTATAGAGGTAGAACGACTCGTATATGTGTTGAGAAGGAGAGACCCAGCTATGTCATGAGGGAGATCGGTCGACATCCATACATAACTGAAGGACGGGAAATATGATGGGACACAAAGATAGAGGAGAGAGAGAGAGGGAGGGAGAGGGAGGGAGAGGGTAGAGTGCTGGATGGGTGATGGAGTTGCTTCTCAGAGATGTTGGGAGAGGCCTACTAGACAAACTGAGGGTGGAACTGTAATGTTATCAATAAGAGTGGGGATATGTTTCTGTGTGTGCCTGTGCGTGATAGATCTGTCGGGACGCATCCATGGATGATGAAGGGGAACCATGTGTTTGGTAAGCAAACCTAACTAGATCGGTAGATCAATTGTTGTTTGTCGGAGGAAGGGAGAGACACAACTAATGAGGTAGATCGATCGATGTGTGGGTAAAAACAAGTTATAAGGACCTAGATGGCTATATGTATATATAGCGAGAGATCGGTCGGTGTACGTCCATTTGTTAGAGGCAAATAAGGCCCAGCGAGACGGATAGACAGAGAGAATGGAGCTAGGAGGTGGTGCGAGAGGCCCAACTACTAGCTGGATAGGGGGAGGAGTGTGCGGTTGTGAGATCGATTAAAAGAGGGGTGAGAGTTTACACGTGTGTCTGACCATATGAGAGACACGAGGCAAGGACACATAAAGGAGGAGATTGAAGCTGTGTGTGTATGCTGTAGGCAGGCATCGCTGGAGAGGTTTATCGATCGGTGTGTGTCAGAAAGGAGTTGTGGAGACTCTGGGAGAACGACCTAAAGGAAAAAATGAATGTACCCGGTGGATAGAATGCCGAGGGAGGGGGAGGGCGAGGAGGGCGTGTACATGCACGAGAGAAAGTTAGTGGTAGCTACAAAGGTTAGAGGACTGTGTGGGTGTAAGAGACTAACAAAGATCATAATTTGATATGAAAGCGGATTCATATATTTGAATAGGATATCATAGTGTTTTAAACATTGCATGCATGAATATAGCGGTGATACACGTGTTGTGCACATGTTATACCATAATGTGATAATGCATGGCGTTTGCAACTCACAGCTAAATGTCGAACAATCTAAACCATACTATACATCAAACAATCTCACATTTTATTTGAATTTTGATAATGTGCGGTGTTTGCAGCTTACAACTAAATATCGAGCAATCTAAACAATACTATATATCGAACATTCTCACATTTTATTTGAATTTGTGGTAATGTGTGGTGTTTGCAACTCACATCTAAATACTTGTAGGTGTAGGGGGCGGGGCACCATACATAATGTGATAAACACATTATACATATAAGACATGGTTTAGATTATGAAGATCTAGCTAGAGCTAGAAATGTAATGTAATTTGAAATCAAAATAAAGGGGATTCAAAAAATCTAGTTCGAGTTCATATAGTACACATAGTTCATATGTAACTCGATACTGATCATGTGGTGTGTTGTGAAGATAATACACAAACGATGGTTTAACTTGACAATAATGATGATTGTAGATCTTATTAAAACAGAGAAACGATCATTACTGTAGATCTTATTCAAATTTAGTTCATATTGAAGCGGTAGTATATACGTTTGGAATGCACTAAAACGTTCATTTGAGTAGTAGGTTGCATGCATTATACACGTAGCGAAATATTTTAATTGAACATAACATGAATTCAAAGTTTTGAATGACATTTGTAGTGCGCATTGATTTGGTACAGTACACGTTAGGCTTGTCCGGAAATTTCAATCCGCGCCTTGTTAGCCCGAAATATTTAAGATATATCTTTGTCTTGTTGTGCTCCGACAACTCCCTCCATCTCAACCCGCGCCTTGCTATTCCGAAATTACAACGCGCGTGAAAACTCCCACCTCCTGTGAAATCCTGACAGGCGAAATGCCCGTGGTACCCCAGAACCGAAAGAACCGCCTCAAATCGGTGGGGGTACTTTCGTAACTTACCCCACATTTCGGACAAGCGCGTCTCTAAGCCATGGTTCCCCACTGCCATCCCATCCGCCCACCCATTCGTACACCGAGGCCGCAAAAAATCGCGACGAAACCCCACACCCTGCTCCGTTTGCCACCCAGTGAGAGCTTCTTCCCCGACGACGTCGTCCACAGCAACACCTCGACGCCCCTCATCCACCGTACCAGATGAGGATCCGTCGTCGATCTCATCGTCCCGCTGGTTCAGCCACCCCATCCTCCACCTCCAAGGAGCTACCCCGACGTTCCCCTCGTCTTTTGCGCCACCTCCATTCCCACACCGCCGTCTTCACCTGCACCACCGGAAGAGCATCATCATCACCGTTTCCTCGGATGAAGCTGCGGCCTATCGGCGCCACCAAAGAGGTTGTACACTAATCGCCGCATTGTCTTCTTGATTCGATCTCACGGTGCTGCCGGCGCTCGATCCCGAGCCGACACGGCGCGGCTCCACCCACGGCGGCATCGCCGGCCACTTCCTCCATGGCGTCGCTCCCTCGGCGGCGACGTCCACATCAGTAGGAGCTGTGAAAGAACATGTGGTGCCCCCATGTTTGGTTTTGGTAATTGATGACAATCTCTATGGACTAATGGTTGTCTTGAGTTATATTTGAAGGATCTGTCCATAGGCTTTTCTTGAAGTCCATGTGTGGTTTCAAGGAGTTTATGAGTTGACCAAGGTGCTATTAAGGAATTATCCAAAGAATGGTCATGTGAGTGCTGAGCTTATTGCAAGCATGTCTTGAAGAAGAAGATTGTGTGATCATTCATGTTTACCTTCAAGACATCATCCAAATGAACAGAGTTGGAAAGATTCAAGGTTGATCAAGACTAAGTCAAAGAGTAAATCAAGTTGATCAACACACAAAGCGTAGAATACGTACCGAGAGGGATCAAGCGACCCCATGGTATGGTAAGCACTGTCAATTACGCTTTGTGTACTAACCCATGATCTTCGTGAGAGTTCTTTGTGGGGTTAGGTTGTGGTGTGCAAGTTCAAGTGAAGCATCACGAAGAGATCAAATGCTTGAAGCTTGCCGTCCGTTGTGGTGACAATGGACTTGTGAAGATGTGCGGAAGAGAGGCTCACCCACAGGAGTATGGGGAGCAATCAACTAGTCTTCTTCGAGCCATCGCAATCAAGAAAGGTGGTCCAACTTGAGGGAGTCAAGATCGTCATCATCTAGCTCAAGTGGACCATGTGCAAGGCAAAGGTTTGCCCTTGATAGGTTTTCTATTTTACTGGTCTCATGGTAGTTGTGGGAGACCGGGTTATAGGATCATTTATCGTACTATCAAGGGGGGCTCTCGATGAGTTGCTTGATCGTATCGTTCGTAGAGAGCTCAAACCATTGCATCCTTGCATCATCTTTATTGGTTCTTGTTTGGTTCTTCTCCTTGTGAGATTTGGAGCTTTTGGTCATTTTCATGACAAGCTCGAGTTCATCGAAAACGGAGTTCACTTGCATCTTCTATGATGTTTTCGATGTTGGAGGGTATGCCGGTTCTTCTCTGTTGGAGGTGTCACTCCTTTGTTTGCTAAGCATATCTCCCCTGCCTCTTCTTACTATAACCAACAAGCTTGAGTTTGATCAATTCGAAGCTCATTTGCAGAAGTTATGGCAGTTCTGGTTTCCTTGGAGTATACTTTGTTTTCGCGGTAGTGGCTTAAGGATGGCACCAGCGGTAGTACCGCGGTCCACAGCGGTAGTACCGCCGAAGCACTCAAGCGGTAGTACCGCTCCCAGAGCGGTAGTAGCGCTCCCCAAGCGGTAGTACCGCTTGTGGTCTTCGGCCGTAGTACCGCAGTGGTTCCGGGCTACTTCCGCCTTGATTCGAGACCGTTGTTTTTCATGTTGGGTTTTACGGTACTAAGTGCAGTAGTAGTGGCGGTAGTACCGCTCCAAGCGGTAGTACCGCGCCTACTCCCACGGTAGTACCGCTCTGGGGCCAGGACCCTGACCTCCTCGTCAGCGCGGTAGTACCACTGGGTGAGAGCAGTAGTACCGCCCTCAGCGGTAGTACCGCCCTGCCCAAGCGGTAGTACCGCTCTGTGCGTGGCTGTTCAGTGGGGTAATAATTGGATTGGTTCCCCCACTATATAAAGGGGTCTTCTTCCCCAATGAACCTTATCCTTTTGAGCTCGTGTTCTTCCCCCATTGTTGACCTTCTTCGAGCTTGCTATCTCTCAATCCCTCCATGGATTCTTGCTAGTTTTTGAGGGAAAAGAGAGAGGAGATCTAGATCCACGTTTCCACCAATCACTTTCTCCTCTGTGTGAGGGGAACCCCTTGGATCTAGATCTTGGAGTTCTTGGTGTTCTCCTTCTTGTTGTTCCTCTCATTTTCTTCCCTAGCATTAGTTGCTTCGGTGGGATTTGGGAGAGAAGGACTTGGGCACTCTGTGTGCCCTTGCCATTGCATTTGGTGCATCGGTTTGAGTTCTCCACGGTGATACGTGGAAGTTTCAAGTTGAGAAGCTTATTACTCTTGGGTGTTTGGGCACCCTAGAGCTTGTTCCTCTTGGGTGCCTTGGTGCCCTAGACGGTTGGTGGTGTTCGGAGCTCAATCATTGTGGTGTAAAGCTCCGGGCAAGCGTCGGGGTCTCCAATTAGGTTGTGGAGATCGCCTCGAGAAATTTGACGGGTACCGGTGACCGCCCCCAAGGGTTGCCAAAGTGTATGGGTTCGGTGACCGCCCCCAAGGGTCGCCATTTGTACGGGTTCGGTGACCGCCCTCAAGGGTCCCTTAGTGGAATCACGGCATCTTGCATTGTGCAAGGGCGTGAGGAGATTACGGTGGCCCTAGTGGCTTCTTGGGGAGCATTGTGCCTCCACACTGCTCCAAACGGAGATTAGCATCCGCAAGGGTGTGAACTTCGGGATACATCGCCATCTCCGCGTGCCTCGGTTATCTCTTACCCGAGCCCCTTTACTTATGCAGTTTACTTTGTGATAGCCATATTGTTCTTTGTCATATATCTTACTATCACATAGTTGCTTATCTTGCTTAGCATAAGTTGTTGGTGCACATAGGTGAGCCTAGTTGTTGTAGGTTTTGTGCTTGACAAATTAACCGCTAGGTTTATTCCGCATTTGTTCAAGCCTAAACCGTAATTATTTTAAAGCGCCTATTCACCCCCCCCCCTCTAGGCGACATCCTCGATCTTTCAAGATGTTGCTGCTTTAGCTGTCGCTCGCGTTGCTGCTCTACTCTTGCTCTCGGTCCCCTGCCTGGTCTGCTCTTGCTATTGCTCTTGCTCACGTTGCTGCTCTCGCTCTTGCTCTTGCTTGCGATGCTGCTCCGATTTGGCTACACTTCAGTCGACTAAATCGACTTTTGGGTCAGTCGATTTCCAAGGGGTGGGCTCGCCGGGGTGAAGGAAGAACCGGCCGCAACAGGGAGGGGGGCTCGCCGGAGAGGTACCCCACTATCTATCTTAGGGTTCAGGATGGGGGCGTGGTCGCCGGCGGTGGCGGGGCGTTGGCGGGGTGGTGGCGTGGGGATCGCCGGAGAAAAAGCTCGGCACGGGGGGCCTAGAGGGATGGTCGGGGCGGCGGCGGACCGGCGGTGGGGAGTGTTTTTAGGGCGGGCGGGGCGGCGCACCGCCGACCGCAGGTGGCGGGGGGCTGCTATTTGGCCGGTGGTGGTTGGCGGCTCAGGGGGGTGAAGGTTGAAGATGAACCGCAGGCCCTTGATTTCGTATCCAACGGCTGCAAAATCGACTGACCAGAGATGAAAAAGTCAGTTGACCGACGTGTAGCCTCACCTTGCTAGTGCGTTCAGTTTCGACAGCAAAATTTAGTTTCGACGGCAAAATTCAGTTTGGACAGTTAGGTTCAGTTTCGACAGTTAAGTTCAGAGATGAGCGGCTGATGTATTTTACATCTAGCACTTTGTGGTTATGTATTTTACGTCATGTATTGGAGATGCTATTAGAATTCCACTCAGGTTAACGTTGTTCGTTGTCTCTCTTGTCCTGCTTCAGCCTCGGCGTCGTACAACTCACCGGAGCTGCTCCAACGACGAAACCCTCCATCACAGCGGAGCAGTACCTCGGGCTCCATCTCCAGACGCCCAAGATCTTCTTCCCCTCCTCCGACAGCAAAGTCAGCCGGAGCATCCTCACCGGCCAACCCAATCATGCTGAGATCGACATGGCTTCGCCAAAGAGGTTGTACACTTGTTGCATCTCTTTTTTACTCTACATGTTATATATATTGTCCACTGCGCACACAGATTTGTTCCTTTAGTGTCTCCTTGAAAGAAAAAACGTAGGAATTTTAATTTTCACTTGTCCTCCTTTTCAAATTCCTATTCATGAAGCACAAGACTAAGAGATGGTAGCATAATAGCATTATAACCGTACATTTTCCTGTTGTTTGACTTAATCTCACCATGCTTCTTTTTTTTGACCGTGAACTGAGGATCTCACCATGCTTCTTTGCATCCTGTGATCTTCCAATTGTTGTGAATCAAACACCCCGATTGGCAGAAATCCTATGTTTTTAAATTCTCTGTTTTGCACGTGCATTCCTATCCTATTCCTGTCTATTTCATGTCCCTGCATTGTTGGAATCCTCCAATTCAAACGAGCTCTTATAGAATTACTTCTCTTACAGATAGTTGTCAAAGAAAACCTTGCGTGGTTTGTCCCGGTCCTGCTGCGCCGTTGTTCACCCCAGCTCAGCTGCTCCAACGACAGAAGGGTCCAGCAGAGCAGGGATCCGGCCTCCAGACTGTCTTTCGCCGCCTCGGATCTTCTTCCCCGCCGCTGGCAGCCATGAAAACTGCATTACCATCATCAACCGAGCAGATGACCTCGAGGACTACACGGGTCCGCAAGAGAGGTCGCACTCTTTCGTGTCTGCTTACGTTATGCATCGCTTAATATTACATGCTACTTTATCGTCCTGTTCACCGATTAGACTATGAGTCAGCTCCAAACTAATGGTCAAACTTGAGTTTTTAAATGGTTGTGGGGTACATATCGGGGCCGCTATCAATAGTATCTATCTACTATCTGGTTAATCTCCGGTGTCTACTATGAGTTTCATGTTGGGTGGGAAACAAACAGTAAAGAAGCCATTATCTGTATTTATTAACTGAAGCCATTATCTGCCTGCTATTATTGGTTTTGGGTCTATCCACAGGTTGCTACCATCACTCTGGATTTCTGCATGCACTCCTTACATAATCTCACTATGTTTTATTCCTATGCATGACAATTATTGTAAACAATGGAACTGAACATGTAGAGCAAAAGAGACGAACCTTGCGTGGCAATATAATTTCATGCAGATGTCGCTCCATGGTAGGCGCAAAGGCAGCCCCCCTCCATGCATTTCGGATTGTAATCGAGAGGAAGATATCTGTTCTGAGGGGGATTCAGAAGGAGAAGATAACTCCTATTTACCCCCTGAGGTCTTCGCTCTAACTTGGCATGCTGATGTTGGTTATATCATGCATATGGTGTCTTGCATTGCTTACTTTATACATCAAATATGTCATCTGCTTAGTTTAGACATCCTTTGCGGGAATGCCATTTGTTTAGTTTATTCATCGTTTATGTGAATTATGCAACGCCACCTTGTTTAGCCAGGCATCATATATGTGAATTTTGCAATGCCATCCTGCTTAGCCAGTCATCTTATATGTAAATTATATCAGGCCATCTTTTTTTTCGTTACATATTACATTCGTCAACAATGTTAGTACATTCAACTGCTCTTCATGTGCATCAACCATTTGACACGGTGATGGCAAATTCTGGAGTGAAAACAAGGTCTTCTGAGCAGACTATGCTATCTGACGAAGCGCATAACTCGCTGGTTACGGATAGCTCCTCAGAGGAGGATTCAGAGACAAATGACCAGTCCTATCCCCCCCCCCCCCGAGGTGTATGCTCTAACTTGGCAGGGTTATGTTGCTCATATCATGCGTATGGTGTCTCGCATTGCTATGCCATTTGATTAGTTTAGACATGCTTTGTGTGAATGCCACCTATTCAGTGTCTAATTACCATATATGTGAATTATGCATTGCCATCTTGTTGCAAGACATTATATATGTGAATTATACAATGCTATTATATGTGAATTATGCAATGTCATGATGTTTAGCCAATCATCATGTATGTGAATTATATCATGCTATCATTTTTTTGTATTACGTGTTCCATTTGTTGACAATGTTTGTATATTCAACTACTCTTCCTGTGCATCAGCCATTTGAAGCGGTGATGGAAGTATCTGGAGTGAAAACAAGGTATTCAGAGCAGACAATGCTACCTGCTGAAGCAGGCATCTTGCTGGCTACAAAGAGCTCCTAAGAGGAGGATTCAAAGACTGATGACCAATCCTATTTCCCCCCTGAGGTCTATGCTCAAACTTGGCAGGGTTATATTACCCATGTCATGCATGTTGTCTTGCATTGCTTAGTTTGTACATCATATATAGATTGCCATCTGCTTACTTGCTTACTATATAAAATCATATATTTGAATTATATCATGCCATCGTGTTTACATAGTACATACACATCATCTATCTGAATTATGGCATGGCAACCCATTTAATAAAGACATCATATAGTTATATCATCTCATCCTATTTAGTGTTTACAGTCATCATATTTAGAATTATGGCATTCTATCCATGAATGTATGTGAATTATGGCATGCCAACCTATTTAATAAACACATTATGTAGTTATGTCATGTCATCCTATTTACATAGTCTCATATTTTGAACTACGTATTTCCATCTTTTTTAGTTAGCCATCATAATGTGAAATTGTGTCATGCTATCCTGTTTAGTTAGCCATCATATATGTGAAATTGTGTCATACTATCATGTTTGGTTAGACAACACAAATATGAATTATTTCATGCCCTCTTTTATTCCCCACTATCCATTGCACCTGTCTATCATACAATGTCTATACTTTCAATTACTTTTCTTGTTTATCAGCCATTTGAATTGGAGAGCGTGATGGCAGTATCTAAGGGAGTAACAACACGGTCTTCAGAAAAGATAGTGCTACCAGTTGATGCAGATAGAACCACAGTTGTACTTGCCCAAGGACTAGATCCACCACACATAACCCAGACTCTCGCAGATTGTATCCCTACCCAGTTGGACAGAGAACCAGCTACACCCCTTTTAACCCCAACCCCGGCAGATAGTAACCCAGTTCCAGTTGACACAGCACCGTCTCCACCATAGAGCACCCAAACACGAGCGGTTAGTAAGGGAACTGCAGTGCCCAAAGCACGAGGAGAAGAAGATTTGTTCTCAGGTCAGGTTCTGTAGCTATGGTTCATACTCCTTTGCTCTTGCATTACTGTATTTACTCATACCAACTATTTTCAAATTTGAAGGATGGAATTGAAACTCCAATGGCACAACAGGTATGTTTTAAACCTATTTCTTTAACTGGTTTGCTGTTGTAACCTGCTCTATGTTGATTTCAGTTTCAATTGAATAAACAGTTATGTTCTCATGTCATGCACATTACAAGTGTTGTTATTGCTCTATAGTTACCCACACTTATATTCTGTCTATTCTGCTTTGTCTTGAACAAATATTATTTGAACTGTGTCTCTATCTTGATTTGGCAACAAAAACTAGAATGATATAGACCATAAAGTGACCATGGCACATAGATATATGTTTGTTTCATGTTGTTATCCTGTCCACTTTACTACTGAACTCATTTACCAAAATGAGTTTCATATACAACATGGTAAACATGTGTCTACTTGTTTCTCTTTTAGAATGCGGACAAAATATTGGAGAACAGTACCGCATTATCCAATGGTAAAGGAAGTAATGCAGATAAGGTTCAAGATAGTGAGACATCCCTGTTGGTCTCCAAGAAAGCTGATAAAAACTATCTTGATGACAGTGAGGGAACCCAAAAGTCATGTCTTGATGTAGTGTTCGAGTTACTGGCCACTACTGCTGGCACAAGCTCTTCGAACTCGCTTCCTAAATCAGTTCGTCTTCTTGAGTCTCAACTTCAAGTTGAAAGACATCGATCAGATGTGCTGCGACAGGAAGCTGAAGGACTGAAGAAGTCCCTGCAGAATTCAGATGCATATTTTCTGGTGCAACAACAAGCGCTGGAGGATTTAAGCGCCAAACAAGAGAAAGTTAATAAGCTTGCTAAGCATCTTGCCAGCATTATGGGTACCCAGGATATTGTTTCTTGAGATCTTCTGAAGTGGTTTCAGTTCTGGATTTGTTTTGCTGCGGCGTTTATTTGCGCTGGTCGCCAACTTTGACAACCAGTGTATATGATATGCTGCCTTGTTCCCTATATTTGCACTGGTGGCGAACTTTGATGCCCAGTGGATGTAATATGTGTAACAGCCGTGATAGCCTAGCATAAGTTGCTTGCTTATTTATTTCCTTGTTGTCTTGTTTATTTGTTTGCTTATAGTCAGTGCAGTTCTTTTTAAAACTAGGACACAATAACCATGGGCTAATATTTACTCTAGTGACACTGGGCCTCCTACGGGACGTAAAAACAGTGGGCCTTCTACGGGCCGTAGAAACAGTAGGCCTTATAGGGGCCATAGAAACAATGGGCCTTCTATGGGCTGTAGAAACAATGGGCCTTCTATGGGCCGTAGAAACAATGGGCCTTCTACGGGCCATAGAAACAATGGGCCTTCTATGGGCCGTATCATCAATGGGCCTTATACGGGCCATATGACCATAACGAGCCATCGTTAATAGGCCGTATTTGATGACGCTATGAAACGGCCCAACGTATTAACGGACCACAAACGGGCCGATGTAACCACGGGCTGAATTTGGCCCACAAGCAGAAAATGACAGTAACGGGTCGTAAGTAAACGAATGCTGGAAATGAGCCCAATAATAAATGGGCTTTGAGAAGGCCGAAAGATAACATTTGCTGGAAACGGCCCAACTGAATAACGGGCCCTTAATGGGTATAAAGTGATATACTATTCATTACGGGCCAGTTTCACCACGGGCCGTTAGTGGGTGTAAAGTGATACACTGTTCATTGCGGGCCAGTTTCACCATGGGCCGTTAATAGGCCAAGAGTTACATAGGGCCTCATATGGGCCGAAAGACGTCATGGGCCATACATGGGCCAGAAGTGAAAACGGGCTGGAATCATATTGGATGGCCCAGATGACGCTAATGGGCCTAATTCGGATAGGGCGTAACGGGCCTTGGGTTAGCGGGTTGTAAATGGGCTATATGCGAACAGACCGTTAACAGGCTTTCCATGGGCCGGCCCGCCACCTTTTGACCAAGTCAAACGGGCCGGCCTTTTCACAGGAATGGGCCTCCATTGGGCCGTGCCACATGTCGACGTATCATAGGCGCCTTCTGTCCAATGAGTGGATGACATCTGTCCCAACGGTGAGCCGACACGTGTTTCCTCCAGCCAATGATGATTTTACACGTGGAAAATCCCCATTGGTCGGGGCTGTTAACGGGTTATCGGATCCAAAACCCGACCCGACAGCTTAACGGCGTTCCGTTACGATGGATGCCACGTGTCGGTCACCCTTGACGAAAGCAGTTCTGTGACGCGCGATTTATCGTCATGGAAGTGGACACTTCCGTGATGATAATTTTGGTAATGTCATCGAACACTTCTACGACAGCACAGGTATGACTATCTTGATTATGTCATAAATTTGTCATGGATGTACATGCATGACAAAAAATGCGACCTACTGTGACAAACACGTATCATCACGGAAGTGTATTTTTTTGTAGTGTGTATATGATACAACCAGAAGGTTTTGTCAATCCTAAAGGTGCTAACAAAATGTGCAAGCTCCAGCGATCCATCAATGGACTGGTGCAAGCATCTTGGAGTTGGAATATACGCTTTGATGAATTGATCAAAGCATATGGTTTTATACAGACTTTTGGAAAGGCCTATATTTACAATAAAGTGAGTGGGAGCACTACCGCCTTTCTGATAAATATATGTGAGTAACATATTGTTGATCAGAAATGATGTAGAATTTTTCTGGAAAGCATAAAGGAGTATTTGAAAGGAGTTCTTTAAAAAGAAAGACCTCAGTAAAGCTACTTACATATTGAGCATCAAGATCTATTGAGATAGATCAAGATGCTTGATAAGTTTTTTCAATAAGTACATACCTTGTCATGATTTTCAAATAGTTCAAAATGGAACAGTCAAAGAAAGAGTTCTTGCCTTTGTTGCAAAGGTGTGAAATTGAGTAAGACTCAAATCCTGACCACGGCAGAAAGTAGAAAAGAAGAATGGAAGTCATTCCCTATGCCTCAGTCATAGGTTCTATAAAGTATGCTATGCTATATACCAGACCTATTGTATATCTTGCTCTGAGTTTGGAAAAGGAGTACAATTTTGATCTAATAGTTGATCACTGGACAGCGGTTAAGAATATCCTTAGTGGGGACTAAGGAGATGTTTCTCGATTATGGAGGTGATAAAAGAGTTCGTCGTAAAAGTTACATCGATGCAAACTTTTACACAGATCCAGATGACTCTAAGTCTCAATCTGGATACATATTGAAAGTGGGAGCAATTAGCTAGAGTAGCTCCATGCAGAGCATTGAAGACATGGAATATTTGCAAAATACATACGGCTCTGAATGTGACAGACCCGTTGACTAAACTTCTCTCACGAGCAAAACATGATCATACCTTAGTACTCTTTGGGTGTTAATCACATAGAGATGTGAACTAGATTATTGACTCTAGTAAACCCTTTGGGTGTTGATCACATGACGATGTGAACTATGGGTATTAATCACATACAGATGTGAATATTGGTGTTAAATCACATGATGATGTGAACTAGATTATTGACTCTAGTGCAAGTGGGAGACTGAAGGAAATATGCCCTAGAGGCAATAATAAAGTTATTATTTATTTCCTTATTTCATGATAAATGTTTATTATTCATGCTAGAATTATATTAACCGGAAACATAATACATGTGTGAATACATAGACAAACATAATATCACTAGTATGCCTACCTGACTAGCTCATTAATCAAAGATGGTTAAGTTTCCTAACCATAGACATGAGTTGTTATTTGATTAACGGGATCACATCATTAGGAGAATGATGTGATTGACTTGACCCATTCTGTTAGCCTTAGCACTTGATCGTTTAGTATGTTGCTACTGCTTTCTTCATGACTTATACATGTTCCTATGACTATGAGATTATGCAACTCCCGTTTACCGGAGGAACACTTTGTGTGCTACCAAACATCACAACGTAACTAGGTGATTATAAAGGATCTCTACAGGTGTCTCCGAAGGTACATGTTGGGTTGGCATATTTCGAGATTAGGATTTGTCACTCCGATTGTCGAAGAGGTATCTCTGGGCCCACTCGGTAATGCACATCACTATAAGCCTTGCAAGCATTGCAACTAATGAGTTAGTTGCGGGATGATGTATTATGTAACGAGTAAAGAGACTTGCCTGTAACAAGATTGAACTAGGTATTAAGATACCGACGATCAAATCTCGGGCAAGTAACATACCGATAACAAAGGGAACAACGTATGTTGTTATGCGGTTTGACCGATAAAGATCTTCGTAGAATATATGGGAGCCAATATGAGCATCCAGGTTCCGCTATTGGTTATTGACCGGAGACATGTCTCGGTCATGTCTATATTGTTCTCGAACCCGTAGGGTCCGCACGCTTAAGGTTTCGATGACAGTTATATTATGAGTTTATGAGTTTTGATGTATCAAAGGAGTTCGGAGTCCCGTATGAGATCGAGGACATGACGAGGAGTCTCGAAATGGTTGAGACGTAAAGATCAATATATTGGACGACTATATTCGGACTTCGGAAAGGTTCCGAGTGATTCGGGTATTTTTCGGAGTACCGGAGAGTTACGGGAATTCACGGGGGAGTATATGGGCCTTATTGGGCCATACGGGAATAGAGGAGAGAAGCCAAAAGGAAGGAGGCGTGCGCCCCCCTCTATTCCGAATTGGACAAGGGGCGCAGCCCCCTTTTCCTTCTTCCTCTCCCCCTCTTTCCCCTTCTCCTACTCCAACAAGGAAGGAGGGAGTCCTACTCCCGGTGGGAGTAGGACTCCCCTTGGCGCGCCCCCTCCTAGGCCAGCCGCCCCCTCCCCCTTGCTCCTTTATATACGGGGGCAGGGGGGCACCTCTAGGCATAACAACAATTGATCCTTGAGATCTCTTAGCCGTGTGCGGTGCCCCCTCCACCATAGTCCTCGATAATATTGTAGCGGTGCTTAGGCGAAGCCCTGCGACGGTAGAACATCAAGATCGTCACCACGCCGTCGTGCTGACGGAACTCTTCCCCGACACTTTGCCGGATCGGAGTCTGGGGATCGTCATCGAGCTGAACGTGTGCTAGAACTCGGAGGTGTCGTAGTTTCGGTGCTTGATCGGCCGGGCCGTGAAGACGTACGACTACATCAACCGCATTGTTATAACACTTCCGCTTTCAGTCTACGAGGGTACATGGACACACTCTCCCCTCTCGTTGCTATGCATCACCATGATCTTGCATGTGCGTAGGAAATTTTTTGAAATTACTACGTCCCCCAACAACTACGAGGGTTGGGAACGGATCCAAGCAAGTACGTCGACAACAAGCTCGCAGTCGCTCCCGAAGATTCATGTCCCGCATCTGACATGTCACGCGATGCAAATAACAGTTGATCCCTGGTGCAACGATGGACCATGGCCACTAGGTGTGGCTCCTATGGCAGGCGCACGTGCGGGTATGATGGATGTTTGGCACGTGGGCCATGATCCTGAGTGCCATGGACCTTCAACTGCATCTCCTTGACATATAAAAACCACTTGCATCATTCTGCATCCATTCCTGGCCTAGAAATCGCTCTCTCCCATCTTTGGGTGGCGCCCAAGTACCCTAGATCGCGAGAGCCAACATCCTTCCAATGGTGGGAAGGGAAGATCGGACAGGACCCTAGATCGTCTGCGAGTGTCGCTATCTAGAGAATGAGTGCCAATGCCGCAAGGATGCAAGGAATTTGAAGCATGCTGTCAATTTTTTGGGCATTAAAATTTGAACTTGCCAATGTGAAATGACAAAAGTTTTTTTTTAGTTTCAAAACTTCTTGCTGCGCTACCCGGTGCAACGTCTGTGGGTGAGCGTGCATGCTCCTCTTCGATGGCTGGAAGGATACACTCCTCTTGATACATATGTACATGCTATAGCTTGTGTAAGTGTTTCTAGACGCATATGCAATGTGCTCTGGGTTGAGAGGCTGTCCCCATGTCTTATTAAGGTGTTGCATGTTCGTTTTATTTTTGTGAAAACCCTTGTAGGAGGGGCAATGGCTTCTTGATGTCGTTGGTGATCCTACAATGCGTTTATATGTCGACGAGGATCAAGACAAACAGTAGAGGAGGATTGAATAAAAATAAGGTGGGGCGAACTTTGAAGCATAATTTTTTGATGCAAAACCAACATAGATAACACACACTAACAGGTAGTGTACACTAATATTTTTAAATTATCCTACATAGAAAAATCTTATACAAATAAAATGTAAATATTTTTGTCTAAATAAAAGAACAACCTAAAACATACTGATTAATATTGAAGCTTTAGTGGATCCTAGAAGACCCAGGAAATGGCAGTGCCCTATCCTTCTTTTGCATTCTCCATTTCCACGTAATTCACTTGCTCTTGATGAATAGAAAGTGTCGTAGTATTGCGACTTTCACAGGTACTTAGAAGTTAGAATGGAGCTACTGTCACTACCAACAACCTCAAAATATCTTGTCAAATCTACAATCCATCCCATAAAATGTCACTAAAATCACCGCACTATAGATTGCTAAGTTATTCTCTTAAAATGACACCAAATTCAGAAACATGCCTCTATGTTCTTCTTTGGGAGCTGAGGGAGTCCTGGATTAGGGGGTGTCCGGATAGCCGAACTATCATCATCGGCCGGACTCCAAGACTATGAAGATACAAGATTGAAGACTTCGTCCCGTGTCCGGATGGGACTTTCCTTGGCGTGGAAGGCAAGCTTGGCGATACGGATATGTAGATCTCCTACCATTGTAACCGACTCTGTGTAACCCTAGCCCTCTCCGGTGTCTATATAAACTGGATGGCTTTAGTCCGTAGGACGAACAACAATCATACCATAGGCTAGCTTCTAGGGTTTAGCCTCCTTGATCTCGTGGTAGATCTACTCTTGTAACACACATCATCAATATTAATCAAGCAGGACGTAGGGTTTTACCTCCATCAAGAGGGCCCGAACCTGGGTAAAACATCGTCTCCCTTGTCTCCTGTTACCATCCGCCTAGACGCACAGTTCGGGACCCCCTACCCGAGATCCGCCGGTTTTGACACCGACATTGGTGCTTTCATTGAGAGTTCCTCTGTGTCATCACCGATAGGCTCGATGGCTTCTTCGATCATCAACAATGACGCAGTCCAGGGTGAGACCTTCCTCCCTGGACAGATCTTCGTATTCGGCGGCTTTGCACTGCGGGCCAACTCGCTTGGCCATCTGGAGCAGATCGAAAGCTGCGCCCCTGACCGTCAGGTCAGATTTGGAAGTTTGAACTTCACAACTGACATCCGCGGGGACTTGATTTTCGATCGATTCGAGCCACAGCCAAGCGCGCCGCACTATCACAACGGGCATGATCTAGCTCTGCAGCCGAACAGTACCCTGGAGGCCGCACTCGAGCCCGCTTCGATCTTCAATTCAGAGCCGGGTGCGCAGATCGAGGACGGATGGCTAGACACCGCCTCGGGGGCTGCAACCTCTACGGCGATAGAGCCGAACACTGACCTTGTCCCTCATAAAGCCCGTGACTCCGAGGTGCCGGACTCCTTGCCGGACTCCGAACCTCCCGCGCCCCCTCCAATCGAATCTGATTGGGCGCCGGTCATGGAGTTCACCGCTGCGGACATCTTTCAACACTCACCTTTTGGCGACATCTTGAGTTTGCTAAAGTATCTCTCGTTATCAGGAGAGCCCTGGCCGGACTGCGGTCAGGACGGTTGGGATGTGGACGACGAAGAAATTCAAAGCCCACCCACCACCCACTTAGTAGCCACTGTCGACGATTTAACCGACATGCTAGACTACGACTCCGAAGACATCAACGGTATGGACGACGATGCCGGAGACGACCAAGAACCAGCGCCTACTGGGCACTAGAAAGCCACCCCAACTCACGACGTATGCATGGTGGATACACCAAAAGGAAGCGATAGTGAGGAACAACGGGACATGGCGAAGGACAACCCCCCCCCCCCAACAAACAACCAAAACAGCGACGCAAGCACCGCCCGAAGTCCCGCCTCGATAATAACGGCACCCATATGGACCTGGCCCTAGAGCAGGGCGAAGCAGTGGACGGCGAACATGCCACCAAGCAACCCATCCCCGGCGAAAACAAGAGCCTAGATGACCTCACGCCGAACACATCACCAGAGCATAAGAACCTTAATAAAAGGCTCGTCACTACTGCAAGAAGTTTGAAGAAGCAAAAGCGGAAGCTCAAAACAGCGGAGGACGCACTCAGAATGAGATGGAGCAAAGTACTCAATACCGCAGATAAATATGGCGCTAGTCGCCAGGCAAAGAGCTACCCAAAGCGCAAGTTGTTGCTCGAATTCGACGAGGAGGCCCTAGAGCCCCCGCAATCAAAAAAGAAAGAGGCCGCCTGGCTGGATAGACGACCAGATGACAGGCTAAGAGCAGCAAGGGGCGCCGCACACAAGCCGGCACACGATCAACATAAAGATCCTCGGAAAAAGGATGACCCGGTCAGGTCTATCTATGGGCCAAAAAAGAAGACTCCAGGAAGCAACACAACCCGCCGAGCGTTTGAAGACAACGGCACACCCAAATACAGGGGCGCCGCACACCCACTATGTTTCACCGACGAGGTACTGGATCATGAATTTCCAGCGGGATTCAAACCCGTAAACATAGAGGCATATGACGGAACAATAGACCCCGGAGTCTGGATTGAGGATTATATCCTACACATACACATGGCCAGAGGAAACGATCTCCATGCCATAAAATACCTACCCCTCAAACTCAAAGGGCCAGCTCGGCATTGGCTCAAAAGCCTCCCAGAAAATACCATTGGAAGTTGGGAAGAGCTCGAGGATGCGTTTCGAGCAAATTTTCAGGGGACTTATGTCCGCCCTACGGATGCAGACAATTGAAGTCACATAACTCAACAGCCCGGAGAGTCAGCATGCAAATTCTGGAACAGGTTCCTCACCAAAAAGAACCAAATAGTCGATTGTCCGGACGCCGAAGCCTTAGCAGCCTTTAAGCACAACATCCGAGACGAATGGCTCGCCAAACACCTCGGCCAGGAAAAACCAAGAACAATGGCCGCACTAACAAGCCTCATGACCCGCTTTTGCGCGGGGGAAGACAGCTGGCTGGCTAGATGCAGCACCAGCGACCCGAGTACATCCGAAGTCAGGGATGGAAATGGGAAATCACGACGCAGAAAAGATTAGCGTCGGAATAAGGAAAATGGCCCAAATAGCACGGCGGTCAACACCGGATTCAAAAGCTCTCGGCCGACTAATAAAACACTACCCCTCAAGGACAACAGCGACGAGCTATCCAACCTAAACAAAATTCTGGATAGGCTATGTCAAATACATAGTACCTCCGGGAAGCCTGCAAACCATACCCACACAGATTGTTGGGTCTTCAAACAGTCCGGCCGACTTAACGCCGAACGCAGGGGGCTCGACACACCAAGCGAAGACGACGACGAACCCCACAAGCAGCACGCCGGAAAACAGAAGAATTTCCCACGAGAAGTCAAAACAGTGAACTCACTTCATGTGATAACACGAAAACACAGTGCGGCACCTGCCATACCAGGACACCATCCGTAGAATGGGGATAGACCCTACCAAAATTCGCCATAGCAGCACTTCCTTCAAAGGAGTGACGCCAGGCCTTTAAGCCAATTGTACAGGCTCTGTACCACTAGAGGTTGTGTTCGGTTCATCCGACAACCTCCGTCGCGAAAAGCTCACTCTCCATATCGCCCCATTTAACAGTGGCCCTTAAGCACTACTGGGACGCGAAGCTTTCGCCCGCTTTAATGCAAATACCACATTACGCGTCTCTTACGCTTAAAATGCCCGGTCCACGCGGCATAATCTCATTAAAGAGTAACTCCGAGTGTTCCTCGACCACGGAGAACGTGAGACTGCTGTGACAGCCACACACTAATCCGACCTTGCAGGTCAAGGCCCCTAAAAACAGGTCATTCAGACCTCGGACACGGTTAGGCGACTCCAGCGTAAATAAACAAGGGGCTTCCCAGCCGCATACCCCTTTACAAGGGGCTGCGCGTATAAACGATGAGAGCCAATAAAGCTCAACTTTATTCATCTTCCAAATTACACTTTATTTTCAATACATCCTTTGCACGATATTTCTTCCAAACTAAGTCCTTCTCTTTTACAGATGAAGCACGTGCTACACCCGTCCAGGATACAGCACAACGGAGACACAGGCGCAGACGTGCAGCAGGGACCCGTTGCAAGGATTCTTTTCAGATTAAGACCCTGCGTAAACCTTTCTTACTGTCTCTTGTTGATACACATCCCCCGGTTTTCTACCATAGCCGAGGAGGAGGTTGGCGTTTTGGCATCGGCCGCGTCAGAAGTTCCCACCTGTACCTGGACACTAGGGGCTTAGGGCATTGTTCTGCCCGGTATCATAAAGACCGAACACCTCAGGGAGTGTTCGGCGTCTCGAGTTAGGCCTTATATGCATCAGCTCCGAATCATGTCTTTGGTCAAATGTTGGGTTTGCCCGGCTCCTGTGTTTTTCTGCCTTACGTTCCGCTCCATCGGCTAACGCGGCACCAGGAGAACTACTGTGATTGTGCCCCGGTTCGGCCGGGCGAGCACCTCAGTAGAGAAAGCCGAATACTGACTGTCATGATATAGCGAGAGACTGGTCAACCACTCGATCGACTATTGGAATGTTTAGAATTCCTCCGCTTTGACGAAGGACCGCTTCCCGGTCAGGCACATACGCGCCCCGAGTTCGGAGAGCGTGGTGCCTCTAGGGGCTATATAGTAGCCCCACCATCGAGCTCTTATGGCTAAGTGAAAGTGATAAAGCATTATAGTCCGGTTGCCTAGTTTGCTATGCTATCACCTCCTTCAAAGGACCAAGACGTTGGATTAAGTGTGAAAAAGTGCTTTTCTTTTTTGCATACACCCCCGCACCATGTGCGTGGGGGCTGAAGCCAAAGACTGCAACTTTCAGGTTATTCATACATATACGGCCGCACAGGAGATAGTTCAATACTTGAACGCACACGTATAAAAAGTCGTTGCATTATAAACATGATCTCAGAAATCATACATGTCATTTAAGCATAACATCTTTCGAGCACTACGACTCTATTAAACGAGCGCCCTGCAGGACTTCCTCAAAATAGTGCTCAGCGGGTAATCGGCTTTTGTCCGAACCCCGAGATGCAACAGCGGTGGCATCCATCTCTGCCCAGTATGTTTTCACATGGGCGAGAGCCATCCGTGCACCTTCTATGCATGCCGGCCGCTTCATCGCCTTGATATGCGGCACCGCCCCAAGGAATTGCTGCAACAAGCCAAAATAACTCTTCGGCTTGGGCCTTTCCGGCCACAGATGAGCGACCACATCTGTCATGGCAAGTCCGGACAATCTATTCAGCTCAGCCCACTCAGCCAGCCGATTAGTCAATGGAAGTGGACGCTCCGGACTATGGAATTGAGACCAATAAAGCTCTTCCATTTCGTGATCCTTCTGGCTTCGGAAGTGCACGACTGCGTCCGCCGCACTCGCTGCCAAATCCTGATAAGGATCCTCCGCACCACACAACTGGCCCAGCTGAGCATACTTCGGATCTGTGAACTTCCTACGCAGAAGAAAGGGCTTTCCAGCCGCAATGTCTCCGGCTTGACACAGTTCCTCCTTCATAGCCCGCATCTCACTCCGGGCATCCTTGACTTCGGCAGCGGCCTTCTTCAGGCCCTCTTGCTCCACTCGGCGTTCTCCTTCAAGAACCTCACAACGGTCGGTACCATCTTTTAATTTCAAGGCCATTCTGGCCATCTCTTCCCTGCTTCGACAGTGAGCAGCCTTTTCGGCTTTTAGCTCTTCTGCTGCCTTCGAGGCAGCCACATCACTTTTCCTGGCTTGCTCCTTGGCTAGAGCAAGCTCTGCTCGAAGGTCTTCCACAGCAGCGGCACCATCTGCATCAAGCATACAAATTGTAAGGAATGGGCGTCAGCTCCCTTACTAGGCGAACCGCGGAGCAACCACCTACCTTGTGAATCATCAAGTCGTTTATTGACCAGCGCGATGTCCGCATCCGCAACATCGAGTTGCCTCTTCAGCTCGGCAACTCCATTAGTCCAGCTGGCCACCGAATGTTTCGCCACCTGCATAGGAAAGGCGACATCCTATTACTGAGATTATGATCCTTGGCACGCTGTCGCTTTCGGCAGCATACCAAGTCTCAGGGGCTACTATCTATACAGAGCGCACTCCATGTGCAAAACTGTCAAAAGGTATGTCATTTTTTGTATACCTCAAGCCCCGTCAGCAAATTTCCGACAGCCTCATACAACCCGCTTTCAGCGGATGAGATCCTCTCAATTACCATACTCATTAACGTGCGGTGATCTTCCGAGATAGACGCCCTCTTGAGCAAATCCTGCAGCTCCACCGGCCGTACTCCAATGGGTGCCGGACTCTCCGGCCCCGCCGGACTCGGGGAGACCCTCCGTGACGACACCTCAGGGTTGTCCGCCCCGCCCGACGGGGCGGCAGATGGAGGCGTCTCGCTCTCCATCATCTCCGGACGAAGGTCCCCCGAAGATGAGCTCTGCTGATATGGGCTGAGATCCGAACTACAAGGTGAAAACTTCGGTTACCTTTGGAAATAATATAGGAGCATTCCCTATTACAAAATTCCCCCTTTTTTACTTACGGCTCGCTGGAGGGCTGATTCCTATGGGAAGACTGTGCGGTCGGGGCTCTTCTCGGCACAGGACCTTCCGGTGCAAATTTCTTTCCCCACTTTGAGGCCTTGGCCTCCGGGTCTTTGGAAGCAGTCCTCTTCTCCCCCTGGAAGGAGGGATTCTCGATTCCCCCCTTATTGAAGGCCTCCTTGGTAGAGGTGGTAGTTTCCCTGTGCCCCCCTTCACTCTCCTCCGAAGGCGCAAACTCCAACATTTTGACTAACACGGGATCCGGTGTGGTCTCAGGGAGGGGGGTCGGACACCAAATCAGTTTTGCTTGCGCTATCCACTCATGTCCAAGGGATAGCTGGTTAAAAGGCAAACCCATGATAAATAAATGGATAATATGTCCGGACACAGGGCTGCTTACTTGAGTATCCGGGCGATTGCAGCTTAGGCCAGCGTCCTCGGTCAAGCCCGGACGCATCTGTTGCGATCCGAAGAACAGTTTGTACATCTCCATGGGTGTCAAACCCATGAAGTGTTGGAGAGCTCGTGGCCCCTCCGAATTAAATTCCCACAGGCGGAGGGGGCGATGTTTGCAGGGTAGAAGGTGACGGATCAGCATAACCTGTGCCACTACGACTAGATTAACCTCCCTTTCTTGGAAACCTCGAATCCGGTCCAGCAACAGGGGTACATCTTTGGACGGCCCCCAGTTAAGCCCCTTGTTGACCCATGACGTCAGCCGTTGTGGAGGGCCCGAGCGGAAGACGGGCGGCGGCCTCTGCCTGTTGCCCCTGGGAGCGGTGATATAGAACCACTCCTGTTGCCACAAGCCGAGCTCCTCCTGAAAAGAGCCCTCGGGCCATGGAGCATCGGCCCTCTTGCTTATAACTGCCCCGCCGCACTCTGCCTGACGCCCCTCAATCATCTTTGGCTCCACGTTGAAGGTTTTGAGCCACAAGCCGAAGTGAGGGGTAGTGCGGAGGAAGGCTTCGCAGACGACAATGAACGATGAGATGTGGAGGATGGACTCCGGAGCCAAGTCATGGAATTCCAGCCCATAGTAAAACATGAGCCCCCTCACGAAGGGATCCATCGGGAAGCCTAAACCCCGACGGAGGTGAGACACGAACACGACACTCTCGCCAGGCTCGGGTGTACGAATAACTTGCCCTCGGGCAGGCAACCTATGCGAAATCTCGTAGGTCAAGTACCTGGCGTCTCTCAGCTTTAGCACGTCTTCTTCCGTGATGGAAGAGGGCATCCACCGGCCTCGTAGGTCGGAGCCGGACATTTTCGAAGGTCGGAGGTACCCGAATCTGGAGCCCTGGGTGTTGGAACTCGGGGCGAGGGGCGGATTCGATTGAGAATTGAAGAAAAAGAACAGGCCTTGGTCTCATTATAAAGAGGAAGAATACCAAGAGCCATCCCCGTGACCGTTTGGAACCCGCCTTCGATGGAGGGGCGTGGAAACGGGCGTGGTTGGGTTACCCATGTCCGTATTGATGGGAATCCCAGGATAAGGGGAACATGATCTTTACTTCGACAAGACGTGCCAAGGAAACCACTTCGCTAAACATGCTGAGGTGGTACAATAAAAACGATTCAAGTAAAGGCTTGGTGGTGGTGTGACGTCACGCCACCAAATACGTCAGCAGATTGAACTTGTGTAAATATTATTCTCTCTACGGTGGTGTGTGGAATTTATTTTGCAGAACCGGACACTATCCTGGTGTTCACAATCTTCCATAGATTATTCGGAGGAGGAACCCGCCTTACAATGCCGAAGACAATATGCGCGCCGAACTCGTCGTCATTGAAGCCTGGTTCAGGGGCTACTGAGGGAGTCCTGGATTAGGGGGTGTCCGGATAGCCGAACTATCATCATCGGCCGGACTCCAAGACTATGAAGATACAAGATTGAAGACTTCGTCCCGTGTCCGGATGGGACTTTCCTTGGCGTGGAAGGCAAGCTTGGCGATACGGATATGTAGATCTCCTACCATTGTAACTGACTCTGTGTAACCCTAGCCCTCTCCGGTGTCTATATAAACCGGATGGCTTTAATCCGTAGGACGAACAACAATCATACCATAGGCTAGCTTCTAGGGTTTAGCCTCCTTGATCTCGTGGTAGATCTGTTGAGGAACGTAGTAATTTCAAAAAAATTCCTACGTACACACAAGATCATGGTGATGACATAGCAATGAGAGGGGAGAGTGTTGTCCACGTACCCTCGTAGACCATAAGCGGAAGCGTTATGACAACGCGGTTGATGTAGTCATACGTCTTCACGATCCGACCGATCCAAGCACCGAACGTACGGCACCTCCGAGTTCAGCACACATTCAGCTCGATGACGATCCCCGGGCTCCGATCCAGCAAAGCTTCGGGGATGAGTTCCGTCAGCACGACGGCGTGGTGACGATGATGATGTTCTACCGGCGCAGGGCTTCGCCTAAACTCCGCGACGATATGACCGAGGTGGAATATGGTGGGGGGGGCACCGCACACGGCTAAGGAACAATCCGTAGATCAACTTGTGTGTTCTGGGGTGCCCCCTGCCCCCGTATATAAAGGAGCAAGGGGGAAGGCCGGCCGGCCCTTGTGGGCGCGCCAAGGAGGAGTCCTCCTCCTCCTAGTAGGAGTAGGACTCCCCCTTTCCTACTCCTACTAGGAGGGGAAAGGAAGGGGGAGAGGGGGAAGGAAAAGAGGGAGGGTGCCCCCCTCCTAGTCCAATTCGTACTAGAGGGAGAGGGGGCGCGCGGCCCACCCTGGCCGCCCCTCTCTCTTTCCATCAAGGCCCATGTGGCCCATTATCTCTCCCGGGGGGTTCCGGTAACCCTCCGGCACTCCGGTTTTCTCCGAAAATGTCCGGAACACTTCCGGTGTCCGAATATAGTCGTCCAATATATCAATCTTTATGTCTCGGCCATTTCGAGACTCCTCGTCATGTCCGTGATCACATTCGGGACTCCGAACAAACTTCGGTACATCAAAACTTATAAACTCATAATAAAATTGTCATCGTAACGTTAAGCGTGCGGACCCTACGGGTTCGAGAACTATGTAGACATGACCTAGAACTATTCTCGGTCAATAACCAATAGCGGAACCTGGATGCCCATATTGGTTCCTACATATTCTACGAAGATCTTTATCAGTCAAACCGCATAACAACATACGTTGTTCCCTTTGTCATCGGTATGTTACTTGCCCGAGATTCGATCGTCGGTATCCAATACCTAGTTCAATCTCATTATCGGCAAGTCTCTTTACTCGTTATGTAATGCATCATTCCGTAACTAACTCACTAGCTACATTGCTTGCAAGGCTTATAGTGATGTGCATTACCGAGAGGGCCCAGAGTTACCTCTCCGACAATTGGAGTGACAAAACCTAATCTCGAAATACGCCAACCCAACATGTACCTTCGGAGACACCTGTAGTACTCCTTTATAATCACCCAGTTATGTTGTGACGTTTGGTAGTACCCAAAGTGTTCCTCCAGTAAACGGGAGTTGCATAATCTCATAGTTACAGGAACATGTATAAGTCATGAAGAAAGCAATAGCAATATACTAAACGATCAAGTGCTAGGCTAACGGAATGGGTCATGTCAATCACATCATTCTCCTAATGATGTGATCCCGTTAATCAAATGACAACACATGTCTATGGTTAGGAAACATAACCATCTTTGATTAATGAGCTAGTCAAGTAGAGGCATACTAGTGACTATATGTTTGTCTATGTATTCACACATGTATCATGTTTCCGGTTAATACAATTCTAGCATGAATAATAAACATTTATCACGATATGAGGAAATAAATAATAACTTTATTATTGCCTCTAGGGCATATTTCCTTCAGTCTCCCACTTGCACTAGAGTCAATAATCTAGATTACATAGTAATGATTCTAACACCCATGGAGTCTTGGTGCTAATCATGTTTTGCTCGTGAGAGAGGCTTAGTCAACGGGTCTGCAACATTCAGATCCGTATGTATCTTGCAAATCTTTATGTCTCCCACTTGGACTTGGTCTCGGATGGAATTGAAGCGTCTCTTGATGTGCTTGGTCCTCTTGTGAAATCTGGATTCCTTTGCCAAGGCAATTGCACCAGTATTGTCACAGAAGATCTTCATTGGTCCCGATGCACTAGGTATGACACCTAGATCGGTAATGAACTCCTTCATCCAGACTCCTTCATTTGCTGCTTCTGAAGCAGCTATGTACTCCGCTTCACATGTAGATCCCGCCATGACGCTTTGTTTAGAACTACACCAACTTACAGCTCCACCGTTTAATAAAAATACGTATCTGGTTTGCGATTTAGAATCGTCTAGATCAGTGTCAAAGCTTGCGTCGACGTAACCATTTACGACTAGCTCTTTGTCACCTCCATATACGAGAAACATATCCTTAGTCCTTTTCAGGTATTTCAGGATGTTCTTGACCGCTGTCCAGTGATCCACTCCTGGATTACTTTGGTACCTTCCTGCCAAGCTTATTGCTAAGCATACATCAGGTCTGGTACACAGCATTGCATACATGATAGAGCCTATGGCTGAAGCATAGGGAACATCTTTCACTTTCTCTCTATCTTCTGCAGTGGTCGGGCATTGAGTCTGACTCAACTTCACACCTTGTAACACGGGCAAGAACCCTTTCTTTGCCTGATCCAGTTTGAACTTTTTCAAAATTTTATCAAGGTATGTGCTTTGTGAAAGTCCTATTAAGCGTTTTGATCTATCTCTATAAATCTTGATGCCCAATATGTAAGCAGCTTCACCGAGGTCTTTCATTGAAATTTTTTTATTCAAGTATCCTTTTGTGCTATCCAGAAATTCTATATCATTTCCAATTAATAATATGTCATCTACATATAATATTAGAATGAGCTCCCACTCACTTTCTTGTAAATACAGGCTTCTCCAAAAGTCTGTATAAAACCATATGCTTTGATCACACTATCAAAGCGTTTATTCCAACTCCGAGATGCTTGCACTAGTCCATAAATGGATCGCTGGAGTTTGCACACTTTGTTAACACCTTTTGGATCAACAAAACCTTCTGGCTGCATCATATACAACTCTTCTTCCAGAAATCCATTCAAGAATGCAGTTTTGACATCCATTTGCCAAATTTCATAATCATGAAATGCAGCAATAGCTAACATGATTCGGACAGACTTAAGCATCGCTATAGGTGAGAAAGTCTCATTGTAGTCAACCCCTTGAACTTGTCGAAAACCTTTCGCAACAAGTCGAGCTTTATAGACAGTTATATTACCATCAGCGTCAGTCTTCTTCTTAAAGATCCATTTATTCTCAATGGCTTGCCGATCATTGGGCAAGTCAACCAAAGTCCATACTTTGTTTTCATACATGGATCCCATCTCAGATTTCATGGCTTCTAGCCATTTTGCGGAATCTGGGCTCATCATCGCTTCCTCATAGTTCGTAGGTTCGTCATGGTCAAGTAACATGACTTCCAGAATAGGATTACCGTACCACTTTGGTGCGGATCTTACTCTGGTAGACCTTCGAAGTTCAGTGGAAACTTGATCTGAAGTTTCATGATCAATATCATTAGCTTCCTCACTAATTGGTGTAGGTGTCACAGAAACCGGTTTCTGTGATGAACTACTTTCCAATAAGGGAGCAGGTATAGTTACCTCATCAAGTTCTACTTTCCTCCCACTCACTTCTTTCGAGAGAAACTCCTTCTCTAGAAAGGATCCATTCTTAGCAACGAATGTCTTGCCTTCGGATCTGTGATAGAAGGTATACCCAACTGTTTCTTTTGGGTATCCTATGAAGACACATTTCTCCGATTTAGGTTCGAGCTTATCTGGTTGAAGTTTCTTCACATAAGCATCGCAGCCCCAAACTTTAAGAAACGACAACTTTGGTTTCTTGCCAAACCACAGTTCATAAGGCGTCGTCTCAACGGATTTTGATGGTGCCCTATTTAACGTGAATGCGGCCGTCTCTAAAGCATAACCCCAGAACGATAGCGGTAAATCAGTAAGAGACATCATAGATTGCACCATATCTAGTAAAGTACGATTACGACGTTCGGACACACCATTTCATTGTGGTGTTCCGGGTGGCGTGAGTTGCGAAACTATTCCGCATTATTTCAAATGTAAACCAAACTCGTAACTCAAATATTCTCCTCCACGATCAGATCGTAGGAATTTTATTTTCTTGTTACGATGATTTTCCACTTCACTCCGAAATTCTTTGAACTTTTCAAATGTTTCAGACTTGTGTTTCATTAAGTAGATATACCCATATCTGCTTAAATCATCTGTGAAGGTGAGAAAATAATGATATCCGCCACGAGCTTCAACATTCATCGGACCACATACATCTGTATGTATGATTTCCAACAAATCTGTTGCTCTCTCCATAGTACCGGAGAACGGTGTTTTAGTCATCTTGCCCATGAGGCACGGTTCGCAAGTACCAAGTGATTCATAATCAAGTGATTCCAAAAGTCCATCAGTATGGAGTTTCTTCATGCGCTTTACACCGATATGACCTAAACGGCAGTGCCACAAATAAGTTGCACTATCATTATTAACTCTGCATCTTTTGGCTTCGACATTATGAATATGTGTATCACTACTATCGAGATTCAACAAAAATAGACCACTCTTCAAGGGTGCATGACCATAAAAGATATTACTCATATAAATAGAACAACCATTATTCTTTGATTTAAATGAATAACCGTCTCGCATCAAACAAGATCCAGATATAATGTTCATGCTCAACGCTGGCACCAAATAATAATTATTCAGGTCTAAAACTAATCCCGAAGGTAGATGTAGAGGTAGTGTGCCGACCGCGATCACATCGACTTTGGAACCATTTCCCACACGCATCGTCACCTCATCCTTGGCCAGTGCTCGCTTATTCCGTAGTCCCTGTTTCGAGTTGCAAATGTTAGCAACAGAACCAGTATCAAATACCCAGGTGCTACTGCGAGCTCTAGTAAGGTACACATCAATAACATGTATATCACATATACCTTTGTTCACCTTGCCGTCCTTCTTATCCGCCAAATACTTGGGGCAGTTCCGCTTCCAGTGTCCAGTCTGCTTGCAGTAGAAGCACTCAGTTTCAGGCTTAGGTCCAGACTTGGGTTTCTTCTCTTGAGCAGCAACTTGCTTGCTGTTCTTCTTGAAGTTCCACTTCTTCTTCCCTTTGCTCTTTTTCTTGAAACTAGTGGTCTTGTTAACCATCAACACTTGATGCTCCTTCTTGATTTCTACTTCCGCAGCTTTTAGCATTGCGAAGAGCTCGGGAATTATCTTGTTCATCCCTTGTATATTATAGTTCATCACGAAGCTCTTGTAGCTTGGTGGCAGTGATTGGAGAATTCTGTCAATGACACTATCATCAGGAAGATTAACTCCCAGTTGAATCAAGTGATTATTATACCCAGACATTTTGAGTATGTGTTCACTGACAGAACTATTCTCCTCCATCTTGCAGCTATAGAACTTATTGGAGACTTCATATCTCTCAATCCGGGCATTTGCTTGAAATATTAACTTCAACTCCTGGAACATCTCATATGCTCCATGACGTTCAAAACATCGTTGAAGACCCGATTCTAAGCCGTAAAGCATGGCACACTGAACTATCGAGTAGTCATCAGCTTTGCTCTGCCAGACGTTCTTAACGTCGTCAGTTGCATCAGCAGTAGGCCTGGCACCCAGCGGTGCTTCCAGGACGTAATTCTTCTGTGCAGCAATGAGGATAATCCTCAAGTTACGGACCCAGTCCGTGTAATTGCTACCATCATCTTTCAACTTTGCTTTCTCAAGGAACGCATTAAAATTCAACGGAACAACAGCACGAGCCATCTATCTACAACAAACATAGATAAGCAAAATACTATCAGGTACTAAGTTCATGATAAATTTAAGTTCAATTAATCATATTACTTAAGAACTCCCACTTAGACAGACATCTCTCTAGTCATCTAAGTGATCACGTGATCCAAATCAACTAAACCATAACCGATCATCACGTGAGATGGAGTAGTTTTCAATGGTGAACATCATTATGTTGATCATATCTACTATATGATTCACGCTTGACCTTTCGGTCTCATGTTCCGAGGCCATATCTGCATATGCTAGGCTCGTCAAGTTTAACCTGAGTATTCTGCGTGTGCAAAACTGGCTTGCACCCGTTGTAGATGGACGTAGAGCTTATCACACCCGATCATCACGTGGTGTCTGGGCACGACGAACTTTGGCAACGGTGCATACTCAGGGAGAACACTTCTTGATAATTTTAGTGAGAGATCATCTTAAAATTCTACCATCAATCAAAGCAAGATAAGATGCATAAAGGATTAACATCACATGCAATCAATATAAGTGATATGATATGGCCATCATCATCTTGTGCTTGTGATCTCCATCTCCGAAGCACCGTCGTGATCACCATTGTCACCGGCGCGACACCTTGATCTTCATCGTAGCATCGTTGTCGTTTACGCCATCTATTGCTTCTACGACTATCGCTACCGCTTAGTGATAAAGTAAAGCAATTACAGGGCGTTTGCATTTCATACAATAAAGCGACAACCATATGGCTCCTGCCAGTTGCCGATAACTTCGGTTACAAAACATGATCATCTCATACAATATAATATAGCATCACGTCTTGACCATATCACATCACAACATGCCCTGCAAAAACAAGTTAGACGTCCTCTACTTTGTTGTTGCAAGTTTTACGTGGCTGCTACGGGCTTAGCAAGAACCGTTCTTACCTACGCATCAAAACCACAACGATAGTTCGTCAAGTTAGTGCTGTTTTAACCTTCGCAAGGACCGGGCGTAGCCACACTCGATTCAGCTAAAGTGAGAGAGACAGACACCCACCAGCCACCTTTAAGCACGAGTGCTCGTAACGGTGAAACCAGTCTCACGTAAGCGTACGCATAATGTCGGTCCGGGCCGCTTCATCTCACAATACCGTCGAACCAAAGTATGACATGCTGGTAAGCAGTATGACTTGTATCGCCCACAACTCACTTGTGTTCTACTCGTGCATATGACATCTACGCATAAAACCTGGCTCGGATGCCACTGTTGGGGAACGTAGTAATTTCAAAAAAAATCCTACGTACACACAAGATCATGGTGATGACATAGCAACGAGAGGGGAGAGTATTGTCCACGTACCCTCGTAGACTGTAAGCGGAAGCGTTATGACAACACGGTTGATGTAGTCGTACGTCTTCACGATCCGACAGATCCAAGCATCGAACGTACGGCACCTCCGAGTTCAGCACACGTTCAGCTAGATGACGATCCCCGGGCTCCGATCCAGCAAAGCTTCGGGGATGAGTTCCGTCAGCACGACGGCGTGGTGATGATGATGATGTTCTACCGGCGCAGAGCTTCGCCTAAACTCCGCGACGATATGACCAAGGTGGAATATGGTGGAGGGGGGCACCGCACACGGCTAAGGAACGATCCGTAGATCAACTTGTGTGTTTTGGGGTGCCCCCCTGCCCCGTATATAAAGGAGCAAGGGGGAAGGCCGGCCGGCCCTTGTGGGCGCGCCAAGGAGGAGGAGTCCTCCTCCTAGTAGGAGTAGGACTCCCCCTTTCCTACTCCTACTAGGAGGGGAAAGGAAGGGGGAGAGGGAGAAGGAAAAGAGGGGGGCGCCGCCCCCCCTCCTAGTCCAATTCGGACTAGAGGGAGAGGGGGCGCGCGGCCCACCCTGGCCGCCCCTCTCTCTTTCCACCAAGGCCCATGTGGCCCATTATCTCTCCCGGGGGGTTCCGGTAACCCTCCGGCACTCCGGTTTCTCCGAAAACGTCCGGAACACTTCCTGTGTCCGAATATAGTCGTCCAATATATCAATCTTTATGTCTCAACCATTTCGAGACTCCTCGTCATGTCCGTGATCACATCCGGGACTCCGAACAAACTTCGGTACATCAAAACTTATAAACTCATAATAAAATTGTCATCGTAACGTTAAGCGTGCGGACCCTACGGGTTCGAGAACTATGTAGACATGACCTAGAACTATTCTCGGTCAATAACCAATAGCGGAACCTGGATGCCCATATTGGCTCCTACATATTCTACGAAGATCTTTATCGGTCAAACCGCATAACAACATACGTTGTTCCCTTTGTCATCGGTATGTTACTTGCCCGAGATTCGATCGTCGGTATCCAATACCTAGTTCAATCTCGTTATCGGCAAGTCTCTTTACTCGTTACATAATGCATCATTCCGTAGCTAACTCATTAGCTACATTGCTTGCAAGGCTTATAGTGATGTTCATTACCGAGAGGGCCCAGAGTTACCTCTCCGACAATTGGAGTGACAAAACCTAATCTCGAAATACGCCAACCCAACATGTACCTTCGGAGACACCTGTAGTACTCCTTTATAATCACCCAGTTACGTTGTGACATTTGGTAGTACCCAAAGTGTTCCTCAGATAAACGGGAGTTGCATAATCTCATAGTTACAGGAACATGTATAAGTCATGAAGAAAGCAATAGCAATATACTAAACGATCAAGTGCTAGGCTAACGGAATGGGTCATGTCAATCACATCATTCTCCTAATGATGTGATATCGTTAATCAAATGACAACACATGTCTATGGTTAGGAAACATAACCATCTTTGATTAATGAGCTAGTCAAGTAGAGGCATACTAGTGACTATATGTTTGTCTATGTATTCACACATGTATCATGTTTCCGGTTAATACAATTCTAGCATGAATAATAAACATTTATCATGATATGAGGAAATAAATAATAACTTTATTATTGCCTCTAGGGCATATTTCCTTCAAGATCTACTCTTGTAACACACATCATCAATATTAATCAAGCAGGACGTAGGGTTTTACCTCCATCAAGAGGGCCCGAACCTGGGTAAAACATCGTGTCCCTTGTCTCCTGTTACCATCCGCCTAGACGCACAGTTCGGGACCCCCTACCCGAGATCCGCCGGTTTTGACACCGACAGGAGCCTTTTTCTCTTCCTGTCCATCTTCGTTGGAATGCCAGATGTCGCTAATTGCTACTGCTGGTTGTCGGCCTTCAAGCAGAGCCTGCACGCCGTGATTGACGGTGTCCTGGACTAGGGGGTACTCACCATGTCATCTCTCAATCAGTTGGATTGGTTCGAGGACCCCCATGACCGTATACTCATGGGCCAGTTCGGACAACCCCTGCCGCATACAAGGAAGACTCCACAAGACTTGGCGCCCAAGACAAGGACTCTCCTAAACCCTAGGCCTCTGGTGTCTTATATAAACCGAGGCCAGGCTAGTCAATAGACAATCTCATATTCATTACTACAATCTCATGGTAGATACGTGTACTCTTTACTACACCCATATGAATACAATCAAAAGCAGCATGTAGGGTATTATCTTATCAAGAGAGCCCGAAGCTGGGTAAAACCCCGTGTCCATGTTACCATCGTTCCAAGACGCCTAGCTTAGGACCCCTACTATGAGATACGCCAGATATTGAACCGACATTGGTGCTTTCATTGAGAGCCTGCTAGGTGATCGCTGTGGTTCGACGGGAATTAAGATCAACAATCAGGTGATATGTTTTCAGTAAAGATTTGTTTCATGTAAATTATCTCTTTTGCAAAATTATTGTCGTCGGGTTGTGCCGCTTTGTTTACAGGAAGATGCATCCGCCGCCGGGCAGTACGTTGGATCCGAGAAGTGCCACCATGCAAACAATAGCCCAGAGTTTGCGGCCTTGATCTAGGTCAGCGCAATAAAAAAAGGTGATGATCCGCCTAGCGGCGTTCCAGCCGAGGAAATCACATACGCGCAGTAATACTTCTCATGGAGCAATACATCGGGGCCCATGTGAATTCAGTCATGCGGCAACCTGCAGGGAGATTCCATCCTTCCTCTTATTTTGTTTATTTATTTAATCAAGAGTGGAGGCAGTCTACGCTTTTCTCTTGTCGTGTGCCTTCCAGGCACCTTTTCCAGTATTAGATGGATTTTATCCTTGCATGAGTAGTACACCAATACTTGCTAACACCCACCTGAGATGCTAGACCTCTAACGTCTTATTGCTAGCTGACTGCCTCTCTGACGTCTATTCACTATTGATTGCCTCACAAATTATTAGGTGCTATTCTTCCTTACGTAGAGTATAATTTTTTGTGCCATCATGTTTTCTGTTAGACTTGTACTGTCGTATGTATACAGATTGCAGTACGGCCTATGTTCGCGTTCGCTGCTTGGCAATGCATCGGATCAGGCTTTAATCTGGCCCACGGGTAATCCGGCCAAAGGGATAGTGTGGAGTAGTGTACAGATCAGAGCTCGGCTCGATGGTAGCACACCACAGGGAGATTTGTTTCTTTTCTTTTTTTAATTCAATACCTGTGTAGTTGACCGTTGGTTGTCTTCTACTTTTTCTAACAAATACGCAGAATAAAAGTGCTACTGCGCATATCGAGGATTGGCTTTGCAGGATGTTCGGCACGGATCAGTTCGTCCGTTTGCTCCGGTTTGCTATAGTCGTCGTTGCTGGCGTTCGGGTGGTATTTTTCCAAATTATTCGTTTAGCATTATTATACACATAATATTTTTTGACGGCCTGTACTGCATTATTTTCGCAGAGAAATTCTACCGACGTTTGTACCTGGCATCAGTCCGGCCAGCCTCTCCCTGTCACCTGGGCAAGCCGACCTTGCCAACGCGCCATCGAGCTAGCCTCAGTGCTCAGGCCATATTTACCAAACTTTTTTCGCATAAATTAATCATGCACCTTTTTTTCATTATTATTTTTTGGTTTGCACTATTTTACGTGCGCAGGCAATTGACCTGGACTGGGCCGCGCTGTCGCCTCCGTCGACCAAATTGTGTCATCGCCTTGGCGCGCCACCCTGTGTTGGCAACCCCACGTCGTCGCTTCATCAACCTACTCGACTGGAGACTCCGGCATCACCCGCCAACCTGCTTTGTCACCTCGGCTAGACGGGGAGCTTCACCTCTCCACGGCAGTCGTGCCATGTTGACTTCGGAGTGCCGAGCTCTTCGCTCGGCCACCTTGGGATCGGCTCGGGGGATGGGACTTCATCCCGCCACAAGCCCGAATCGCGTCATCAACACCGAGCACATTAACCAGCTAAGTCGCTTTCATGCTCAAAGTTTTAAATTTTGTTCAATTCGACCAAACATTATAATTTTTTGGCAAAAAAGTTGTTGGTGAAAAACTTCCTTGTCAAAACTTTGTTTGTGACACACAAATTTAAATACCCCCTTTACTTAGGGGCTTCCTTTATGAAGCCTTTCCTCTTGCAATGATTATACTTGTATGGCTTCGTTCCTTGTTGGTGTATTACGCCACAATATGCACCATGTTGACTTAAGCAATTTGCAAGCTGGGTTGCCTTGCTCCTGTGTTTACCCCTACGTTCCCGATTGTTCGGCTAGGGAGTAAAGGGAGCACCTCTACGATTGTCACGATCGGGTCATCCGAGCTCGGACCTCAGACTAGGTGAAGCCGAAAGTTAGCGCTCTTATTGTTCTCAACGATGGTCGGCACACAACGGAACTCATGAGTACAAAAAATCTATTGCACAAGTCTCATAGTAACAATGAGCAACCGAAGAAAGGTACCGGTAGAGGTACTATTTTCTTCGAAGATGCTTCTTACGCTTTGTTGGTAATATAGCATAAGTTCCCTGAGCGCGCTTTGTCTGTTACAGCCTTATGGCCTGATTGCCTGGTTATAGGAAACACCGTCGATATTCTCGACAGGTGGAGTACATAACACTTTTCGGCCCTTGGCCGAAGAGGGAGAAGCCGACAGTCGGTTAAGACGCGTTTAAAGTTCGGGTGAACAAATATATGATATAAGTACTTCGGTGCATACAATCAGTATACATAAAACTCTTTTACCCAAGTCACTCGGGGGCTCTTAAATTTATGTGAGCTATTTTATAATAAGTATTCCTTCTTCTTAGTCGTTGCAAAGTCTTTTTTTCTATCACTCTTTTTTCGACGCGAGTGTGTGGTCAATAGCCGAGGAGCCTAATTTCTCTCTCAAAGCCGCTAAAGTTTGCTAAAATGGCCTAACGAAAAGTACTCCGCCTTCGGGATACGAGGTTGAGGCCGTAGGCTGACCCACTTGAAGTCTTGAGATATGATGTGTCATGTTAAAGCACAACAGAAGCACTTTTTTTTTCTCTTTTTCTTTTCTAAGACCAATTTTCTGATTGGCACCGAACAATTGATTTAGTTCGGACGTCAAGTTTCTACTGACGTTTTTTTTGGTTTTCCAATCCTATGGCACTTTTCAACTATTTGTGTGTTTTCCGCACAAGTCCCGCAGTGCAACGCAGGACACCTTTAGAGATTCGGCAAAAATTCTCGGATATTGCTATATACGCATCAGTTTCGAATTGTGTCTTCGGTCAATAGTTGGGTTGCCCGGCTCCTGTGCTTGCCTCCTACGTTCCGCTTTGTTCGGCTAGGTGTGCAAAAGGAGAACCACTATGATTTTGCTTCCAGCTCGCATGGTTAAGCACCTCAGTGGAGAAAGCCGAAAACTGACTGTCACAATAAGCATAAACTGGTCAGCGGTCCGATGACTGTATTAAATGATGGGCCATTCATAACATTGGCCGAAGTGTTTACGGCTTGACCTCGGCTGTCGCCGAACACTAACCGGGGGCCTACTTGCTGGTGTCCCAACTTTAAGCTCCTATGACTAAGTGAAAGTTATAAAGCCCGCATATCCAATTGCCTCGTTTCCGCTGACACAACCGCCTTCGGGCACCGAGACGTCGGCTAAGGGTTGTTTTGTCATTGCAAAAACACCCTGCGTAGCATCTACAAGGGGGTAGAAGCCGGCGATGGGCCACTTTCAGATTATAAACGGTCGCAACAGAAGTGAAAATTTGGGTTCATTTAGACCATAGAGTTTGGAGGCTTTCCCCGAACTAAATCCTCAGTATTTTCCTCCCACATTGATCGGAGGCGAGGTTTCATGATCATAGTTGGCATGACAACCCAAAGAAAGGAACCTATAGCGGGACTATTTTCTTTGAAAGATGTTTCTTATGTTATAAAGTAATATAACATATCTCTCCGCGTACCCTTGTTTATAAAACTGTATGGCCGGATTGCCTTGTTTGTCGTAAATCTTTCCCCTTGTAAAGGCTTTATAAAGTGGGACAAAAACTCCTCGGCTACTGGCCGAGGAGGTTTAAGCCGATGGACGGTCAACAAGGTTTTGTACAATGCGGATTCGAGTATTAATGATGTAGAGTACTTGGATACGTAGAATCATTACCCATAATTTGTGATTTTACTTCGGACGTCGATCCTTAATTCGGCCATCCATTGTTGTAAATATGCCCTAGAGGCAATAATAAAATGGTTATTATTATATTTCCTTGTTCATGATAATTGTCTATTGTTCATGCTATAATTGTGTTATCCGGAAATCATAATACATGTGTGAATACATAGACCACAACATGTCCCTGGTGAGCCTCTATTTGACTAGCTCGTTGATCAACAGATAGTCATGGTTTCCTCACTATGGACATTGGATGTCATTGATAACGGGATCACATCATTAGGAGAATGATCTGATGGACAAGACCCAGTCCTAAGCATATCACAAGATCGTGTAGTTCGTTTGCTAGAGCTTTTCTAATGTCAAGTATCATTTCCTTAGACCATGAGATCATGTAACTCCCGGATACCGTAGGAGTGCTTTGGGTGTACCAAACGTCACAACGTAATTGGGTGACTATAAAGGTGCACTACAGGTATCTCCGAAAGTGTTTGTTGGGTTGACATGAATCGAGACTGGGATTTGTCGCTCCGTATTGACGGAGAGGTATCTCTAGGCCCACTTGGTAATGCATCATCATAATGAGCTCAATGTGACCAAGTGGCTGGTCACGGGATCATGCATTACGTAACGAGTAAAGTGACTTGCCAGTAACGAGATTGAACGAGGTATTGGGATACCGACGATCGAATCTCGGGCAAGTAACGTACCGATTGACAAAGGGAATTATATACGGGATTACTTGCATCCTCGACATTGTGGTTCATCCGATGAGATCATCATGGAACATGTAGGAGCCAACATGGGTATCTAGATCCCGCTGTTGGTTATTGGCCGGAGAGCTATCTCGGTCATGTCTGCGTGATTCCCGAACCCGTAGGGGCTACACACTTAAGGTTTGATGACGCTAGGGTTATTAGGAAGACTTGTATGTGATTACCGAATGTTGTTCGGAGTCCTGGATGAGATCCCTGATGTCACGAGGAGTTCCGGAATGGTCCGGAGGTGAAGATTTATATATGGGAAGTTGTAATACGGTCACCGGAAAAGTTCGGGGGCATATCGGTATTGTACCGGGGCCACTAGAAGGGTTCCGGGGGTCCACCGGGAGGGGCCACCTCTGCCGGAGGGCCTCATGGGTTGTGGAGGGAAGGGAACCAGTCCTTAGAGGGTTGGGCGCATCCCCTCCCTTGGGCCCATGCGCCTAGGGTTGGGGAGAAACCCTAAAGCCCCCCCTTGCTTGGGGGGCAAGTTCCCCCCTTGGCCGACGCCCCTCCCCTCTAGATCTCATCTAGAGGGGGCCGGCCCCCTTCCTCCTCCCCCTATAAATAGGAGGGTGAGGGGAGGGCTGCACACACACCTCCAAGGCGCAGCCCCTCCCCTCCCCAACACCTCTCCTCCTCCGCAGAAGCTTGGCAAAGCCCTGCCGGAGTACTGCCTCTCCATCACCAGCACACCGTCATGCTGCTGCTGGAGATCTCTTCCTCAACCTCTCCCTCCTCCTTGCTAGATCAAGGCACGGGAGACGTCTCCGCTCCGTACGTGTGTTGAACGCGGAGGTGCCGTCCTTTCAGCACTAGGATCTTCGGTGATTTGGATCACGACGAGTACGACTCCATCAACCCCGTTCTCTTGAACGCTTCCGCTCGCGATCTACAAGGGTATGTAGATGCACTCCTATCTCTCTCGTTGCTAGATGACTCCATAGATTGATCTTGGTGATGCATATAAATTTTTTATTTTCTGCTACGATCCCCAACAGTGGCATCATGAGCTAGGTCTATGCGTAGTTTCTATGCACGAGTAGAACACAATTTTGTTATGGGCGTAGATTTTGTCAATTTACTTGCCACTACTAGTCTTATCTTGTTTCCGCGGCATCGTGGGATGAAGCGGCCCGGATCGACCTTACACGTACGCTTACGTGAGACAGGTTCCACTGACTAACATGCACTAGTTGCATAAGGTGGCTAGCGGGTGTCGGTCTCTCCCACTTTAGTCGGATCAGATTCGATGAAAAGGGTCCTTATGAAGGGTAAATAGAAATTGGCATATCATGCTGTGGTTTTGACGTAGGTAAGAAATGTTCTTGCTAGAACCCTATTGTAGCCACGTAAAAAACATGCAACAACAATTAGAGGACGTCTAACTTGTTTTTGCAGCACATGCCTTGTGATGTGATATGGCCAAAAGGATGTGATGAATGATATATATATATATATATGTGATGTATGAGATTGATCATGTTCTTGTAATAGGAATCACGACTTGCATGTCGATGAGTATGACAATCGGCAAGAGCCATAGGAGTTGTCTTAATTATTGTATGACCTGCGTGTCATTGAATAACGCCATGTAATTACTTTACTTTATTGCTAAACCGTTAGCCATAGTAGTAGAAGTAATCGTTGGCGTTACAACTTCATGAAGACACGATGATGGAGATCATGGTGTCATGTTGGTGACGATGATGATCATGGCGCCCCGAAGATGGAGATCAAAAGGAGCAAAATGATATTGGCCATATCATGTCACTATTTGATTGCATGTGATGCTTATCATGTTTCTACATCTTACTTGCTTAGAGCGACGGTAGTAAATGAGATGATCCCTCATAATAATTTCAAGAAAGTGTTCCCCTAACTGTGCGTCGTTGCGAAAGTTCGTTGTTTCGAAGCACCACGTGATGATCGGGTGTGATAGATTCTAACATTCACATACAACGGGTGTAAGACAGAATTACACATGCAAAAACACTTAGGTTGACTTGACGAGCCTAGCATGTACAGACATGGCCTCGGAACGCAAGAGACCGAAAGGTCGAACATGAGTTGTATAGAAGATACGATCAACATGAAGATGTTCACCGATGATGACTAGTCCGTCTCACGTGATGATCGGACACGGCCTAGTTGACTCGGATCATGGATCACTTAGATGACTAGAGGGATGTCTATCTGAGTGGGAGTTCATTAAATAATTTGATTAGATGAACTTAGTTATCATGAACTTAGTCTAAAACTTTTGCAATATGTCTTGTAGATCAAATGGCCCACGCTAATGTTGCTCTCAACTTCAACGCGTTCCTAGAGAAAACCAAGCCGAAAGACGATGGCAACAACTATACGGACTGGGTCCGGAACTTGAGGATCATCCTCATAGCTGCCAAAAGAGCATATGTCCTAGATGTACCGCTAGGTGAAGCACCCGTTTTCCCAGCAACTCAAGACATTATGAACGCCTAGCAGTCGTGTAGTGATGATTACTCCCTGGTTCAGTGCGGCATGCTTTACAGCTTAGAACCGGGGCTCCAAAAGCGTTTTGAGCAACACGGAGCATATGAGATGTTCCAAGAGCGGAAAATGGTTTTCCAAGCTCATGCCCGGGTCGAGAGATATGAAGTCTCCGACAAGTTCTACAGTTGTAAGATGGAGGAGAGTAGTTCTGTCAGCGAGCACATACTCAAAATGTCTGGGTTGCACAACCGCTTGTCTCAGCTGGGAGTTAACCTCCCGGATGACGCGGTCATTGACAGAATCATTCAGTCGCTCCCACCTAGCTACAAGAGCTTTGTGATGAACTACAATTCGCAGGGGATGGTGAAAACTATTCCTGAGGTATTTTCAATGCTTAAATCGGTGGAGGTAGAAATCAAAAAAGAACATCAAGTGCTGATGGTCAATAAAACCACTAGTTTCAAGAAAGGCAAGGGTAAGAAGAACTTCAAGAATGACAGAAAGGGAGTTGCCGCGCCCGGTAAGCCAATTGTCGGGAAGAAGCCAAAGCATGGACCCAAACCTGAGATTGAGTGCTTTTATTGCAAGGGAAGCGGACACTGGAAGCGGAACTGCCCCAAGTACTTAGCGGATAAGAAGGCGGGCAACACCAAAGGTATATGTGATATACATGTAATTGATGTGTACCTTACCAGTACTCGTAGTAGCTCCTGGATATTTGATACCGGTGCGGTTGCTCATATTTGTAACTCAAAACAGGAGCTGCGGAATAAACGGAGACTAGCGAAGGACGAGGTGACGATGCGCGTCGGGAATGGTTCCAAGGTCGATGTGATCGCCGTCGGAACGCTACCTCTACATTTACATACGGGATTAGTTTTAAACCTCAATAATTGTTATTTAGTGCTAGCTTTGAGCATGAACATTGTATCTGGATCTCATTTAATACGAGATGGCTACTCATTTAAATCTGAGAATAATGGTTGTTCTATTTATATGAGAGATATGTTTTATGGTCATGCCCCGCTGGTCAATGGTTTATTCTTAATGAATCTCGAACGTGATGTTACACATATTCATAGTGTGAATACCAAAAGATGTAAGATTGATAATGATAGTCCCACATATCTGTGGCACTACCGCCTTGGTCACATTGGTGTCAAACGCATGAAGAAGCTCCATACAGATGGACTTTTAGAGTCTCTTGATTTCGAATCATTTGACACGTGCGAACCATGCCTCATGGTAAAGTGACCAAGACTCCGTTCTCCGAAACAATGGAGCGAGCAACCAACTTATTGGAAATTATACATACTGATGTGTGCGGTCCAATGAGCGTGGAGGCTCGCGGTGGCTATCGTTATGTTCTCACCCTCACTGATGACTTGGGTTGGCACGAATCGAGACTGGGATTTGTCGCTCCATATGACGGAGAGGTATCTATGGGCCCACTCGGTAATGCATCATCATAATGAGCTCAATGTGACCAAGTGGTCGGTCACGGGATCATGCATTACGTAACGAGTAAAGTGACTTGCCAGTAACGAGATTGAACGAGGTATTGGGATACCGACGATCGAATCTCGGGCAAGTAACATACCGATTGACAAAGGGAATTGTATACGGGATTACTTGAATCCTCGACATCATGGTTCATCCAATGAGATCATCGTGGAACATGTGGGAGCCAACATGGGTATACAGATCCCGCTATTGGTTATTGGCCGGAGAGCTGTCTCGGTCATGTCTGCGTGATTCCCGAACCCGTAGGGTCTACACACTTAAGGTTCGGTGATGCTAGGATTATTAGGAAGACTTGTATGTGATTACTGAATGTTGTTCTGAGCCCCGGATGAGATCCCGAACGTCATGAGGAGTTCCGGAATGGTCCAGAGGTGAAAATTTATATATGGGAAGTTGTAATACGGTCACCGGAAAAGTTCGGGGGCATACCGGTATTGTACCGGGGCCACCGGAAGGGTTCCGGGGGTCCACCGGGAGGGGCCACCTCTCCCGGAGGGCCTCATGGGCCGTGTAGGGAAGGGAACCAGCCCTTAGAGGGCTGGGCGCATCCCCCCCTTGGGCCCATGCGCCTAGGGTTGGGGGGGCCTAAAGGCCCCCCCCCCTCTTGCTTGAGGGGCAAGTTCCCCCCCTTGGCCGCCCCCCCTCTAGATCTCATCTAAAGGGGGCCGGCCCCCTTCCTCCTCCCCCCTATAAATAGAGGGGCAAGGGAAGGGCTGCACACACACCTCCAAGGCGCATCCCCTCCCCTCCCCAACACCTCTCCTCCTCCGCAGAAGCTTGGCGAAGCCCTGCCGGAGTACTGCCTCTCCATCACCAGCACGCCGCCGTGCTGCTGCTGGAGATATCTTCCTCAACCTCTCCCTCCTCCTTACTGGATCAAGGCACAGGAGACGTCTCCGCTCCATACGTGTGTTGAACACGGAGGTGCCGTCCGTTCGGCGCTAGGATCTTCGGTGATTTGGATCACGACGAGTACGACTCCATCAACCCCGTTCTCTTGAACGCTTCCGCTCGCGATCTACAAGGGTATGTAGATGCACTCCTATCTCTCTCGTTGCTAGATGACTCCATAGATTGATCTTGGTGATGCGTAGAATTTTTTATTTTCTGCTACGATCCCCAACACCCATGCCCACATTAAGGCTGGGGGGCTACTGGCTTCGTGCTTATCATTTACAAATATTAAAGGGGTACATCGATCCCCTGATCTAGTGTTGCCACCCGACCAATGTCTCGGGGGCTACTTCATTGACAATCCAATGCAGAAAATTTAAAGTGCAATATAGTTTTCGAGGAGATTATTATCCTCAGGTTGGTCGGCCGCACCCAACCTGAGTCTCGAGGACTTTGCACACCGCGTTTCTATTCCTAAGTATGCTGCTGAGCTGGGAATTGATCCTCAGGCTGATTTTATGAATCGACCTGAGTCTCAGGGGCTACTAGGGTCAACGGTTTGTTTTTTTCCTTCGGGTGCATCCCGGATATTAGGCCAACACGCACCTTGAGGGCTACTGGCTATACATCTCGATAGAGATTACATTGCACAATTCGGAATTAAATTCATAAAAATCAGCCCATGGCCGAGGTGGTGCACCACCTCGGATACAGTCCAACGTTGGTGCTCGACTACAATAGACACCCTGGAAGTAGTCCGGCATAAAGCTCGGACGCTGGTGGCTGGCTCCATAGAGGGCATTTCTGGCATTAAGCTCGGCTAAGCTCCTTCAACCTTTTTGAACCAAGGTGATCTATGACACCTTGGACATAGTCCGGCGTTGGAGCTCGGATGCAGTTCGGCGTTGGAGCTCGGCTGTAACAATACTCCTCAGATACAGTCCGGCGGTGGAGCTCGGATACATTCCGGCGGTGGAGCTCAAATACATTCCAGCGTTAGAGCTCGGAAGCGGTCCGGCGTTGGTGCTTGGCTGCAAAAGATACCTCGAATGCAGTCCGGCGTTGGAGCTCGGACGCAAGAGGACACTGCCGCCCGGGAACAACTCCAAACCTGAGGTGTGGCATAAAAATAACAAGGCATTGATAAAGGCCGAAAGCTTAAAGGGGCTCCTCGGATACCCGATGTGTAAACTCTTCGGATGCATTTCGGCGATCCTCAAGATCGAAGATGAGAAGATTTGTTAACCCAGCTTTCAAGACCGATGACCGAAGATGAAGAACAGTTCGGAAGAATCGAGGAGCGTCCCCAACTTGAAGACCGGTTCAGGGGGCTACTGACGGTGTCCTGGACTAGGGGGTACTCACCACGTCGTCTCCCGATCAGTTGGATTGGGCCGAGGACCCCCATGGCCGTATACTCATGGGCCAGTTCGGACAACCCCTGCCGCATACAAGGAAGACTCCGCAAGACTTGGCGCCCAAGACAAGGACTCTCCTAAACCCTAAGCCTCTGGTGTCTTATATAAACCGATGCCAGGCTAGTCAATAGACAATCTCATATTCATTACTACAATTTCGTGGTAGATACGTGTACTCTGTACTACACCCATATGAATACAATCAAAAGCAGCATGTAGGGTATTATCTCATCAAGAGAGCCCAAAGCTGGGTAAAACCCCGTGTCCATGTTACCATCGTTCCAAGACGCCTAGCTTAGGACCCCTACTATGAGATACACCTGATATTGAACCGACATCGATGTCGTCCACACGCGGACTGCAGCCCTGGGCGCCGGCCCCGCCCGCATGCGCGCCCCTGATGGCCGCCGGGATCGGGAGCCGTTGCGGCTGGCCGCCGGAAATGAGAGCTGCTGCTGCTGGACGTCGGAAATGCACGACACTCGCTCCGTGGCTGCTCCGGCTAGGCGGCTAGGGTTCCTCCTCTCTTGTCTGGACTCTCTGGACTCTGAAGCGAGAGGAACAAAGCATTGACCGTGCGTACCGGAGGTCGAGAAGCCTGCTCTCTCGTTCGCTATTTGCTTGGTGCACGTATTGCATCCGGCCCAATAAGGCCCAATAACAGGGACGACGACGAATTTTCTTCTCATGATTATTTATCGATCAGATCTGGCTTATACGTGCACCTATATATAAAAAATCGCTCCAAATCAAGGTAGGGCGAGCGCCACACCTCGCCCTACCGAGAGCTTCGCTTGTGAACACAAACATGTTGGAGTTCATGAGTACCTAGGAGTCATCGGAGGTGTCTACCGTTGTGAAGGTATACCGCCGGTTCATGAGCAACTTGGGTAGCCTGACGTAATCCTCGCTGGCTCTGCAAAAGTGGTAGAGCAGGACGTGGTCGGGCATGCACCACTCTGCGTCGCTATGAGGCGCCATGGGTTGGGCCCATCGATTCGCCTCGCTCACTGTATGGTTTCTCTGGTCTCATTTTCCCCTGACACTAAGGCTAAAGGAAAAATGGCTCAAATTTTGATAGATTTAAATCATAATATTTTTTAAAAATTGTTCCCAAATTGAAAAATATAGAGAAACTAAAACAATATTCATGGATAAAAGAATTATACATTAATTTTAAGAAATGATCACAAATTTAAAAATGTGGTTCTAAAAAATATCCATAAATTCAAAAAATGTTCGTGAATTGGAATTTATTTTCATGAATTCAAAAAATGTTCATGACTTTTAATAATATCCATGAATTAAAAATTTATGTGAATTCAAAAAATCTTCATGGTTGAATAGTCATGAAAATAAAAAAAACATTCATAAACAAAAACTGTTCATGCATTTGCAAAAATATTCTAAGTTCATAAAGTATATGAAAATTCTTAAGAAATGTGTATGCATTTGAAAAACTCAAGTTTTTTAAAATAATCACGAATTAAAAATGCTTCACAAATTTTAAAATAAGAAAATGAATAAGAAAAAGGGGAAAAGAAAACAAAAACAAAAAATAACCCTTAAGAAAACAGAAAGAAAAAACAAAAAGAAGCTTCAAATGGGCGGGTGGTATGCGCGTGGGCGCTATTTGGCTACCCAGGCGGAATAGGTTTTCCTGAAAAACCAGAAAGACAAGTGATATGAACTTGTCCACTAGTCACATAACGAAGTCAACGAGTGTACGCGTGGTAAATCCTATGTGACACATCAAATTGCTAGCGTATTGCACAAGAGGAACCGAGCTGGTCGGCCCATTCAAATGCTTTGTAGATTCGACACTGGTTCCGTTTTTGGGAACTTCTGAAGGGTTCCAGTCCAATATTTTTACCGATTTTCCATTTTCTGCTTTTACTGTTTTTTTGGTTTTGGTTTGTTCTTTTTCTGTTCTCTTCTTCTCTTCTCATTTTTTCCTCGAAAAGGTCACAATTTTTAAAATATTCTTTTAATTATAAATTCATAAATTTGATTTTTTTTGAGATTTCAAAATGTGTTCACTTTTTTCAAAATAGTTTGCTATAGTATGCCGTTTGCTACAATGAGTCGGTTCACTATAGTAGACCGGTTTGCTACAGTGCCGGGCTCCGTCTACCTATTTGACGCCCCGCATTTTAAAAAATGGCTCACATTAACAAACAAGACAAAAAAAGTAAAAGAAAAAACAAGACAAAAAGTTACACGGAGCCCGGCAGCCGCCATCTCGTTTCCAGCCCACGTCGCAAATACAGGCCGGACACCTGAGGTCGGTAACCAGGCCGGGCTCCCAGCACGCCGTCCTCCCGATATATCGCTGCCTCCGCTTTCGCCGTTTGGCGTCTCGCCCGTCTCCATTCTCCAGTTCAACTCGGCTCACCCCCTCCGCTTGCGGCACCGCCACCACCCTTCGCCCCCTCCCCGCGGGGAAACCCTAGAACCTTCTGGAGGCCACCCCGAAATCTCGGCGGGGCTAGGGCTCCCGCTCGCTCCACCCCGCCCGCGGCGATGCCGCTCTTCATGTCCGACGAGGAGCTCCGGCTCCTCGGCGGGGACGTGGCCGCGGTCGCCGAGCGGGCCGACGCCGCCATCCGCGAGCTCCGGAACCAGGTCGACACCGTCCGCGCCGAGGCTGACGCTGCGGCCATCGCGGCCGAGCAGACCTGCGCCCTCCTCGAGCAGCGCTTCACCACCCTCTCCGCGGAGGTCGATCGGTACCAGGCCGAGGCGGCCGAGCTCACCGCCGCCTCCGAGCGCCGCGCCGCTGACCTCGCCTCCTCCCAGGCCGAGATACACCAGCTCCGCATCCAAGCAGTACGAACCCTAGATTTTTTGGGCGACTGATCATTTTGTTTGGTGAAGCTTCCTGCACTGACCACTTGTGTTGCTGATGTCGCAGATTGCAAAGGATGGCGAGGTTGAGCGTCTCAAAGTGGAAATCTCGGAGCTGCACAAGTCCAAGTGCCAGTCGCTGGAATTGATCGAGCAGAGGGACGCAGAGATACGGGAGAAGGATGGCGTCATTCAGAGTTACCATGATAAGATGGTGAGCTACCCTAACGCCCTCACACTTCTACTAGTAATATGCAGCAGTCATCAAACTGGTTGTAGAGCGAGTTGAGAGTACATGATCACCTGAACAAATTGTCGCTTGGTGCAATCTGATATGGTGGTGTGCAGGACAATGTAGTTTTTAGGATCATACATTGGTAGTACCGACTACTGGTTACTGGTTGCCGCTTGAGGATTTTGTTATTGAGTTTAACTATAGGTTTGTTTCTGCCTAAATGCTAATTAGTGCAGCTTGTTTCTGTAACTTGTCCTGCTTTAGAACAGATTTTTGCGTACCTCAAGAGAGAGGGAGAGAGAGGATTTGATTTGATTTGGTTTGCTTAGCACCATATGGTGCAATGTACATGCAAAAAAATGCGCAAGCAACTGCATATTATGGACGTTCTTGCTGGTTTTCACCAGTAAATTTATTGGAATAACTTCTTTGACTGACTGGATGAATCATTTTCGTTAGTTGGTTATGACTTTATCGATCAGTTACCCATGGGGCCATCCCTTTGGAAGGCATGGATGTCCAAAAGTCAAATTTGCATTCTGAGCAATATATTTGATCTTAACTTGATTTGCTTGTAGGTATACATCTATATCTGTCTCTACCATACGTTATTTCACGTCTTTGTTAAGTTTTTATGAGACACCTGATTACTTATGTGAGACATCTTACAAAACTTCTCTTACATCTTAGTGGTTTGTGTTTTCTACATATTATCTCGGTTGAGCTGATACAGTACCTCCATAGTCGGCGGCTATTATATGCTATGTAGATTTGACGTTAGCTTGGTAGATATTATGTTGTTTCATGAAGAGCTGCTCTTACATTCAAATATATTATAATTTGTAATAAATAATGACATGTAGATTTGATGTTGTTTCATGAACAGACTTAAAATGTTAGTTTTCCACTGTCTATATAACATAGCTACATCTGCTTTTCTTTTATAGCATTATTACATGAACTATCTGCCCATTTGAAAAGCTGAATGTTCGATCTCTTGTCAGTTTAACTGAAGTGGAGCTATTTAAGAGTTCTGCCATATCGTCAGACCTCTCACTCTTTTTCTTGAATAACTTATCTGTAGTTTTTCCATCAGACAATCTTGAAAATTTTAAAAATGTGATATGCTATGTATTAGTATCTATTGCGTTTTTTTCTTGCTGGCGGTGTGGATATATGGGTTATATCATTTTTGCCCCTATCATGAGCGTTATTTTATCTTTGCACTCTAGCAAGCTAAGCCTTTTATAAACTCAATTGAGATTTCATGCTCCTTTGTCGTGGAAAGACCTTTGCTGTTTTGTGTTTTATAGCATAAAATTAAGTGGGCATACCGTTTTTATCGTCTTTTCAGGTAAATCAGGCTGACTCTTCTGCTGGTAAAGAGGCTAGGATACACGAGGTTGAAGCTAAGTTAACTCACTGCCAGGCGACATGCAACCGCATTGAACAGGTATACATATAAAAAGGCTTAGGGAATGCTTAGAACTTTAGAAGCAAGTTTTAGTATAATGTTCTACCAAGCCTTATTTCAGTTCTCTATAAATCTCTTGTACACCGCATCGCCTTCGTTTGCTCTTTGGTTATTCATTGTTATACTAAGATTCAAGGAAGTTCCTGAGCAATTGTTTTTCATGGACCAATTGGTGTTTCTTACTTATTTTTATTACTTCCCTTATTAGGAGAAGGAGCTTCTTGAAAAGCATAATCTCTGGCTTGATGAGGAACTGAAAGCAAAAGTAAAGAATCTATCTGATCTAAGAAAGGCAAACATGGATGAGGAGTCTCGGATGTCAGCAAAGATTGTAGAGGTTACTTTCTTCTTATTTAATACTTCATGTGACAGATACAGGAAAGAAAACATGAACCTGATTTCTGGTTATCAGCTTGAAAGAGAGATTTCTGAATCTACAAGTTCCTTGAGGCGAAGCAAAGAACGGATTTCTGAGCTTGAGCAAAGAGTGTCTTATATGGAGAAGGTATAACTTCTGATGATTATGCAATTTCTATCATCTAACTTTTGCTATTCCCTAAAAACCCAGCTAACTTTTACTATTTCATCTTTTGTTGACTGTAGGAGCTACTCTCAGCAAAGGATGCTGCAGCTGCTAATGAGCAAC
>NC_041391.1:598984621-599014459 GCF_002162155.2 Triticum dicoccoides
GCTGTCTATTAAGTTTATCTCATCTTATTACTTGTATCTAGATGTGCAATTGCCTTCTTAGTAGTATCAGATATCCTAGATGCTCTTCCAATTTGCTTTGCTCACTTTATATTTTGACGATTTGGAAATTGTCGAGCTCCTTGATAGTAATTTCGCTTTGGCACACGACACATAGTACTAGTCTTAGAAGGCATTGTAGATCTATGTTCATTATGTGCTCTAGTATAAGGAATTCAGCTTCACAGAAATTGTCTAAGCCAATTGAACCCCAAGTATGTTTATCTTCTTCTTGAGAAAAAGCAACAAGCATTGCACCTTGTTATATTGATATATAGGGGAAAAATATTTGCCTGAACAAATTACTAAGCTAAGTCAGAGAGCAGAAGCATTTGCAGCTTCTTATCCCCGGCCTTGACCTAATCAGGAGTCTCATAGTTGATTGTGCCCAGCTGGCCTGGCACCGCTGGGGCTCCTCACGAAATACGCAGGAGTCCCTCTGCTTGCAGTCCCACCATGCATTGAGCATGATCATGGAGCTCAATCGTACACGTAGCGTAGCCAGATGGGATGCTAGAGTTATCTTTCTTGGCAAAGAATTGGCCAACCTCTGGTGTTGTGAATTGCATATCAGGGGGCATGGGCTGTGTGCTTGTTAATGCTAGATTGTCTATTACCCCTAAAGTAGTGACCTAAAACGTCTTATAGAAGTTTACAGAGGAGTATCTGTTATGCCGTCATACATATTTGGTTTGCACGAGAGTCGGTCGTCGCCCTTGGATTTGAAGTTTGACCAATGAAAGTTGTGCATTTCTTTTGAGAAACAAGTTCAACTCATGGCTGGCTTATCTAATACCCATTATTATCTTGCCCACCTTGGCGTGCCTGTCTAGCCAAGTAGACGGCCAAATTTATTTGGTATGCCTGCTTAAGTGTTTTGATATGACTACTGTCACAGCTTGATTGTAAATTCTTGTACTTGATATAGAAGTTCTCTACCTGATTAAGACTCATTCTTTACAGTTACTCCCTCCGTTCCAAAATAGATGACCCAATTTTGTACTAAAGTTAGTACAAAGTTGAGTCATCTATTTTGGAACGGAGGGAGTAGAAACCTTGCAATGATCCCATTACCTTGTATGTGTATGGTCTAGCCCCTTGCCGTTGGCAATTTGCAGTTATGAAGCGATGATGTTATTTACAGTAGTGCTGTTCATCTCTAATAGTAGCTTTTGATTTGAACCCTCTAAAACAAGGTCATGAAACTTGCTGAACTTCACAAAGAAAGTTCTAGCGAATGGTCAAAGAAGGCTGGGGAACTTGAAGGTGTTATTAAAGCTTTGGAGGTGACGCCTTTGTGTATCTTCTTTGGATGTAATTCTCTGTCCCATTTTATGGATAGAAACTCTTATGCTCAATTGTCATTCTTTGTGCAAACCAGACACATTTGACCCAAGTTGAAGATGATTACAAGGAAAAGCTTGGGAAGGAGACCTTGGCCAAGAGTGATCTTGAAATGGTATATCTGGGGATTATTTTCTGTACCCAATTCAGTGGATTCTGTGAGTGGATCGTAGTGGAGATTTGGACCTTATTCTGTTTTCTTCTTTCCTTGCAGGAAGTTGCCAACTTAAAGCAGAAGATACAGAAGTGTGAACTCGATTTGGAAAATTCAAGAAAGTCTGGTGAAATGAGCCTTGTACCATTCACCAACATTGCAGCAGAACCCGCTGATTTAAGTGATACACCCATGAAAGAAATGTATGGTTTCTAAAACTCACTGACCCTGTAGTCTAGTAAGATCTCTGAAATACTAGGATCTATCACTGTATAGGCACCAAGAGTGTATTTTCTTCTATTTTACACTCATGCTTGCCATCATTAACGTGCATTCTGTTAGGTGGATTTTCGTAGTATTTGAGCTAGATCTTTCTAAATGGGGTATCTGCTGTGTGTCACATCCAGTGTAAACCATCCTACTATGTTAATCTTTACCAATGTTCATACATTAAAATTATCTTAAAAAATTAAAAATAAATGTTGTGTTTATAAGTATACTGTATAGATCAAAACTCGGTCCTAAGAGAGAACATTTTGCAGGGAATCCAAATAATTGATAAAGCTTTTGGTTTTTGCCATTATCTGAATTTCGCTTTGTTCTCTGTTTTGCAGGTCACTTTCTGATGATGTAAATCGGAATGACCTAATGATAGTTCCAAGAGTACCTAGTGGTGTTTCTGGAACTGCATTAGCTGCTTCTCTTCTTCGTGATGGCTGGAGTGTATGTTTTATATCTTGTACTCATTATATTTTGTCCAACATTGCACACTTTTAATATCTCAAATCAAATGTTGCTTGATAACCTGTTTTACATGATCAGCTTGCTAAGATATATGAGAAATATCAAGAAGCCACTGATGCTTTACGCCATGAGAGGTTTGGGAGGAGACATGCTGAAGCGGTTCTGGAAAGGGTACATAATTTTGCTTGTCAATGTCTTTGACCGAATTTAAGCTCGTACATGGTTCAACATGATTTGACCAAACTGTGTTGACTGACACTTCGTCTATATGCAATTACTCCCTCTGTAAAGAAATATATGAGCGTCTAGATCACTACTTTAGTGATATAGACACTCAAATATTTCTTTACGGAGGGAGTACATCTTTGTTTTAAAACCAGTTGGATAACTGTTATGTTTGAGAAGTATAACTAAAACCAGTTGGATAACTGTATATGTTTGAGAAGCATAACCAAACCTGGACGTTTTATGTTTACTTTCTTTTGTTTTTGCTAGTATTTTGTACATATGGTTTCTAGAAAGGGTGGTAATTTGAAGCAATTGTGCTGTAAAGAAACTATTTTCTTATTTATGTTATCGGTCAATTTGAAACAATGGTGCTGTAAAAAAGGTATATTATATTTGTATGTAGTGGTCAATGTTTTAAAATTTCTACTGCATACATTCTGAAACAGCATCTATCAAGTAAGAAATGGAAAAATACAAGAAGTTTCTCAATGCTGCCTCGTCCAACATTTTTCTTTTCCTTCACACTTCTTATTTTAGGATTAGTAGTGGATAGCAGGAAGTTTATCTGTGAAATGCATAACACACACACTGCATGTAGTTAATATTCAATAATCATGTACTCGTACTTGTAATGCATCATCATTCCTGTTCAGGAAGGAAGCAACCGTTAGCCTTTTTTTAATCTATTTCTTTTGTACTGCATCCTTTTTCTTTATTCTGTCTACTATTAGAGACTGAATTATCTTTTGTATAACAGGTCTTACATGAAATTGAGGAGAAGGCTGAACTCATCTTAGATGAGCGAGGTAAATTTTTAGTATAAGTACCATTTATGATATGATAGCATTGCAACGATGTTTGTTTTGTTATACAAGCTCAACCATTTGGACACACTATTTAAAGCTTAACCTTTTTCTCACGTCAGCCGAGCATGAGAGGATGGTTGAAGCTTATGCTCTAATGGATCACAAATTGCAGCAGGCATTGTTGGAGCATGATAATTTTGAGAATACCATAAGGAATCTAAAGGTATGCATGTATTATAACTTGTTAAGTTTCTTATAATGAGGTTTTAACATTATTGTGTCTTCCAGTCGGAGTTGAAAAGGTGGGAACGCGATCATTTTATTGCTAACAAGGAGATAGATGACCTGCAAAAACAAGTGAGTCATAGCCCTACATTCCTTTAGTTATATTCCTTCCATTCATTGGAATTGCGAAACTGTATTAAAATATGTATATGTGAAATCTCTAGCGCTAACCTCAATTATTAGTGCTATCATCTCATTGTCAACTATCCCATTAATTATTGGGTGCATTGTTGGTGGGTAAGATTTAGAGAATCTTGAAGTGATGGCAGTCCTGATAACTGATATCTCTATTTATGAGGCTCTCATGAAATGTCCATTCGTCCTCCAGTTGTTCTAAATCTGATCCATTCAAATCTAATCAAATGACACATGAATAGTTCCATAAGTTATCACTGAGAAGGTGCTTAACAGTGAATTTTCTGTGTAGTACCTCCACTCTGGAGTATCTCCTGACCGAAAAGAAATACTATATGGAATTGGATCGAACTCGCTTCCGTTAGATAGAGTAGCAGAATGTTCGTTTAAAAGGGACACGCATGGTTTGATACTCCAAAACTATCAAATACTACCTTAGGGATGTTTGGGTTGTTGCTACACCTGGTGGTTATGCCGAAAATTAGGCAGACATGTCTCAAGTGTTTAAGTTAGCACATTTTTGGTTTGACTAACTGTTTCTACATTTTTGGTGGAACATTTTTGTTTCAAAGCATTGCCCTAGTTATGGCCGTCCCACCACTTAAAGTGTGGATGTCATCCAAACTTGTCTATTGTGAAACAACTGCAGTTTATATGGGGAAATTGCATGCTACTACTGGGTGTAGTTACACACACGTCTGATATGATACGAGCCTACGACAGTATATATACTACTTTATCATTGAGTATGTTATATAATATATATAAAGTCCATCCATTCCAAAATATAAGACGTATTTTGATTGTCTTAATTCATGCTTTACATATATCTCTCATGCACTATTTAGTCAATGCTCAGGCAATCATAATCATACGGAAGTGCGTTTGGATATGAATCTAATGGCGTCTATTTAGTGTAACTTAAACTACATACTATTGGACTAATTGTTGGTCAAAGTGAGATAGTATATTGCATCGATGATACATCATTTATATATTTGAGGACTTGATTCGTTAATTGTATGTTGTACCTTCTGATTATTTGTAGGTCGCTGTTCTTTTAAAGGAATGTCAAGACGTACAGCTTCGTTGTGGTTCTAGTGTTCCCGTTGTAGGTCATGGTGCTGCTTCTGCCAGCATAAGCAATGGCATGTCTAATGCCGAAAATAATAACCATGCACATGTAAGCCTCATTTTGATCCTTACAAATACTATATTTTACCATCATTTCACACGCTTGTTCTATCTGTAATGTAACCATCTGATAATCTGGGGCAGATGACATTTAATGATATTAATGGGCTCGTTCAGCAAAATGTTCAACTTCGAAATAAAGTTCACATGCTCTCTACCGATCTTGAAAATAAGGGCGTGGAACTCAGGGTATGCATGATGTTTAACTTCGCTCCGTACATCTGAATTTATATTTATATTCCATTTGTGAGTACCAGTCCATTCTGTTATTTCCATGGGAAAATGTCAAGCATCTTCCCTTTTTTCCTTCTTAGGAGAGCTTCCAAATCGAGCTGAAGAGAATCACAGATGACGCTGCATCAAGAGTTGAAAAAGTTATGAAGAAATCTGAAGAACAAGCAATAATGATTGAATCTCTTCATAGATCTGTGCGTCTTACATATCTTGTCAAGACCCGGAATATCTTTTGACGTTAAACTCCCTGTTCTTCAAAATGTCATCCACAAGCTGCATGTGACATCGGCCCTAATATAGTTGACTTTTTTAGGTTGCGATGTACAGGAAATTGTGTGAAGAACAGCAGAAGACTCGTTTCAGTATCGAAAACATATCCAGTAATCTGCAAGGTTCGATCTGTTAACCGTATGTTGATTTCAGTTTAGACTGGCATGCTGTGGTGATGGAAGTGGTGTACGCAGTTAGTACATCTTACTGCTATAGTAACGTAGTATTAAATAGAAGTCATGGTTTTGTTTTTTATTTTCTAGATGATGGCAGAAAGGACCTGATGGTGCTGTTTGAAGGATCACAGGTGATCTTCTCAACAAGTGACCAATCATATGTACTACCATGCAGTTCTAATGATTGTTCTCACTGTGAATTCCATTTGATCTTGACCAGGAGATCTCGAAGAAAACACATGAACAAGTCTCTGAGCGGGCCAGAAAACTTGATGAAGAGTTGACCAAGTTGAGGTTATCCCTCTGCTTTCTTACCTTGTTAGCTGTAGAAAAATGTTAGATACTTAGATGTAGGTAACATCTAGTATTTTTATCTTTTCTCTCAGTTGACAACAAGATTGATGGTTAGGAAGCAACATAACATCATAATAAGCTCTTTCGACATCTTTCTTGGGGCATTCTGATTTACTTGTGATGCATAACTTACCTTTGTATTTTTCTAGACAAAAACATATTTAAATGGTCCAAACATTGTTACGAAAAAACTATGCGAAATCTGCTTGTCATGATATTTACTTGCCAACTGTGTTGAAGTTGGGTCTGCAGATTTGCAGACACATGACTACATTTCTCACAACTTTTTACTACAGTTGTAGATGGCTACTTATACAGGCCCATTATGTGATGCTCTTTCTGGCTTTACTTGAAATTGAATATCTGACCAATACTGGCTATCATTTTTTTAGGACTGAGCTTATGTCTTTGCGATCTGAGCGTGACAAGGCAGTGCTGGAAGCTAGTTTTGCTCGAGACCGGCTTAATGGGTTCATGGCAGAGATTGATCACCAGGTTCTTTCTTCATAACTCCTTCCTCACATTGGTGTGTCACCTTGAATTTCCAGTTACTTAGTACTCCCTCCGTAAATATATTAGTTTACAGAGGGAGTAGAAGATAAGTGTACACTCATCCTAATCTAGTATTCGTACATACAGAGAAAGGAAGCTAATTCTGTTTCACTCAGAAATGCGGAGTTGATGCATTTAGTAGTTGATTACGAAAAAAGACTCCGTGAAAGTTCAGATTCTATGCAAGCTTTAGAGGAGAGCTCAAGGAAACTGTCAATGGAGGTATGTTAGATTTTATCGCATCCCTTGAACAGTTATAAAATGCTGAACCCTGACACAAGTTTTCAATTTTTAGGTGTCTATTTTAAAGCATGAAAAAGAGATTTTAGTGAAGTCAGAGAGAAGATCTTTGGATGAAGTCAACAGTTTGTCTGAGAGAGTGCACCGTCTGCAGGTTTTTTTTCTCAATGATCATTACTTTAAAATTTTATCTCATGGCTTCTTTCTTATGTTTCTTTTTGCATATTTTACCATTTAGCTGCTGATATGATGGTGTTGCTGAAAATATGATATTTTTTGTGTGTACACCATCCTTTGTCCTTGTGTTATAACCATGCAAGTTCTGTTCTTTTGTACAACCATCCTTTATCCTTGTGTTAGCGATGCAATTTTCTATTATACCTGCCTATGGGCAGGCAACTTGATATTAGCATTTTCTGTTGTGTTATGTTATAAATGTATATAGTTTATTTTGCATGAAATAGCAAGTTATTTTAGCTTTTGTATTGATTTGTAATCTCAGCAAATCTAATTAAGTTCCATGTTCTTTGTAACATTGAAGTAAGTTTATATTGTTTGTAATCAGGGATCTTTAGTGCGTTTTCTTAAAATTTCCTTTCACCTTTTCTTCTTCTTCTGAGATACATTGCATCGCAGGCCACCATTGACACAATACATACTACTGACGAGGTTCAAGAGGTATGTTGTGTTTAAGATGTATTAAAACGTTTGAATTTTGTGTGCCTCTTCGTTAACCTGTCGATAATTTAGAATGCAAGGTCAATGGAAAGGAGAAATCAACAGGAGTACATCAAGCGACTAGAGGTAATAGTTTATCTCAGCAGCTATGGTGCATTGCCACTTCTGTTTTAGGCTTCATAACTACCTTGGATTTGTTTTGTCAACACTATGATTGCAAGATATCAGCAGAGCCTAGGAATATATTGCTTGATTTTGTTCATTCAACTCTACATGTACGTGGTTATTTTAAATCTAAACGGTTTTGTAGAGAGACTGGGCTGAACTAAAGAAGGAGGTTCAAGAGCAACGAGATCATGTTCGCGTCCTGGCACTTGACAAGAAAAATGCCTTTGAGGGCTGCATGAAGCAGGTAGAGGATATGAGACAAGAGTTACAGAGCTCATGGAAAGCTTCTAGTGATGCTGAGGCGAGGGCTGCTGTTGCAGAGGTTCGTTCAAATAAATTGTTTACCAAGGTTTTGAGCGCATCACCTGACTGTTTTGACTTGTATATTTTGTAGGCAAAGTGTACTGATCTGGAGGCGAAACTCAAATCAAAAAGGGTAAATACTAGCCAGTCCAAAACTGATTTTAAGAACTTCCACCCACCCAAAATCGCATGTTGGCAATAAGAAAATGTTGTATATAAGGCGCTGTTTACTTTGGGTTGTTGCAACATTTGGTGTGCATATTTGATGGTCTGCCTAATTAATGAGCTGTTTACTTTGGGTTGTTGGAACGTTTAGTGTGTGCATATTTGATGTCTGCCTAATGAAAACAGAGTGTAGACTGTTATTTGCACATCTATATAGTTATAATGGTTAAAAGCCAGTGTCTCCCAAGGAGTAACTGATGGCTTGTCAAGTGAACTAGTTGATTAGATCTGTCTCCTATTTATAGTTTGTGTGGGTGCCCAGGTTCATTTAAATTTTTGTGAAGAACCGTTTTTGGCAATGTATTTCAATTAGGCCTCTCCCCTAAAAAGACTTGCTAAAAAAACTTCAAGTGCCAAAATTTGATTATATGTTGTGGTTCGTCTAATTCTGTTGGTTTCTGGAATGTGTCTTTAGTAAATCATCTCAATTTGACTATTAGTCCATTCTGTAATAGTGACCAAATTGCAATTGTCCCTAACACTGTAGTAGTTGTTATGTGATGCTTTGATGGACACATTGCCCTTGTGAGTTTGAGCTTCTTATGACAGTTGTTTTATACATGAGCAAACATTATCCTTAGTTTAGGTTGCATGTTGTTGCTGGTGGAATGCCCGAAAAGGTCTGTGAGAACTATGACAAAACAGCCTGCCTGCTAAAGAACTCTCCTGGAATCAGTCTCCATATTATTGCATGTCTTATCAAGTGTACTTAGAAAACATGCAGTATTCTGGACATTTTTACTTATGTTATCTTCTTCAAGATGCTGATTACTTTTTAAAGTTATTTAGGTTATAAGGCCTCACCTGATTTATTTTTTCTTTCCAAGAAAAAAAAAATCTCATCCTGCTTTTATCTTGTTATAGATCATATTTAGGGACGGTGGTCATGATAACTCAGCAGTAAATGAGGTGAGTTAGCTTTCATCTGCTATTGACCTATTGTTTATATACTATGGTAAAGGGTCAAATGTGATATGCTTGTTTTTCTTCAAAAATGGATCCATGCCACTGGTATCTCTTTGAGTTCAGCACTGAATCTTGGCATCTGGAATATTTTAGGCCCTCTATAGTCTATATTCTACCACCTTCATGCAGCTTTTACTGGGCCATTTTTGGATTATTCACGTGTTTGGTGTTTTAATGTTCATTCCTGTAGGTGAATGATGAGCTTTTCCGGTTGAAAGAGGAGTTGGAAAAATGCAAGGAGGAAGCACAAGCAAATAAAAACTATATGCTTCAGGTTCTACCATCTCCTGCGATTTTGCTAATATTTCTTTCCTATGAAATTAACCTTATAAATACATTTATTCGCTGACCTATTTGAGTCATAAATATGTTCCTGTACAGTACAAAGAAATTGCAAACTCAAATGAAGTTGCATTGAAGCAAATGGAATCGGCATACCAGGATTACAAAACTGAGGTATTAAAAACTGTCTTATTTTTTTCTTTCTATTGAAGTCTCATGTACTTTACTTTGTGTGTGTTTAAAATTCTTTTACTTTTGGTAGTCCGAAATGGCCAAAAGAAGCCTGGAAGATGAGATCGCTAAGTTGAGAAGTAAGTTGTCTGAATTTGAGAAAAGCTATGTGATGAAGTGTGAAGAAGCTGCCAGTGCAATTGAAGTTAAAGAGAAGGATATCACTGCTCTTATGAATGACATTACGATCCTGAGGAATGAAGTTTCCCAGAAAGTGTAAGCAGTTGGACTCTCAATAAATAGGCATGGATGCAGTGTTCTTTTTTTTGCAGATTTGGTTGATCCAATGTTTTAATTCTCTGACAGATTGCGGATTGAGAACTTGGAAGTTGAATTGGCTTCCTCAAAGAGTGCTCTTGATGAGCAGTGTAAGCGTTGGCGTAGCGCGCAAGACAACTACGAGCGGCAGGTATTACCCTATTTTCCTGTTTTCATTTCTTAGTAAGCTTAATTTGAGAATCTAAATGAATATTTGCCATGAGTATACTTAGAATACCAAGTGTCATTTTGTGTTGTCGCGTGTGCCATGAAGGGCAGTTTTATGGCTGGAGCCTCTTGGCCCCTTATCGTCTTTGGTCTAAACCATTTTCTCAGTGGAGACTTGTCTACTCTTCATTAAGTAACAATCATTGTATCATGTGGGTACTCTTTTAGGTTCTGGTGTTATAGTTATTTGGATTAATTAATGTTGTTATAATAAACTCCGAAAAGTTCTATGCGTCTCTCCAACTGACTAAAATGTGGTGACATTTGTTGATTTGGTGTCATAAAACAACTATGCATGATGTTTGTAAATCTGTTTGTATGTTGGTTATCTAAGTTTCAGACTGTTTTAACCATGATTTCATCGAGTATTGTGTATTAAGATCCTTACCTTCACATTAATGGCAATAGTTAATCTAAACCATATAATTGCTCACTTACTTGCTACCAGAATTGAACCTATGGTAAGTATAGGAACAAAATTAAGTTTGCAGAAATAAACTATGTTTGCAGGATTGATTCACCTTTCATACCTTTTCTTTAATGCCTACGACGAACCTGAATTAAAATTTTGCTTCTGGTATAACATATATTTATGTCTTCCTTGTAGGTTATCCTGCAATCTGAAACAATACAGGAGCTGACAAATACTTCTAAGCAACTGTCTTCATTGCAGCAAGAAATGGCAAAGCTTCGTCAAACAGCAGATGCACACAAGGCTGAAAATGTAAATTATGACACTCAAAATTCTTTGGACTCTGTTATTTTGTTTCGCGCTTTGGCTTTGTGGAGTACATGCTATTCATATTTTGTCAGGCTAGAGTACATACTATTCATGCTTTGTTAGGCCAAAACGGTTGATTAGTTTGTGCCTTTTGGCTTTTGGTGAATTTTACCTTTTTGGGTTAAAGTTTAGCTTGTGGCCAAGTATAAGTTGTGGCATGTCAAGAAGGTTACATCATTACAGGTATAAGTTGTGGCATCACCCACTTTTGTAGCCTCGATTGTACTATTTATACATGTGTTTTAGCCAAAAGCCCATAACGTATACCTGTAATGCTGTTACCTTTTTCCTTGAGAGGAGTATGGGGTTGCCATAGGAATCTGGCTTGCCAAGCACTCTTTTGTCACAAGTGGCAATTTGCGGTGAAACATATGGACTTCAGAGTTTCTCAAGATTGACTTAACATTGATCTATTCTTTTGGTAGTAGGTAATTGTTCTTTTAGAAGGAATTTGGTTGAGGCTTCTAATCCTTATTTCCATATCTAGCTGGTTCATTTGAAAGACCTTGCTGCTATGTTGAAACACTCCATTCAAGTTTAAGTAGTTAGTGTACTTAATTCTTGATTAATTCTTCAGTTGCTGGTGATATTAGTGAGCTACATATCTTGACAGCAGGTGCCATTCTTCAGAATATTGCCCTACTCTGCAGATTTTGTTTGGAAAATATTACCGCTGTGCTCGTAGACTACATTTCTCCTAAAAATCCTGAAGAATAACTTCTAAGCCCTTGCTGCTCTGGTTTTGTTAATATTGTCCTACCTGGCAGATACTTCTAAAATTTTGTACTCCAGGTTTACCTGATCGAGCAATATCGCTCATTTTCTTGGTTAGTGGGGGCATGTTTTGATTTCATATACGTTTGGCTGGTTAACTTAACTTATGCAATTTTGAATAATAATCGATTCTGTTCCCTTTATCTATGTTTACAATCTCTACATCATAGTATGAATTTGGCTGCACGGTTTCTTCTTGGGAAAATTCTGTTGCATTTGTAGATTACACGCAGTTAGATGCATAAAAACAGTGATTTGCTTAGTTGCACCATCTTAGCTAGTTCTGTAAAAAAATAACATGTAATATTTTCAGGATGCTCTAAGAACGTCTGGTGAGCAAGAAAAGATAGAGTTGGTGAAAGAAAAGGATGAGGCCCTTCGGAAGTATAGCGAGCTAAATGATCAGGTTTTTTAGCTTGCCATTGTTACTATATGATTGTTCTTGTACTATGTAAGAAGTTTTTCTTTAGTAATGCTTATTTTTGTTAAAATCCTGCTGCTTATCTTAAGTCTAGGTATTGGGTTCTCAAAATAAAAATATATCTGATTGGTTCTGGTAATTCTTGGAACAGTGTGTTTCTGGCAGTTCCTTGGTTGCCCATTTCAGTGTTGATCAGTTCGTGACCATATGGTTTAGTTATCTGCTTGTTATTCATTATGACTATCTTGGGTAACATTTTATTTCACGTGCAGAATAAGATTCTACACAACCGACTAGAAGCTTTGCACATTCGATTAGCTGAGCAAGAACGGGGTATTGCTGGGCTTTCATCGCAACGAACCGACTCACATGGAGAGGATGATTTGCATGGCGTTGTCAGCTACTTGCGCAGATCAAAGGAAATAGTGAGTGCAAGATTCCGCCTTTATTACTACATTATGTTATTTCTTGTGGGTGGTATTTATTCAGTTAACTATTTCAGGCAGAAACAGAAATATCGTTGCTTAAGCAGGAGAAATCACGGCTTCAGATAGAGGTGTGTTAAGTTTGCCCCTCTTGCTTAAAATACTTGCCAACTATGAGTACTGCACTGCAGGATGCATGATCATTGCATGTGGTCATATACGTTTTCTGCGCAAGCTAAGTTGCATGGTTTAATCAGTTTGTGTGAAGTGGGAACAATATTAAACATGATTTCAGTTATATGACTACCGATTGCATGTGCTCCTGTTCTTTCACTGTGCTTGTACGTTTTTTTGTACTAAGTGGCATGGTTTTAATCAGTTTGTTTGTGTGAAGTGGGGACCAATATTTAAACATGATTTCAGCTATATGATTACCGGTTGACACATTTTACGTGATGCCATTTGTTTGTCTATTTTGAGAGAGAACTGTCCCTTCTATACTTGATTTCTGCTATATGATTGGCAAATTATGTGTGATGTGGATGAAGCCTGGCAAATCCCTTCTGCCCTTAAAGCTGAAGTATATAAGGTCATTGTTATTTGTAATCAGATGCACTTCATTCTGTTGCTTGTATAGCTGGAAAGTGCATTGAAGTCCAGCAAGGAGGCACAGGACTTGCTCCGCAGTCAAGCTGATAGTGCAAGATCATCGATGTTCAAGGATGAAGAATTCAAGTCGCTGCAACTCCAGGTGCCATTCTACCTTGTGAATTTTCAACACATTTGCACATTTCCTCTTGGTGCCTTATATATGTATCTCATTTTCCCTGTTGTTTTTGAAATGGATTTTGCTCAGGTTAGAGAAATTAATTTGCTTCGTGAAAGCAACATACAGCTTAGAGAGGAGAACCGACACAATTTTGAAGAATGCCAGGTCAGCTAATGATGGTGTATTGTCTATTTTGTTTTGGTATGGCCAATAGCTGTATGTGCTATAGTCATACGTTTCTTGATTTTCTCTCTACAGAAATTCCGTGAGGAAGTTAACAAAGCTAAAATAGAGGCTGAAAGGTTGAATAAAATTCTACTGGAGAAACAGGTATATGCTGAAGTATGTACAAAAGATCTAGACATGAAGAAGACTGAAATAGCAAATCTCAACCAAAGGATTTCTGAGGTATGTTATTGGTCATTTTGCTACCATTGTATAGTCTGACACATCCTCAGATATAATTTTTTGTATTAAGTACCACTATATTGTTTCTCGAATCATTCTGAATATATCCGTCCAAGTGAATGTGCATGCTTACTGTCATGATATAATAAATTTTATCCGTCCAAGTGCATGGATACCAAGTTGTGGACTTGGTGATGATAGTCTAGTCAGTCATGTCACCCCGATTCAACCTCCCTTAAAATCTGGGGGCAGTCTTAACAAGGGAATAATGGGAGCGTATTCAGCAGTGAAAAATGTGTGCTTTCAATTTAGCTGTCAGGTGGTGTTATAAGCGGTGGAAGTTGATTGATTTAGTGGCTTGCTGTGTGGCACAGAAAAAGGGTAGGTATTGGAAAAAAGGGAAACAGTGATGAGGTGCTCAATTTGTGCTGTATTGTATTTCTTCATTCAGATGGTCTAAGTTAATGTTTTCTTCATGCCCTAACATCATTGACACCAGTATATCAGATATTTATAGTTCGACTCTTCTGAAGTTGCAGTTATGTTCTGAACTTTTACTGTCTTCTGCAGTTGGTTGAAAACAGTAGAGGCGTCGATTTGAACACATATGAGACCATGAAGGGTGAACTTCAAAATGTCAAAGTCAGTGGTTTTATTTTCTCTGTAGTGCCATAATTCTGAGATATCACTTTTAAATCTTTCTTTTAAAAAACAAATGTGTCCCTTGACATTCCCTTCACAAGTACTTGAAATGATACTATTTTTCTATTTTGGGAGAGCATAGCAGCCCGCCCATTTTGCCTTAAGCTGCACACAATTGTTAGTGTTGTATCATATGCTGCAAAACCCCATTTCAGTTCAGAAAGTAGTAGTGATACTCTTTTGGACTACTGGCATAAATTTTAAAAATCTTTTATTTTCTTGTGGATATAAGTGTTTTGCCATCCATGTGCAGTGTCTTCTTTCTAGAGTACGAGTACACACATTAGCCATGTAATCCCGAGCCATGCCATTTAAGTGTAGTGTCAAGGAGACAATTTCAGACCACAGACTTATATTGATTAACATGCTATCTAAGTGTAGTGTCAACTAACTTCTATTGTTTATTTCTTGTGCCTAACAGTCAACCTTGAGAGAGAATTCAGTTGAGCTTGAGCGTGCAAAGAATCTTCTTTCCGAGAGGGACGTTGCCATAAGAAATTTAGATGAGAAGCTTGCTGGCTGTCAGTCTGAATTGGGAGCTAGGGAAAAGAAGCTGAATGATGTTGAGGTTTGAATTTATTAATCCTTGTGATACCAATATTATGACTTCATATTCTCAGCTGTATTAATATACCTTTCTGTTCCATAGGCTAGCCTGAAATCTGAAATTGATAAACAGAAGAAGATTACCTTCACCTACAAGGTTAGGATCTCCTCCTTTTTTTCTGTTGCGAGGTCAAGAGTTGAGTGCCATTTTCATGTGTTATTATGTGACCCTATTTAATGATGCAGAAAAAGGTTGAATTGTTAATGCGAGAGAAGGCGGATCTTATAAAAGAAAATAAAAGCCTTTTGAAGCAGATTGAAGATCTTAAATCAAGTAATTTGACGTTCTTTCTCTTTCATGTCAATTGATATCTGCAATTTCTTTAGTTCTAAATCTGATGTACTATAGCAGGTCAGAAAATGCCGATGGAAACATCAAATGTTCAGGCCGTAAAAGAGAAGGACATCAGGATACAGGTTAGCATGTTGAGCTTAAATGGCATTAAAACATTTCTTCCTGCTTCTAACTTGAATGTATTAACAGACACTGGAAAAAATCTTGGAGAAGGAGAGAGATGATCTCAAGAAAGAAAAGGCAAACCGCAAAAAGGCTGAGAATATTTTCTACGTTGCTGTTCAAAATCTATCAAAGGTACATATCTTCCTCGTGCTCATTCTCGATGGATTTTCCCATTCGTAGTGCTTTGCCACATTGTCAGTTTACACATGATAAACAAACGTCAGCCAGTCATGTCATGTAGCATTGTTATAACTATTTTTTATGCTTTTAATTTGGAATTTATCTAAAATGTTGTAAAGGAATATATTAAGAAAAGTCTAAAGAATCTTCAATGTTTATAAATCAGTGGACATTTTTTTAAGGCTTGATATGTTTTGCCTTCGTAAGTTCTTACCAAAAGGGTGTTTTTTAAGTGTCATCCAATTGATTTTTTCAAATATCGTTTACAGGAGAAAAAACAAATAGAGGAATCGATTGAGAAGCACCGGCAGGCTGTGAAGGAGGTGATTGAGGTATAGTTTATCTTAAATATCCATTTATTTTTCTGTTGGTTATGGAAGTCACAGCATATATACTTTTAATTACAGAGCTCTGCTCATTTTAGGGACCTAACACATTTATCCTTAATTATCTTTCTGATCATAATTGAAAGTCGATGTGCATTTTCTGCAGCATTATTCTGGACAATCATCTCAAATCCCGTCTGGATCAGCAGTAGAGGAGCAGTTCCGTTCATATTTCCTCGCGGCTAAAAAAATGGAGGAGTCTCCTAGCCCGTTCCAAGATGGTTCAACTAGCCAGACACCACCTATTGAAACTCCCACTGTTGACGCAGCTGCGACAGGTGCTCCCCTCTTCATTCTTTCTATTCTTCTGAGGATGGGAATTAAGTAGTTAAAACAAATGCAGCAAGATCATATAATTGATTAGGCGCATGCATTTGGTCCTGAAAATGACGGTTATTTATCGCAAAAGTTAGTATTAGACATTGTTTTGAAATTGCAATATTATACTGAACTTACCAGGCATGTTGCTTGGTGGCATAGGGTTAGTATTAGACATTGTTTTGAAATGCATTATACTGAACTTACCAGGCATGTTGCTTGGTGGCATAGGGTCGCAACTTAATGGTAGTTGACAATGGGGTTGTTTCTACTTTGTTACCCATCCTAAAGTATGGGAGTTAATAATCCATCTTCTTTTTCCTCAGGACGGCAGGTAGCTACTCCGCCAAGGCCTGCTCAAGTTAAAGTGATGGAGGAGAAAGCAGTTTCTTCTTTGCCCAAGCCAAGTACTGAACAACGCAGATCAAGAAGGGTGCTCGTTCGGCCTAGTCTTGAACGAATTGAAGAGCCCCAGGCTGATGCGGCTACACCAGCTGTTGATGGTTCTGCAGTACAGGAGAAAGGTGGCACGTCGACAGAACGAGGTTCCACAGTAGTTCAGGAAAAAGGTGGCCCATCACTGGAGCGTGAAACTTCTGGCAGTGTGTCTGTATTGCCTTCTGGTCGCAAACGTCTCATGCCATCATCGCAGATGAGAGATGATGCATCACATGGAGAGGCTAATGATGCCAATCCTCCATCAAAGAAACCTAAAGAGGATTCTGCACAGAGTTCCAGTGAGTTAAAAACTGATCAATCGGCCCCTGAAGATGTAACCACTGAGGCTCCTGTGGTTATTTCGATGAACAACCAAGATGTGCAGCAACAGGCTGGAGAAGAGATGAACACGGATCAGGCTTCCATGCCAATTGAAGAGGTTGAGGACATCAAGGATGATGAAGCGGGTAACAATGATGACATGGAAGAATATACAGGTGCATCAATGGACATCGAAGGCCAGGATGCTGAAGTTAATATGGACAGTGATGCAGTTGCTGTGGAAGATGTGCCGCTTAAGTCAGAGGCAGTAGTGGAATCGTTTGATGAAGACCAGAAACTCGAAGATGCGAAGGAAGAGGGCCAGATTACTACAGCCACCGATGCTGAGGATGAGAGGGAGGAGGGGGAGTTGCCGGATGAACCCGAACAACAATCAGATAGCAGTCCCTTGGATATTGGTGAGCAAGCAAGTGATGCTTTCAGGGCAGCATCTCCAAGTGGGGCAGCAGCAAAGAGCGATGCAGACATGTCAGAGGAGATTGTAGAAGGTGATGGTACTGCTGAACTTGCCGAGGTGGAGCCAGACCAAAGCCCTCTAGCACAGTCAGGCGGAGCGGATGCATCACCAAGCAGAACCACTGATGCATCCCCTGTACGTGAACCTTCCCCTTCAAACCTAGCCATTGCTGGCGCATCTTCTGACCAACAGAATCCCGGTACTGCAGCAGAGACTGTGGGGAGAACAATCAACTTGACGGAGAGAGCAATACAAAACAGAACAAACAGACAAAATAGACTTGTACGGACAAGCACTTCACAGCCTTCCTCTTCCAGGGGCCGTTCTCGAGAAGCTGGGCGCGGACGTGGACGTGCCCGGCGAGGTGGTCAGCCATAGCGAGGTAGAAAAAAATTGGTGTCGTCGCTGGAAACTTGTAGTTGCATCTTTTGCCCAACTACGTAGGCTATGAACTACTGAACTAGCTGTGCTGCCGGACTCGTTTACAAATGGTATGCTACTAAGCGGCTGTGTTATGGCGCGCCTATTGATGATGCGCTTGAATTGCTCTGTGAGGTTACATCACTAATTGCTACTGTACGTGAAACTTGGTCATCAATCTTGTCTAAGTTAACCTTATGCGTTAAATTCAGCTCTGGTCTGTTGGCGTTGCGTGCCAGTTGCTGGGGTAGGCGGTGGCTTTCTCAAGGACGCGTGTGGGTTATCGTCTTGAACGCATGTACACAAGAGGCATGCTTAAACTATCGTTTTCCTTTTCTGTCTTAGGACTGTGTTGTACTTCCGTGTTGCATGGTTCGAAATATTAACATGGAGCTTACATTTGCCATATGAAGCACTGAGCAATAGAAATCTACTATCTAAAAAATGAGTGTCAACTAGATTATCCATCTAAAACATTACACTCCCAGAAAAGCTGTTATCAGGGCGATGTTTGGTTTACAAGTCTTAGAATTTTTTTATTCCCAATTAAAAAGTCGCTAGTCCCTAGAAAGTCTCACCCCTCCTTCCTACTAAATAGGTGGCTGCTCCCTGAAAATAGCGTCCCTTCTAAACGAGGATCAAATTCAGGTTTTCACTATGATTGGACCGAGCAATGGATCTTCTTTCATCTATACAAGCTTGTTTTTTTTTTGTGTGTGGCTAACATAGCAAGGCTTCATCATGCATAATACTTCATCATTAATTTATCGAACTAAAAAGGAATACATTGAACTGAAAACACATTATTGGCAACAACAAAGAAAAGCGAGGTATGCGATGGATGCTTCCTTCCTACGCATCCATGCATACCCATACAGGCACACTCTCCGATCACACACAAAACGTCGACAGCGCGCTCGCACGCAGTCGCTAATACATGCATACGCATGCTAGTAGCTATTTTTATTATAGCAACCAAAAGCTAGCGGAAACTGATTTAGAGCAGGCTAGTAGCTACCCATCGATCGATGGGCGTAACGTGGACGACGTGCTGCCCGGCCGGCCGGCTCGATCCATCAGGGGGACTCCGTGGTGGCTGCGGGGCGGAAGGGGTTGGGCACCTCGAAGCCGGGGTTGGGCACCCAGGTGTCGTCGGCGCCGGGGATGAACTGCCCGTTGGCGGCGGCCGGAATGCTGTGGTCCAGCCCGCCGATGTCCGGCCTGTAGTGGCTGCCCAGCTCGTACCGCCCGATCCCCGGGATCAGCACCGTCCCCTCCTGGAACGTCTCTGGCCGCTTCACCGCATCCTCCTTCACTGCCGGGACGTCGCGCGCCGTTGCCAAGCCCGAGCACGCCGCGGCGGCCACCAGCGCCGCGAGGATCAGCAGGGACGCCGACTTGCAGGCCATGTCGACCGAGTGGCTAAGCCTGAGCTGTGATCGCGACTAGCGGCAGTAGCCAAGTGAGCCTCTGGCTGCTGTCTCGATCGCCGGCTGTTGCTTCCGTTGTGGTGGATGATGTTGATCGACCACCGCACCGGGCTTATATAGAGGCGTGGCGTAAAGGCCACGGGGAGTTGGCCCGCTGGCGCGCCGCGAGGCGGGATGGGATGGGAGCTAGGAAAAGGCGGTGCGTTCAATTCGCATGCACGGCGCACGCTGTAACCAACGCCGGGCCGTGCGTTATTGTGCGCGCGCGAGTGAGCAAAAAAGGGCTTCTCCTAGGGTGTGAATGACGTCGACGATCGATCGGACGCGGGAAAGGGCCGTACGTGGACGACTGGCAGGGCGCGCGCGGTTGAGTTGGTGTTGGTTGCTTGCGTCGTACGTATCGTTCGATTGGGCGCGCGCGCAAGGAAGAGGGACCCTGCGCCGCGCGGTTGTTGGTCTAGAAGCCATGCCAGGTCCGGAAGCTCCAGCTCCCCTGGCCTGCTCTTTATAGCGCCGCCGCGATCGACCACGGGGAGGCTACTTATTTCCTTTCTCTCCCTTTTGCCACATTTGTGTGGGGGATTTTCCAATGTACTCCACCTGAAACAACTGGTCTGGTTGGAGAGTAATCACTTTCATGGTGGGCAAAAAGGGACAGCCAAAATCTTTTTGATTGCTTTGTGCCGGGCTTGATGGAAGACTCGAAAATGCGGCTCGTTTTTAGAACAAACTTCCTGCTGATCCGATCCCTGTGGGATTATTTACCATGTTTGTCGTTTGGCTCACCACTGGCTGCTGGAGCGATTCTCTACTTTCGTTTAGGAAACCAAGGGTGCAAAAGGTGATGCGGCGAGTGGATGAACTTGTGAAGGAAGACGCGCAGGAGGTCTTCCGCCGATCGCATGGTTGGGCACCAACATTGCCCAAGAAAAAAAAAACATTGTCGAAGAGTAGCAGGTGGACAGTCTCTGTTATTACCAATGACCCCGTGTGGAGCCTTTGATCGGCTAAATGTTTCGGTCCTGATCAGGATGAGAAACTGCTCAAACTTCTGGTCGATGTGGCAGTGTCATGTCCTGTGAGTTTCATCAATGAAGCTGGGAGAAACCCTTTTATAACGTCATGACGGTGTTACTTCGTGCCACACGTGTGGCACTTATCATTTGGGATATGAAAAACATACACGTCAAAATGTGGCAGCAGCTTTTGTTCGATAGGAAATTAAGAAGTGTATTCGTCTATTCCTGTAACTCTGACATACTACTAATTCATAAGTCGGCATTCTCCACCTTGATCCTTTTTGGCGAAACAATGCAACTTCAGTTTCAGAGATGCACGGCACCGAAAAATTACACATGATTTTTTTACGACCCTACATACATAATGTGCAAAGATTCTTCCCTGCATAAACAAAATTAGCACATTCTATTTGTCTGTTCTTTGAGAAACCATCACCCCTTCTCTTCAAAGCATGTCCGTTTCAAGCTTGATCAAGTAGAAATTTATGGACATCTACATTACCAAATCAATATCACTGCATATGTATTTATTGCATACTGCATATGTTGATCTTTTCTAAATAGTTCATCAGACTTAAAGCTGTTTAACTTAATACGAGACCAAGTGATCTTGTATAGATCAGAGTAAGGAATTTTTATTATTCCTGCCCTGCATCGGACATTTGACTTTGCAGCTACATTGTCAGGATTAGGGGAAGGTGGCCCAACTAACATTATTGGTGTGAATCTCCATTACAAATCTGACGGCAGATACAGCAGTGCAATCACGAACGATTTGCAACTCACAACAAACCAAAGACTGAACTTTATTGTTAAGTCCACACAAATTAACCAGAATACACAATGTCTTTAGTATGTTCTTTTTTTTTTGCATGCACACATGTGCTAAAATAATCAGATCAGATAGTAATAACATATATCGCACAATAAAATACACCCATATATCGGATGGCAGATACATCTGCATGAAACTTCAAACCAGTATTTGACACGCAGGTTAATTTGGCCAATTCAGACGTCATGAATCTGCTGTCGATGCTATTCTAATGTACAAAGTCAGGCCGAAGCAGGCGGGTAGCATTCTATTTTCATGATGGTGTTTACCTTATCTTGATCATTCTGTGAACGAATGGCAAAAGTATAATTTCTCCAACAACATTGGCTAATAAACCGCCAGCCACAAGCCGCAGTAGCCAGCCATGCTGCAGGTTCTCCTCTTGCATGTTACAGACTCTATCCCACAGTCGTCGTCGGCCCTGCATCTGTGGCTAGGGAACACATCTGGTACGTGGCACGCACTCTCCCATGGGGAGCCAACGTTCTGCCGGAAAATTGTCTCCGGACAGACTTTGGATGACAATGCGCTCACACGAATCGGTTGGTTGTCGTCCTGCAGAGAGGTTCTCGATATCATTACGATGACAGTACAAAGTAAGATTAATGCTCCTACAAATAGGAGCTAGGGCATCATATGGTTTCCTAACTTGCGTTCTGATGTAAGGTGGTATGGAATCACCTTAAGAACTGTCCAATTGGTGGGAACATCCAGTCGAGGAATTTTCTCGTGCCACGTGCTCATTACTGGAAGGGGATGGCCCTCTGTTGTAAAGATGTAATTTTTGTTCCTCAAGAATGAATCGTCGTAAAGGAGAAAAAGATATTTGCACCTGCAGAAGAGTTATCAACCGTCATCTCAACAGTGACGGGATCTATCAGCGCGAATGAGACAGTTTTGCTCCAACTGCATATTAGAAACAATAGGAAGATTAACAGCTCACGTTTCTGAAAGAAAGAAGCTGTGTTGATGATCTTCAAGGTTCATTGTTGAAACATCTCTGATACTAGCAAAACCTCCTTCCACTTTGGTGTAGTAATTAAGTGATCCAATTATAGCTTCACCCACTTCTAGGTACCAAGGATCTATAGAGATCAGTGGTGTTAGTGATCTGGACATCATATTATCTTTATCTGCTTGATTAAAATTTTAAGAAAAAAAATCGCCAACAATATTATTTGTCTGTTATTCATGATCACACCTTTAGTTGCTTGATAAAGATAAAATGTAGACTCAGCAAACTCTGGACGTAAAGGATAGTACTTCTCTGTAGGATGCAAAATTCCGTAGTCTAACAGATATCTGCAAAGTACAAAGCATGCATCAACAAAATACAGTGTAAAACCTGAAAGCAAGTTTTGGTCATACTCTTGTCAGTCTTGTGCATCATACTCTGAATTGATTTGAAACAGTCACTCAATACTTCCATTTTCCTTTACAAACTGATGGTCAAGAGGTACTTAGTTCTTAGTTATTAATACCTTTCAGGAAGGACGCCAAACCTTTGCCATACATTGTAAAATTCACGATGTGACAGATTTGCAGCAGCAACATCTCCTAGTAGTGTCTGGTGATGATGATAGCAGTAAGCAAACAATACAAGATAAAAAATTCCACAATAAGGTGATATATCAACCATGTACAGAGTCAGTAGACCTGAACACCAGGCCAGAAGGCCTGGAGGCTAGTTAGTTGCCAGTGTGTTGCTTCTCCAGTCCTGATATCGGCCTCATGGTACCTGAGAAGACGGATGATTATTACTGTCTGGTACAAGCATATTGCGGCGACAAGTAACTAGCATGGAATGGAAATTTTTGAATGAATATGGCACGAAGAAAGGGTGTACCATGGCCCATGTCGGAAATACTTCTGCACTGCTAGGTAAGCAGAGTGAAACATATCCCAGTACTCATCACTTCCAAAAAGGATATATGCCTTAATCAAATACTCGTAAAATGAATCAACTCCTGCAAATATGTTACGAAAGATCATCAATATGTCTCAAGCACATATATCTTCTAATTAGACAGAATTAAACGACATATACAAAGAAACACTTGGTAAAAAATAATTATGCTACAAATTTGACGTTGGTATAAGCGATGCACCAAGTGGGCTAGCATAAGAAGTAGTACCAGCACCAATGCCTGACGAATATTCAATCCAGTTGCCAGACAAAACATCTAGTGTTGAGCCTACAAGATTCAGTGAGCTTCTCATGCTCCATAACTTGCGAAGAGCACGAAGAGCTGCAGCTTCATATATAGGATCACCAGTCAAACGTGACAATGCACCCATTTCCAGAATAAGGGAGCCTGCAAAAAATTTATGTATCTTAGCTACCACTACCAAGATACCCAACAGAATAAAGACTATTCCGCCACTCACCACATCCTGATGTGCTCGTTTCAGTTGTCTCATTCTCCATCACTCCATACTGGAAAAAGTAGTCATAGCATCAGAGATGATGTATGAATAAAATACAAGCTCAACAGCCATGTCAGATCATGATTAAAAGGATTGTAATATATGTGAGCTATGTAATATGTATGACTTGAGTGTTACAAGTAACATCACACAAGGGTATCCAGAAAGAAAACAAAATAATTGTCGAACGATTATCTAGTTTCCGCAGGAGGCTTGACACTTCTGTTCTGTGCCATAGAAGGAAGGGGCGTGCTGAATAAATGGAATTTATCAATACATGTCTTTTACTATTTATTTTATCCGGGAACGTGATTGTAGCGGTGTACTACTTTCTAAATCAGAAGAAAGGCCAAGGGTAAATGAACCTTAAGATTGATCCATGCATACGGCAATCCAGTAGGGGTCTCAAATGCTGGCAGAAACCGGCTGCCTAAATTTTCAGCAAGATGTAGCAATTGGTTCTGATATACTCCATTTTTATTCTGACTGCTGTAGTCCTTTGCGAGAATATGAGCAGAAATAAGCCCCCCAAGAAGTCTTATGTTACACTGGATAAGAAGGGGAAAAAAGCCATGAAAAAGGGAAAACTGTGAGAAAATGATTGTTGCTTAAATCCTGGCAACATGTCATTGTTTTGTTCTAGTGGTGATAAAAATCAGATGGCATTACCTCAAAAAGATTAACTCGAGCATCAACATCAAAAGTTAGGTTCTCTGAAAGCCAACTAACTCCTCTGTCAAATTCTGTTAGGTTACCTAAGACAACAAGACTGCATGAGCCAAAACAGAGAGGCATTACCTATCGATCTTACGGATACAATTTTCCTTTTGAAGAAACACATGGTAATTCATATTCTTATCATCAAAAGACAGCACAAATCTCAAAGTATCCAGAAACATCACAACTTCATAAAGTGTACCTTGATAATGACTCAACTAGTGACAATGCTGATCCATTATAATCCTGTGGCAAGTGCTCAAGCTACAAGAAGAAACAAAGAGGTGATATTACGCCGGGGTATCTTTAAGCTTTCGTGATGTCAATTGCAAACTGTAAATTTGTCGATACATTAATACATTTAGGTTGCCAAGCTCACTGAGGGAGTCAGTGAAGCCTTTAGTAAGAGGCTTCAATTCGTCATGCTGAAAAGGTATCAATACAGAAAACATTAGATTGGCCATGAACAAATAAACTGAATTTTGTTCAAGAATTCCTAAGATAGCTGATGAACATACAGGAAATGCATACGCCATGTAGTTGTCATAAGCATGATAAAACCTGAAATGAATGAAAATGAATCAGTACTAGAATCCAAGGATTGAACATTGCATTACACAGATTTGTTAGCGTGCCAATACACAGGTTAACAGCCTTCAGTACAGAGCTACTTGGCTAACTCTGTATGTTGAATGCTTTGTCATGTGCAGACGAGGCTCTAGTCTGGAGGCCTTGATCTAGAAACTGAAGAGGCCAGAATCTCACAGCTTACAGTGACATCATATTGTTGATGCTCGGGGGACTGGGGGGTGCAAAATTATTGCAGAACTGAAATACAGAGATCATGGAGTGATTGATTGACCACATGGGCTGAAACGTTGGTTATAGGCGTGAACACGAGGTGTCGTTATCGTCTGAACAAGATGAACAAAGTTCGCATTTTTATCTGCGGCCCGAATTACAGGGGCTTCTGTCTGAAGACGGAGCTTACAGGGCAGCTAGTACAATCTTCTTCCCCGTACGACACAGAAATCCCCGCGACGAAATGGAACCTTCCCAATCCCAAAGCTCGGATTAAACCCGACAGAAATCGAACAGAGGGTAGCTCAAGGCAGGGGAGCGCTCACATCTCGACGACCTTGCCCCTCATGCGCAGCCTCCTCGCGCGCCCGTACCCGTCTCTGCTGGCCGCGGCGGCGGGGGCGCCCGCGGCCGCGGCGAGCGCCGCGAGGAGAAGCGCGACGGCAGCGAGCCGCGCCGGCCGAGGTGATCGCATGGAGACGGAGGTGGGACTGGGAGCCGGCCGATGACGACGGTGTCCGATGGGGATCAGGACCCCGCACGACACGACCGAGAGCGGATGGTTTCCCTCCTTCCTCCCGTGGATTTGGTACACGTATTCAGATCTCGTACCTGACGTGTTTTATGCCTGCGTGTACGTAATGGCACGACACGTTGTCTGCCACGTAGGATTCATTTTTCTTTCTGCATATTAACCTGAAATGGGGGATATACAAATATAATACCAGGGGCCTAATAATTTGCGCACTTTGCGTGTGTTTGTGCACGCGCGCGCTTCAATGCGAACTTCGTATTTATCTCCGGTCTACAAACGTCATATTTGCACACTTTGTGTGTGGAACATCGATCCATCATTCATGTTTTTTCTTAGGGAACCATCGTTCATGTTCTGCTAAAGAGGACGGCATTGGGTAAAAACCTTTTTTTTCGAGAAACTTTCTATCTATTCATTTTCAATCATGGCGGTACAAAGAACAACAGAGGTAATAAAAATTACAACCATGTCCGTGGAACCATCTAGCAACGACTACAAGCACTAGAGTGAGCCGAAGGCGCGCTGATGTCATTGCCCCTCCCTCACTGCAACTAGACAAACCTTGTTGTAGAGAACAATCAGGAAGTCGTGCTAAGGCTCCATAGGATCAGTGCATCGAGGAGCAACCATCGTCGATGAAGAAAGTCGTAGATCAGACTAATCAAACCTATAAACACTCAAACGAAGACGAAACGAAGACCGGATTCAAACAGATCCATCGAAGACCAGCACCGACCGAATCCCACGAGATCCGGCGGAAACACACCTCTACACACACTCCGATGATGCTAGACGTACCACCGAAACAGGAATAGAACGTGGGAGACATTATTCCTAGTAAGGGACATCGCCACCGTCACACAACCCCAACCAAGACGCCGAAACTAACAAGAACGAGAATTGGGTCCCTCCCGCCGGCGGGGGGCCGAGATCCTCCGCACCTCCATGGCCCAGAGGCCATCGAAAATGGGGCGGATCGGCGACGACGCTGATGGGAGGAGTGTTGACTTGTCTACCCTCGATTTTCTTTGGTTTTATTTGATGGGAACTCACATCATTGGGTATAAACATCTTCATACAACAATCATCTTTCATGCATTTCTTCCACAAGAATGCATAAAAATATTTTTAATTATACAAAAATACATCAATGTCTCGTTTATGCTACAACATATACATCAATGATGTATCAGCTAAAAAAGATTATGCATCTAGGACTAGTACTGAACCTCCCATGTATCAGCTCAAAGCGAATTGGTCTAGTTTATAAGGAAAATCTGGCTAAATGGTGCAAAGGTAAAACGGAGAAAAGCAATAGGACGACTTAATATCCATAATACTATAGTATATTTTGTGATGTCTAATGAAACAATTTGACATTGTGGAACTAGGCAGACTTGGTCAAACTTTAAAACTTTGATCTAGTACAAAGCTAAAACTTTAGTGTATTTCAAACGAAGGGAGTAAGTTCATGCAAGGCTATAAGAAGGACGGATCCTATGCTTAAAGGATTTGAATCAAAAGCTAGTGTGAGCGATTAATTATTTTTTGTTCCTTAAAAGATGCTTAATATTGGTTCCTTAAAAGAAAATAACACCGATCATAAAATTCATCTTTACAGTTATGCTATTATACTTTTGGATAAATTCACTCTCGCTGGAGCAAGGCTGAAGTAAGCAACACCACATATCTTGCTCGACATAAAAAAATGAGGCCATCAGTTTCATTTCACCTTACCAAATTCAAGACATTAAGTAGCGGCTTCATGGAGCCCGCTATCATCATCTCCTTTCTCACATCTTTTCTATTGTTTCGGATCCCCCCCCCCCATCTCTCTCTCTCTCTCCATCCCTCCCTATTGTTTCATTCTCGGTAGAAAAATATGTCCCAAATTACAACTTTGACCTCATCCTCCCTCTAAAATACAGCACAGAGGCGTGGATTCCCAAATCAAGTTACTGAGAAGCTCGCCCCCGACTTGAAGCAATGGCTAGCCATGGAGTTTGGACGTCGGGAACTTGCGAAGCCACCACCTTTGCAGTCTACCCTGACACCTTCCGAGGCGACAACCTGAGTTCCATGTTGGCATTTGAGTATAGATATCTTGTGGGGCAGTAGGTTAGGAAGGGAAGAATATTTGATGCATCCGTGCACCAAACTCTCGTAGCACATTTTAAAATGTTTGAGAAATTTTGAAAAATTAGCACATTCACACAACATCAATTTATGTTGTCACAAAATTTTGAATCAAAATCCAAAAACAAAAGAAATGGCAAATACGACACTTAGTTGTACATAACACAAGTCGGGCTTTAGGTTTGGCCCATTATCGCATTGATGTCAAATTTACCATTTCTATATCTCGAATAATGTTTCAAATTTTCATATGAAATTTTGTAACAACATTGATGTTGTGTTAATGTGTTAGATTTTTTTTCCAGATTTTTCAAACATGTTAAAATATGTTATGACATCAGGTGCATCTGTGCACCATAAAATGAGTACACTGAATATATTCCTAGTTGGGATGACCGTATTAGCAATACCCGTGGTAACACCACCGTTTGCACTTCGCAATATGGCATCATCAATAACGCAAACTCATGGAAACCAACCAACCAGAAGCAGGTGCTGTCGTGGCTGTTTTCCGTTTTGTTTGAGAAGCACGCTGCCGTGGCCGATGACAAGACACCGCGCGCTTCGTAGACTCAAAATTAAGGGTGCAAGTGGCACGAGCTGTCCTGTGTGCCACAAAGCCGCCTGGCTAAACATGATGGAAATGGGCACCGACTATGAACTGCATAAGTTACACATCCTATCTTATGGAACTAATCCAAATCATACTTCTATTATGGTCAGCCTTATGTCATAAGTAGACAAGTAGTTAATGAGCAGAGATATGGTTCTGGTAAAACAATATGTTACCATAGCATAGCACATCCTGATGCAAAATGAGTCTACACCTAAATGAATGAAGGCTTGTATGATACCACATCTATGTTATACCCATTAGCCATATTGGGAGTAACTTAGCTAGTAACATAATGCATCCCAAGGAAAATTTGTTTATGCGGAAAATAGTTAATGAGAAGATAGAGGTTTGTGGTTGAAAGTGCAATCATGCCCTAAATATTATTTTGATGTTGATGACAATATACTCATAGGGGACTAACAAAGTTTGTCAAGTATATCTCAGGTTTTTGTCCCCTCGGAATCAGTTATGTGTGTGGATTATGACTTCGCAAATGTTTAACCTCATCAAGAACGAAGAAACAAGACTATCGTATGTTTATTCTTGAGTATAGGATCCCACACTATTAAGAGGGGGACATGGGTTATTGCTAAAGTCTTGCTCAAACAACTTCTTCAAAGTCAGTATCTGATCTTCATCTTTGTCGGACGACCGGTACTCACCGGACGTCCGACCATTTCCATACAGAGCCAAAACATCGGTCGTCCGGTGTGCACCGGACGTCCGACAAATCCGATCCAGAACCAAAACATCGGCCGCCCGGTCCTTGTCGGACATCCGTTGTCTGCTGATCCCTCGGTCGTCCAATATTCCTCGGACGTCCGGTACCTTCTCCACAGAACCGAAACATCGGTCGTCCGGATCCTCCGGTCGTCCGATACCCACTAGACCGTGGCAAAACATCGGACGTCTGGTCCCTGTCGGACGTCCAATGTCTGTCATACTGTCGGTCGTCCATTGTGCATCGAACGTCCGATGTTTCTATGCTGTTTTGAGCTCCAAGGGCCACTTATTGAAGCATACTATAAATATCCCTCTCCTATCCCGTGAGAGGGTTGACCATTCACTTCAAGCATCCTCAAGAACACACTTTCACTCTCTCTCTCTCTCTCACTCCAACACCAAATCTTAGACCCCTAAGGGATTTGAGAGCATTTGAGAGAAGTTTCCACCCAAGTGATAGATCCACTCCTTCCCCTTCTTTGCACCAAAGGAATTCGTGATTTGATCAAGTCTTGAGGTTTTCCCCATTGTTCTTGTTACTCTTGGAGGTTGGAGACTCCTAGGCGGTAGGAGTCATTCGGAGAGGAATCGTTCTTTGTG
>NC_041391.1:599014625-599023498 GCF_002162155.2 Triticum dicoccoides
CCGAAAGTTTGTGAGGGTTTGGAGACCACCTCAAGGTCTACCACTAGTGGTTGAGAAACGCCTTCGTGGTGTTTTCTCAAAGGGAGAATAGGGTGAGCCTTCGTGGCGTTGGTGTGCCTTCGTGGTAGCACCCACCTCTCTAGATAACAGTGATGTAGCTTCCCTCCAAGGAAGTGAACATCGGCATACATCCTCATCCCCCAGAGTTGTGGTTATCCCTAACCCTAACTCCCTACTTGTGGTTACTTGTCTCTTAGTCTTTACTTATATCATATTGTGTTTACATACTCTCCTACTTGTGTTACTTGTTTACCTTGCTTAGCTCATAGCTTCACACTTGCAATTGTTAGGCTCAACTTCATATTCCGCATTAGTGCCTAAAATTGCTAAGTAACAATTAAAATTTGTGATTGTATCTATTCACCCCCTCTAGGTCCATCTTGATCCTTTCAATTGGTATTAGAGCCTCGTGCTCTATTCTTGTGGCTTAACCGCCCTAGAGCGAGATGAACCCCGATGGGACTCCCCTTGTTGCAGATTCGAAGAGTACGGGCGCGGCTTCCACAGAAGACAAGTCCTTCACTTCAGAGGATCTGGAACGAGCTCTTTCTAAGCAAAAGGAGGAGCATGATGCCTCTCTTGAGGCCTTGGTCCAAATTAGGATAGCCACACTAACCACGATGCTTGCACCACTTTCTGGTGGTGCGTCTTCGAGGCCAGCTGTGCCTACTCCACCACTTGGCCTCCTAGTAATGAACACTCCAGTGTTCCTTGGCTAGAAACCTAAGTATACCCTCAAGGCAAACCTCCTTTACTTGACGACACTATCGATTTTGCTTTGTGGAGAGTTGCTATGCATGATCATCTTCGTTATGGAAATGATGAGATGTTGGAGATCTTGGAGTATGGCTACCAAGCTGTTGACCCAAAGAATCTTACTCCAAGAGAGGTTTATGAAAAGAATCTCAATGACACAGCAACCATGTGCATAAGAAGAGGTATGACTAACAAGCAAAGGAGACCATACATACATATCACAAGTGCCGAGGAATTATGGGATAGCATTGTGAGGACCAAGACTGGTACTTCCACTCTCCGGCTTGCTCAATATGAAATTGCCAAGGGTCAATTGCAAAACTTTTGTATGGAGAAAGGTGAATCTCCCAAGCAACTACTTGAGCGTCTCATGACTCTCACCGCCAACATTGAGTCATGTGAATGTGACAAGACTCAAGATTGATTCAACTTGACTAAACGATTTCTCATGGATAAGTTGCTTCATGCTCTTGCTCTATATCATCATCAAATGGCGTGGGACATAAGACAACACCATGGATTCAAGGAAATGACTCCAGATGACATCATATCCACTTTTCAACTATTTGAAGAGTCAAAGGCAAATGCCACAAAACATCTTGCCATGCATGGTACCTCAACATCAAAGATCAATCTTGCATTGAAGGCCAAGCATGTATGTGAAGAAGAGAAAAGTGAAGAATAATAAGAAGATGATGATGATGAGGATGGTGATGAGATTGACTCAGATGAGAGCCCGTCATATGAAGACATTGCTCTCTTTGTCAAGAAGTTTAGTGTGGGAAAATTCAAGGGAAGGTTCCAGAAGAAGAAAGTGAGGAAATGCTACAACTGTGAAGAAACCAACCAATTCTACAACGAGTGCCCTTATGAGAAGAGAGAATATAAACCAAGGTTTCCCAAGACATTTCCCAAGAAGAAGTTGCCAAATCCTTTGAACTCCAAGCTCAAGAAGAAAGATGGGAAAGCAACGGTTGCTCATGAAGAATCCGATCCGGATAATGTTAGTGGTGTTGCCGGAGTTGCTCAAGATTCTGAAAACACTTTGAGGCTAGTGAACAAGAGTGGTGATGTGGTCACCTAAAACTACATGAAAGACTACAAGGGCAATGCTCACAAGTGCCTAATGGAAAAGGCCGTGGTAGAAAATGGAGAGGACCAAAGCTCTTCGGACAAGGTCAAGGTAACCCCACGATCAAATCCTCCTCTTTTCACTCCTTCTACTCCTAGTGATGAGTATCTTGATGTGGAGGATAGTTATGAGGATGATGATATAGATGATCCTATGCTTGCTAAACTTAATAAGTTCATGTGCTCCCTCAAAGGAAAGAATCTCACTATGTTTCGCATGCTTATGGAGATGGTGGGTAAGCACACCATCACCATTAAGGAACTCGAAACCCTTGTCACCGAGGAAAAGGAAAAATATGAAATCCTTGAGCGGAAAGTCCAATATGAGGAAGCACAAAATGATGAAATATGCTTGAAAATTGGTGCAAACATTGATATTCATGCTAAAGATCTTGCCTCCTTGAACAAGGCTAAGGACTCTTGTGAAGAGTTGATGAATGATAAAAGTAAGCTTGTGAAGTATCATGCTTCTCTCTCTAAGGATTGTGAGCTCCTATCCGTGTCCCTCAAGACTAAGGAAGAAGAGCTCACCCTTCTTACAAAGAGTTTTGAGGCGCTCAAGCTTACTTATCTTGAAACTCTAGCCAAGGCCTACTCTTCTCCTATTATCAATATTGATGCTTGTACTACTAACTCTAGTAGTGATCTAGCATCTATTCTTGAGGAGAATCGCTTTCTCAAAGCTCAAATCGAGAAAGGTCTCATGACATGTGCTCAAGGACAAAAGAACCTTAATGAGGTGTTGAGCCAACACAATGAAGTGTTTGCCAAAGAGGGGCTCGGGTTTGACCCAAGCACAAGCAAGAAGAAGTCATCCTCTGAAAAGTGCACCACCCCTCTAAAAGAAACATTTGTACGAGAAGTGCACAAGGAGAAAGGTAAGGTTGTTAGTGGGAAGGCCACAAGGGGCATGCCCACTCTCAACAAGCCAAAAGAGTTTATGCCTCCATCCTAAGTACTTCATAAGACTAAGGATGGAGAAGTTTATGCAAAATTTTTTGGTCCTCGAAATGCATTCCGATTCTATGCTATTTGGGTCCCTAAGACCCTTGTGACTAACTTGAGAGGTCCCATTGCAAAATGGGTGCCTCTAACCAAGTCATAATTGTGTGTAGGTTGCCTTCTACGGTGGAGTAAAATGGGTGATTGATAGTGGATGTACCAATCATATGACCGTAGATAGCAAATTGCTCTACGATTTCATGGAAGCTATTCAACCATTTATGAGCATTATGTTTGGTGGAGGTTCAAAAGGACAGGTACTCGGGTTGGGAAAGGTGGCTATCACAAATGACATGTCTCTAGCAAATGTCATGCTTGTTCAATCCCTTAAATATCATTTGCTTTCTGTTCACCAATTGGCTTCTGTTGGTTATGATACACTGTTTGGACTAACGGATGCGAAAGTCTTTAAGAGAGATACTCTCGAAGTGGCCTTTGTTGGAGAGTTGGATGGCAACCTTTACACAGTTGATTTCTTGAAAGAGAGAACACTCCATGTAACTTGTCTAATGGCCAAAGCCGACAAGGGGTGGCTATGGCATCGCCGGCTAGCCCATGTCGGCATGAGAAATCTTCAAGAGCTCTTAAAGGGTAATCACATCCTTGGACTAACCAATGTCTCTTTTGAGAAAGATCGTGTGTGTAGTGCATGCATAGCCGGGAAGCAACATCAATCAAAGCACCCACCCAAGAATATCGTGTCTACTTCAAGGCCTTTGGAGCTCCTTCATGTGGATCTTTTTGGTCCTCCTTCATGGGATAGTCTTGGTGGGAAAAAGTATGGGCTTGTCATTGTTGATGATTACTCAAGATATACATGGGTGTTCTTCCTCAAATCCAAGGACGAGATGAAGATCACCTTCATTGATTTTGCCAAGCAAGCACAACACAAGTTTGATAAAGACATCTTGGCAATAAGGAGTGATAATGGCTCAGAGTTCAAGAACTACACCTTGGAAGAATTTCTTAGTAATGAAGGGATTGAGCATCAATATTCTGCTCCATACACTCCTCAACAAAATGGTGTAGCCAAAAGGAAGAACCGTACACTTGTGGAGATGGCAAGGTCCATGTTGGATGAATACAAGTCGACACATAGTTTTTGGGCCGAGGCTGTCAACACTGCATGTCATGCATCAAACCGACTCTTCCTCCGCACTATATTGGAAAAGACTCCATATGAGCTCCTAACTGGGAACAAGTCGAATGTCAAGTACTTTCGTGTATTTGGGTGCAAATGTTTCATCCTCAACAAAAGAGAATGGTTAGGAAAATTTCAATCCAAAATAATTGAGGGCATATTTGTTGGTTATGGATCAAACTCTCACGCCTATAGAGTCTACAACAAATCCACTGGATGTGTTGTAGAAACTTGTGACGTGAGAGCAAGTTGATCCAAGTGATGTAGGTGAAGAAGATTCTTCTCAAGATATTTTGACCATGGGTGTTGGTGCACTTCTTCCAATGGAACAAGAACCTCATGATGATGAGGAAGAAGATGGAAGCTTCACACATCATCAAACCACTCCAACACCCATACCTCCTTAAGCTCCTACTACTCAACCAATGCCCATAGTCCAAGTACAAGAAGATGTTCAAGTCTCTCTTCATGATAATATTCAAGAACAAGTTCATCATCAAGGGCAAGAACAAGAAGGTGCAATCATTGATAATGAACCTCAACAAATGCAATATGAAGAAGAAGATCTTCCACCATGCATTAATGATCCATATGTTAAGGACGTGGATGATGGACATGAAGTTGAACCTCGCAAAACCCTAACATCCATCATGCCTCGGGTGGTCGGTCGTGTTGATGTTGATAAAATTATCACCGGCATATCGAATGGTAGAGTCACTCGTAAAAAATTGACAAACTTTTGTGCTCACTTTTCGTTTGTGTCTAGTATTGAGCCTCTCGAGGTACAAGAAGCATTGATGGACAACGATTGGCTCATTGCTACGCAAGAAGAGTTGAACAGTTTTGAACGTAACCAAGTGTGGTCATTAGTCAAGAGGCCAACTATGGAACACAATGTCATTGGAACAAAATGGATTTTCAAGAACAAGCAAGATGAGAATGGTATAATCATCCGCAACAAGGCAAGGTTAGTGGCACAAGGGTGCTCACAAGTTGAAGGTTTGGACTTTGGTGAGACCTTTGCTCCCATTGTCCGTCTTGAATCTATTTGCATCTTACTTGCTTATGCTGCTTTCAATGGTTTTACATTATATCAAATGGATGTGAAGAGTGCTTTCCTTAACGGCCCTCTACAAGAAGAAGTATATGTATCACAACCACCTGGGTTCGTTGATCCCGATCACAAAGACTATGTGTATAAACTTCATAAGGCTCTGTATGGCCTCAAACAAGCACCTCGTGCTTGGTATGATCATCTTAAGAAGTTTTTACTCGATGATGGTTTTGTGAGAGGGGTGATCGATCCCACTCTTTTTACTAAGAGGGACAGGGGTGGTTTGATCTTATGCCAAATCTATGTAGATGATATCAATTTTTGGTTCTCCTAACATTCATTTGTGCAAGAAGTTCGTGGCTTCCATGAAAAAGAACTTTGAGATGTCACTCAATGCGGATTTGAAGTTCTTTCTCAGATTCCAAATTCAACAATTTCAAGAAGGAATATTGTTATCTCAAGCAAAGTATCTTAAGGATATTCTAGAGAAGTTTGGCATGTCTGATGCCAGTCCGTGCAAGACTCCCATGCCAACCAAAATTGTACTCACTGAAGACACATATGGTATTCCTTTCGACCCATCTACTTACCGTTCCATGACTGGTTCATTGCTTTATCTTTGTGCATCTATACCAGACATCATGTTCAGTGTATGCATGTGTGCTAGATTTCAAGCTTCCCTAGGGAAATTCACCATAAGGCAATTAAGCATATTCTTAGATACCTTGTTCACACCCCAAAGTTGGGTCTATTGTACCCCAAGGATGCTAAGTTTGATCTCATTGGGTACACAGATGCGAGGATTGGGTTGGAGACAAAGTTGGACGAAAGTCCACCTTTCGTGCATGTCAGTTTCTTGGACGCTCCTTGGTAAGTTGGTCCTCGAAGAAACAAAATTGTGTTGCTCTCTCCACCGCCGAAGTTGAATACATCGCAACCGCCAGTTGTGGAAATCAGTTACTATGGATGAGGCAAACTTTGAAGGATTACGGTATCACTTATTGACATGTGCCTCTTTTGTGTGATAATGAAAGTGTCATCAATATTGCTGAGAATCCCAAAATCATACTCGCACCAAGCACATTGATATTATGTATCATTTCTTGAGAGATCATGTGGAAAAGGGGGACATTCATATTGATCATGTCGGTACAGATGTTCAACTTGCTGACATATTCACCAAGCCACTGGATGAAGCAAGGTTTTGTCAACTTAGGCGTGAACTTGGTATCTTGGAGCTTGACAACATTATGTGAAATCTAGTACCCATTCATGCATTTTCATCATGTCTTGCTTAGATGTAGGCATATATTTAGGGGGAGACTCTCAACTCATGAGTACTCTCACCCTATATAATGCATAAATAAAACAAACGCTCTCAAAGTTACCATGTTCTTTGAACTATGGTACTTTAAAATGATGGAGTCATGTTATTGAGCCCAAGGACACTATTTTTGTGGCATCATTACACTTATACTCACACATGGTGGCCTATTGGCCACCGACTCTCCTCAAAATGAGAGGTTGTCCAATCATGTTCTGGGTACTTAACTTGCATGTCTAGTGGCTCACCATGAGGTATTTTTACATGTTTGTTTGTCCATCACATTTTGTCATATACCTATTCCTGGTTTTTGGTTCCTCTAGATATGACATGTGTCATCTGCCAAACCCTTTGCCATCGGTAGTCCGACGGTTATCGGACGTCCGATGACTCACAGTTTTCCAGTCGACCGACATCTCTCGGCGGTCCGGTTGCTGTGCAGCAAATCTTGCTCAAATCCCAAAAATCAACCCCTCCCCCAGGTCTTAGACGTCCGTGGTTCACCGGTCATCCGATGCCTGGCACGCCCATCAGTGCACAAACGTCCGACCACGGTCCGTCGTCCGATGATTGTGTGGGTCACAATAAATTCTGGGGTCAGGCCAAACGGTTGCCCTATCCCCTCTTTTCCCCACTCGCTCGTTTGAGTCCACCGCCGCGCCGCCTGGAGGGCCTCGCCGTCACCTGCAGGGTGCTGCCTCGCCGCACCCTCTCCTCCTCGTCGTTGCCCCTCCTCCCAATCTGGTACTCCTTCTTGTTCTGATTCTCAGTTCTCTCTCTCGATTTCGTCGCCCTTTCGTGCAAACAGTTGTGATCCCCTTGCTCTCTTGGACGATCTCTCAGGCGTGGTTCATCCCACTATGGTGAAAATCAAGCATACCGCCCACAAGGATGCCTGGGGTACCTCTGCCCGCGGTAATGATGCCCTTCTTAGTTTCAAAATTTCCTCATCTCCGTCTTCATTCGGATCTAGGGCTCACTATGGCTGTACATGTTTCTCTCCTCTTGATTTCAGCCTCCCATTGTGGTGGTCTGATGACTCTCAGGAGGAGTTGCGTCCCCACAAGCATGCTGGCAAAGGTGCCATGATCTCGGAGTCCTCCTCTTCCGAAGGTTCCAACTATGAAGAAGAGATTTAGGAGGAGGAGGAGCGTGGTGCGCGTGTGACGTTTTTGTCCCGCCCCCGCGGTTCTCGCCGGGCCTCTCATGTTGGAAATATGCCCTAGAGGCAATAATAAAATGATGATTATTATATTTCCTTGTTCATGATAATTGTCTATTATTCATGCTAAAATTGTATTGATCAAAAACCGTGATACATGTGTGAATACATAGACCACAACATGTCCCTAGTAAGCCTCTAGTTGACTAGCTCGTTGATCAACAAATGGTCATGGTTTTCTGACTATGGACATTGGATGTCATTGATAACGAGATCACATCATTAGGAGAATGATGTGATGGACAAGACCCAATCCTAAGTATAGCACAAGATCGTGTAGTCCGTTTGCTAAAGCTTTTCTAATGTCAAGTATCAGTTCCTTAGACCATGAGATTGTGTAACTCCCGGATACCGTAGGAGTGCTTTGGGTGTACCAAATGTCACAACGTAACTGGGTGACTATAAAGGTGCACTACAGGTATCTCCGAAAGTGTCTGTTGGGTTGGCACGAATCGAGACTGGAATTTGTCACTCCGTATGACGGAGAGGTATCTCTGGGCCCACTCGGTAATGCATCATCATGATGAGCTCAATGTGACTAAGTGGTTAGTCATGGGATCATGCATTATGTAACGAGTAAAGTGACTTGCCGGTAACGAGATTGAACGAGGTATTGGGATACCGACGATCGAATCTCGGGCAAGTAACGTACCGATTGACAAAGGGAATTGTATACGGGATTACTTGAATCCTCGACATCGTGGTTCATCTGATGAGATCATCGTGGAACATGTGGGAGCCAACATGGGTATTCAGATCCCGATGTTGGTTATTGGCCGGAGAGCTGTCTCGGTCATGTCTGCGTGATTCCCGAACCCGTAGGGTCTACACACTTAAGGTTCAATGGCACTAGGGTTATTAGGAAGACTTGTATGTGATTACCGAATGTTGTTCGGAGTCCCAGATGAGATCCCAGACGTCACGAGGAGTTCCGGAATGGTCCGGAGGTGAAGATTTATATATGGGAAGATGTCATACGGTCACCGGAAAAGTTTGGGGGCATACCGGTATTGTACCGGGGCCACCGGAGGGGTTCCGGGGGTCCATCGGGAGGGACCACCTCTCTCGGAGGGCCTCATGGTCCATAGTGGAAAGGGAACCAGCCCTTGGAGGGCTGGGCGCATCCCCCCTTGGGCCCATGCACCTAGGGTTGGGGGGAGGGGGAAACCCTAAAGGGGGCGCC
>NC_041391.1:599023799-599034181 GCF_002162155.2 Triticum dicoccoides
AAGCCCCCTCCCCTTGGCTGCCGCCCCCCTCTAGATCTCATCTAGAGGGGCCGACCCCCTTCCCCCTTCTCCTATAAATAGAGGGGCGAGGGGAGGGCTGTAGCAACACATCCAAGGCGCAACTCCTCCCCTCCCCAACACGTCTCCTCCTTCGTAAGAGCTTGGCGAAGCCCTGTCGGAGTAATGCCACTCCATCACCACCACGCCGTCGTGCTGCTGTTGGAGCCCTCTTCATCAACCTCTCCCTCCTCCTTGCTGGATCAAGGCGCGGGAGACGTCACCGGGCTGCACGTGTGTTGAACGCGGAGGTGCCGTTGTTCGGTAACGCGATCTGAATCGCTTCGAGTACGACTCCCTCATTCGTGTTCTTGTAATGCTTCCGTCTCGCGGTCTTCAAGGGTATGAAGATGCACTCCTCTCTCTCTTGTTGCTAGTTGCTCCATAGATTGATCTTGGTGATGCGTAGAATTTTTTTATTTTCTGCAACGATCTCCAACAGTGGCATCATGAGCTAGGTCTATGCGTAGTTTCTATGCACGAGTAGAACACAATTTTGTTGTGGGCGTAGATTTTGTCAATTTACTTGCCACTACTAGTGTTATCTTGTTTCGGCGGTATCGTGGGATGAAGCGGCCCGGACCGACCTTACAGGTACACTTATGTGAGACAGGTTCCACCGACTGACATGCACTAGTTGCATAAGGTGGCTAGCGGGTGTCTGTCTCTCCCACCTTAGTCGGATCGGATTCGATGAAAAGGGTCCTTATGAAGGGTAAATAGAAATTGGCATATCACGTTCTGGTTTTGGAGTAGGTAAGAAACGTTCTTGCTAGAACCCTATAGCAGCCACGTAAAAAACATGCAACAACAATTAGAGGACATCTAACTTGTTTTTGCAGCATATGCCTTGTGATGTGATATGGCCAAAAAGGATGTGATGAATGAAATATATGTGATGTATGAGATTGATCATGTTCTTCTAATAGGAATCACGACTTGCATGTCGATGAGTATGATAACTGGCAGGAGCCATAGGAGTTGTCTTTATTTATTGTATGACCTGCGTGTCACTGAACAACGCCATGTAATTACTTTACTTCTTTGCTAAACGTTAGCCATAGTAGTAGAAGTAATAGTTGGCGAGACAACTTCATGGAGACACGATGATGGAGATCATGATGATGGAGATCATGGTGTCATGCCGGTGACGATGATGATCATGGCGCCCCGAAGATGGAGATTAAAGGAGCAAAATGATATTGGCCATATCATGTCACTATTTGATTGCATGTGATGTTTATCATGTTTTAGCATCTTATTTGCTTAGAATGATGGTAGTAAATAAGATGATCCCTCATAATAATTTCAAGAAAGTGTTTCCCCTAACTGTGCGCCGTTGCGTAAGTTCGTTGTTTCGAAGCACCACGTGATGATCGGGTGTGATAGATTCTAACGTGCACATACAACGGGTGTAAGCCAGATTTACACATGCAAAACACTTAGGTTGACTTGACGAGCCTAGCATGTACAAACATGGCCTCGGAACACAAGAGACCGAAAGGTCGAACATGAGTCGTATAGAAGATACGATCAACATGGAGATGTTCACCGATGATGACTAGTCCGTCTCACGTGATGATCGGACGCGGCCTAGTTGACTCGGATCATGTATCACTTAGATGACTAGAGGGATGTCTATCTGAGTGGGAGTTCATTAAATAATTTGATTAGATGAACTTAATGAACTTAGTCTAAAACTTTTGCAAAACGTCTTGTAGATCAAATGGCCCACGCGCATGTCAACCTCAACTTCAACACGTTCCTAGAGAAAACCAAGCTGAAAGACGATGGTAGCAACTATACGGACTGGGTCCGGAACCTGAGGATCATCCTCATAGCTGCCAAGAAAGCATATGTCCTATAAGCACCGCTAGGTGAAGCACCCGTCCCAGCGAACCAAGACGTTATGAACGCTTGGCAGTCTCGTGTTGATGATTACTCCCTCGTTTAGTGCAGCATGCTTTACAGCTTAGAACCGGGGCTCCAAAAGCGTTTTGAGCAGCACAGAGCATATGAGATGTTCCAAGAGCTGAAAATGGTTTTCCAAGCTCATGCCTGGGTCTAGAGATATGAAGTCTCCGACAAGTTCTACAGTTGTAAGATGGAGGGAAATAGTTCTGTCAGCGAGCACATACTCAAAATGTCTGGGTTGCACAACCGCTTGTCCCAGCTGGACATTAACCTCCCGGATGAGGCGGTCATTGACAGAATCCTTTAGTCGCTCCCACCTAGCTACAAGAGCTTTCTGATGAACTACAATATGCAGGGGATGGTGAAAACTATTCTTGAGGTATTTTCAATGCTGAAATCAGCAGAGGTAGAAATCAAAAAGGAACATCAAGTGTTGATGGTCAATAAAACCACTAGTTTCAAGAAAGGCAAGGGTAAGAAGAACTTCAAGAAGGATGGCAAGGGAGTTGCCGCGCCCGGTAAGCCAGTTGCCGGGAAGAAGCCAAAGCACGGACCCAAACCTGAGACTGGGTGCTTTTATTGCAAGGGGAACGGTCACTCGAAGCGGAACTGCCCCAAGTATTTAGCGGATAAGAAGGCCGGCAGCACCAAAGGTATATGTGATATACATGTTATTGATGTGTACCTTACCAGTACTCGTAGTAGCTCTTGGGTATTTGATACCGGTGCCGTTGCTCATATTTGTAACTCAAAACAGGAGCTGCGGAATAAGCGGAGACTGGCGAAGGATGAGGTGGCAATGCGCGTCGGGAATGGTTCCAAGGTCGAAGTGATCGCCGTCGGCACACTACCTCTACATTTACCTACGGGATTAGTTTTAAACCTCAATAATTGTTATTTAGTGCCAGCTTTGAGCATGAACATTGTATCTGGATCTCATTTAATATGAGATGGCTACTCATTTAAATCCGAGAATAATGGTTGTTCTATTTATATGAGAGATATGTTTTATGGTCATGCCCCGCTGGTTAGTGGTTTATTCTTAATGAATCTCGAACGTGATGTTACACATATTCATAGTGTGAATACCAAAAGATGTAAGATTGATAATGATAGTCCCACATATCTGTGGCACTGGCGCCTTGGTCACATTGGTGTCAAACGCATGAAGAAGCTCCATGCAGATGGACTTTTGGAGTCTCTTGATTTCGAATCATTTGACACATGCGAACCATGCCTCATGGGCAAAATGACCAAGACTCCGTTCTCCGGAACAATGGAGTGAGCAACCAACTTATTGGAAATTATACATACTGATGTGTGCGGTCCAATGAGCGTTGAGGCTCGCGGTGGCTATCGCTATGTTCTCACCCTCACTGATGACTTAAGTAGATATGGGTATGTCTACTTAATGAAACACAAGTCTGAGACCTTTGAAAAGTTCAAGGAATTTCAGAATGAGGTAGAGAATAAACGTGACAGAAAAATAAAGTTCTTACGATCAGATCATGGGGGAGAATATTTAAGTCACGAGTTTGGTACACACTTAAGGAAATGTGGAATTGTTTCACAACTCACGCCGCCTGGAACACCTCAGCGTAATGGTGTGTCCGAACGTCGTAATCGCACTCTATTGGATATGGTGCGATCTATGATGTCTCTTACTGATTTACTGCTATCATTTTGGGGATACGCTTTAGAGACAACTAAATTCACTTTAAATAGGGCACCGTCTAAATCTGTTGAGACGACACCGTATGAATTATGGTTTGGAAAGAAACCTAAGTTGTCGTTTCTAAAAGTTTGGGGATGCGATGCTTATGTCAAGAAACTTCAACCTGAAAAGCTTGAACCCAAGTCGGAAAAATGCGTCTTCACAGGATACCCTAAGGAAACCATTGGGTATACCTTCTACCTCAGATCCGAAGGCAAGATTTTCGTTGCCAAGAACGGGTCCTTTCTGGAGAAAGAGTTTCTCTCGAAAGAAGTAAGTGGGAGGAAAGTGGAACTTGATGAAGTACTATCTCTTGAACCGGTAAGTAGTGCAGCTCAGGAAGATGTGCCTGTGGTGCCTGCACCGACTAGAGAGGAAGTTAATGATGATGATCAAGGTACTTCAGATCAAGTTACTACTGAACTTCGTAGGTCCACAAGGACACGTTCCACACTAGAATGGTATGACAACCCTGTCCTAGAAATCATGTTGTTAGACAACGGTGAACCTTCGAACTATGAAGAAGCGATGGCGGGCCCAGATTCCAACAAATGGCTTGAAGCCATGCAATCCGAGATAGGATCCATGTATGAAAACGAAGTATGGACTTTGACAGACTTGCCCGATGATCGGCGAGCGATAGAAAATAAATGGATCTTTAAGAAGAAGACGGACGCGGATGGTAATGTTACCATCTATAAGGCTTGACTTGTCGCTAAGGGTTATCGACAAGTTCAAGGGGTTGACTACGATGAGACTTTCTCTCCCGTAGCAAAGCTAAAGTCCGTCCGAATCATGTTAGCAATTGCCGCATACTATGATTATGAGATATGGCAAATGGACGTCAAAACGGCATTCCTTAATGACCATCTTTAGGAAGAATTGTATATGATGCAGCTGGAAGGTTTTGTCGATCCTAAGAATGCTAACAAGGTATGCAAGCTCCAGTGATCCATTTATGGGCTGGTGCAAGCATCTCGGAGTTGGAACATTCGCTTTAGTGAAATGATCAAAGCGTTTGGGTTATGCAGACTTATGGAGAAGCCTGCGTTTACAAGGAAGTGAGTGGGAGCTGTGTAGCATTTCTCATATTATATGTGGATGACATACTTTTGATGGGAAATGATATAGAACTTTTGGACAACATAAAGGCCTACTTGAATAAGTGTTTTTCAATGAAGGACCTTGGAGAAGCTGCTTATATATTAGGCATCAAGATCTATAGAGATAGATCGAGACGCCTCATAGGTCTTTCACAAAGCACATACCTTGATAAGATATTGAAGAAGTTCAATATGGATCAGTCCAAGAAGGGGTTCTTGCCTGTGTTGCAAGGTGTGAAATTGAGCTCGTCTCAATCCCCGACCACGGCAGAAGATAGAGAAAAGATGAGTGTCATCCCCTATGCCTCGGCCATATGGTCTATTATGTATGCCATGCTATGTACCAGACCTGATGTAAACCTTGCCATAAGTTTGGTAGCAAGGCAGCAAAGTAATCCCGGCATGGAACACTGGACAGCGGTCAAGAATATCCTGAAGTACCTGAAAAGGACTAAGGACATGTTTCTTGTTTATGGAGGTGACGAAGAGCTCGTCGTAAAGGGTTACGTCAATGCTAGCTCCGACACAGATCTAGATGACTCCAAGTCACAAACCGGATACGTGTATATTTCGAATGGTGGGGCAGTAAGCTGGTGCAGCAGCAAGCAAAGCGTTGTGGCAGGATCTATATGTGAAGCGGAGTACATGGCAGCCTCGGAGGCAGCACATGAAGCAATCTGGATGAAGGAGTTCATCACCGACCTAGGAGTTATTCCCAATGCGTCGGGGCCGATCACTCTCTTCTGTGACAACACTGGAGCTATTTCCCTTGCCAAGGAGCCCAGGTTTCACAAGAAGACCAGGCACATCAAGCGTCACTTCAACTCCATTCGTGAAAATGTTCAAAATGGAGACATAGATATTTTCAAAGTGCATACGGATCTGAATGTCGCAGGTCCGTTGACTAAACCTCTTTCGCGAGCAAAACATGATCAACACCAGAACTCTATGGGTGTTCAATTCATCACAGTGTAACTAGATTATTGACTCTAGTGCAAGTGGGAGACTATTGGAAATATGCCCTAGAGGCAATAATAAAATGATTATTATTATATTTCCTTATTCATGATAATTGTCTATTATTCATTCTAAAATTGTATTGATGAAAACCGTGATACATGTGTGAATACATAGACCACAACATGTCCCTAGCAAGCCTCTAGTTGACTAGCTCGTTGATCAACAGATGGTCATGGTTTTCTGACTATGGACATTGGATGTCATTGATAACAGGATCACATCATTAGGAGAATGATGTGATGGACAAGACCCAATCCTAAGCATAGCACAAGATCGTGTAGTTCGTTTGCTAAAGCTTTTCTAATGTCAAGTTATAGTTCCTTAGACCATGAGATTGTGTAACTTACGGATACCGTAGGAGTGCTTTGTGTGTACCAAACGTCACAATGTAACTGGGTGACTATAAAGGTGCACTACAGGTATCTCCGAAAGTGTCTGTTGGGTTGGCACGAATCGAGACTGGAATTTGTCACTCCGTATGACGGAGAGGTATCTCTGGGCCCACTCGGTAATGCATCATCGTAATGAGCTCAATGTGACTAAGTGGTTAGTCACGGGATCATGCATTATGTAACGAGTAAAGTGACTTGCCGGTAACAAGATTGAATGAGGTATTGGGATACCAACGATCGAATCTCGGGCAAGTAACGTACCGATTGACAAACGGAATTGTATACAAGATTACTTGAATCCTCGACATCGTGGTTCATCCGATGAGATCATCGTGGAACATGTGGGAGCCAACATGGGTATCCAAATCCCGCTGTTGGTTATTGGCCGGAGAGCTGTCTCGGTCATGTCTGCGTGATTCCCGAACCCGTAGGGTCTACACACTTAAGGTTTGATGACGCTAGGGTTATTAGGAAGACTTGTATGTGATTACTGAATGTTGTTCAGAGTCCCAGATGAGATCCTGGACGTCATGAGGAGTTACGGAATGGTCTGGAGGTGAAGATTTATATATGGGAAGCTGTCATACGGTCACCGGAAAAGTTCGGGGGCATACCGGTATTGTACCGGGGCCACCGGAGGGGTTCCGGGGGTCCACCGGGAGGGGCCACCTCTCTCGGAGGGCCTCATGGGCCTTAGTGGGAAGGGAACCAGCCCTTGGAGGGCTGGGCGCATCCCCCCTTGGGCCCATGCACCTAGGGTTGGGGGGGGGGACCCTAATGGGGGCGCCCCCCTTGCTTGGGGGAGCAAGCCCCCTCCCCTTGGCCGCCCCCCTCTAGATCTCATCTAGAGGGGGCCGGCCCCCTTCCCCCTTCTCCTATAAATAGAGGGGCAAGGGGAGGGCTGCAGCAACACATCCAAGGCGCAACCCCTCCCCTCCCCAACACCTCTCCTCCTCTGTAAGAGCTTGGCGAAGCCCTGCCGGAGTACTGCCACTCCATTACCACCACGCCGTCGTGCTGCTGTTGGAGCCCTCTTCCTCAACCTCTCCCTCCTACTTGCTGGATCAAGGTGCGGGAGACGTCACTGGGCTACACGTGTGTTGAACGCGGAGGTGACATTGTTCGGCGTTAAGATCAGAATCCACCGCGATCTGAATCGCTTCGAGTACGACCCCCTCATCCTCGTTCTTGTAACGCTTCCGTCTCACGGTCTTCAAGGGTATGAAGATGCACTCCTCTCTCTCTCTCTCTCGTTGCTAGCTGCTCCATAGATTGATCTTGGTGATGCGTAGAAATGTTTTATTTTCTGCAACGATCTCCAACATCTCACATGCCTGCTCCTCCTCCTGATCAGCCGCATGACGATGGTCGCCACATACCTCTTGAAGCTCCTCAAATTCATGGGCGTATTCTCAAGTACTCCACCAAAGTGCCCAAGCCAGCATATCTTAAGTTCTGGCATGATGTTGATCAATTTGAAGTGGTTCAAGATTCTCTGGGTCAATGGTTTCGCATCAATGTTCAGGCTGACATCCACACCTCTGTTGTCCTCCGTAAGGGTCTGCCTCTGCACCACTTCATTGACTTAGAGTATATTCGGAAACATCCCATGAAGTATCCATGTGCCATTGAGCTCATTTAGTCATCTGGTCTTGCTGCTCCATTTTCCTTTCAACATGATTTTAATCAGGCTCCAATCCATCAGTTTTATGCCACCTGCTTCTTTGCTCCTAACAAGACCGTCACCTGGATGACCTCTGACACCGAGCTCACTACCTCTTATGCTCAATTTGTCGCTGCCCTTGGGTTTCTGGACACTGGATTCAAGATCCATCAAGAGGATCCAAAGCACAAACCCAAAGGGGTTGAGGCGTGTGGCTATCTCCTAAAGGGAATTGATGAACTAACCGAGGAGGAAAAGCTGAAGGATCTGAATCAAGTGTCCATTTGGAGATCTCCATACTACATCATCTATCAATGCATCATTCACACCATCTATCCTAAGATGGGGACAAAGGTTCTTGCAACAGCTATTGCATTAATCTCATGTCTCGTCTCTATGAGTCTCCCAAGGTCAAGATTAATGTTCCTCATTTCCTTTGGCATGAAATCTGACTTGCTAGCTTTCAGTATAAGTGTGCCTTTCCTCATGCTCCATTCATTCAGGCTCTTATTGAGAGTGTGTCTCCCTTCGCCCTTGTCCACACCCATGTGCATGAGAAGTGGATTATTCCTCCTCACATGGCCAATGATTTTTCTCCCAAAGGTCCCTCCAAGTCTGCTCCTGCTCATAGGTCTGCCGCTAGTTCCCATCCTGCTCATGCCAGCTCGGCGCCCTTTGGGCGTTTTGCTCGTTTTATCGGCAAGGCTCAATCTGCCATGATGAAGGCCTTCTCCTTCAATTGCACACAAAACCATGATGTTCTCACTCGCTTGATCACCTCTAAGAATGCCTTGAAGTCTCGTCTCCATGACTCTGGGGCTACTGATGTGAGTGAGGATGAGCGCCTCCCAGCTCCTCCTCCTTCTGACTTTGGTTTTCATTCGGGGCCTGAGTGGGCTAATTTCCTCGACGAAGTTGGCGGGAGTGGAGCTCCAGATGATGATGATGACCTGTGATTGTCTGAGGGTTCTCTATGCCCCTTTTTAGGTAGTTGTTGCCAAGGAGGAGAACTAGTTCTAGCTCTTTCTATTCATGTTGCTCTTATGTTGAACCATTTACCGTGAGTGGGTGTATGACTTTATATCTAGGGATTTTATTTCTATGCCCCTGGTTCCTTAGCTCTACTCATTCATCCCCACTCTGTTAACTTTTGCTCACTTTTCCCCACTCCCTTGCCCGAAACCCTCAGAACAAGTTATAAGGGACGTTGCCGTCGGGTCAATGCCTTTGACCGTTAGCTGATGAGTGGGGCCATGTATACGTGGGCGCATGCGAGACCGCGGTCGTGGGGTAGCACGTGTCCATGGACATGCCCGAAATATCCCATCATATAAAGAGGGCAACCACCTCCATCGCCCCTACCATTTACCCCCAAATCCCCTCCCTGCCGCATCGTCTTCCTCTCCCCCACCGGCGTCGTCTCGCTCTCCTCCACTGCCTCCACCGCACCATCTCATTCTCCCCCACTGCATCCTCTTCCTTACCTTCATCGCCTCCATCTTTAAGATGGCCGACGCTCATGGCGACACCGGCGCAGCGGCCGGAGATGTGGTGGAGCTGCAGGGTCCAAGCGCGGCGACCGCGGATGTCGGCGGCATCCACAATGGTGCGGGGAACTCGCAACCGCTGCGGATGTGGCGGGCTCCGCCTCATTGTTGCAGAAGGTGAAAGCATCATGCGGCGCAGTCAATCCAGATGCCCCCATTGCGCCGCCTGCCATGGAGGAGTAGGTATTTGCACTTGCTTAGCTTGTAGAGTTAATTGCTCCCTAGTTGCATTGGTTAGATTGTGATTCATACGGTAGTTCAGATAGTTAGAGTAGTTGGTTTGACGGATGGGCTGGGGTTTTCTGTAGGGTATGGGTTGGGGGGACGGGGTTTTTTGGACTAGGGTTTGCTGGATAAATTCGTTGCAAAAATGGTATGTTGTGAACTATGTTTTAGGTGTTGCAATGATTGGGGTTTTTAGATTTGGATAAATTCGTTGCAAAAATGCTATATGTTGTGACAGATTGGGGTTTTTAATGCTATGATGCTTATTTGATTTGTTTTTAGTGCTCATAGATTGGGTTTTTTAATGCTAAATGTTTTTGAATGCTACTCAGATTGGGGTTTTGAATGTCATATGCCCAAATGGAATCCATTGATTAAGAAATTATAAATTTGATTCAATGTGTGTAAATTTGTCATATTGGGGTTTTTGATTCATTAGTATATAAATTTGATATATTAGCTCTGTTCTTCAATGTGTGTGCATGACCAATGATCTATGTGTTATTTGAATGTCATATTGGGGTTTTTGATCAATGTGTGTAAAAATCTAATACATTGATATACTAGTGATGGATGTGGTTTTTGAATGCATAGAGCTAAGGGGCACAGAAATAAAAAACCCCACTTTTAAAACATTTCTGATATTGGGAGTATATTAGCCCTATGATCAATGTGTCGTGTGTGTATATCTAAATTTTCAATTGGCTACTAGTGATGGATGTAATTGTATATTCAGGAGGATGATGG
>NC_041391.1:599034547-599067048 GCF_002162155.2 Triticum dicoccoides
GGGAGAGGAAGCTGGCCGACTACGACCCGTACGAGGGGGAGTTTAGTGACGATTCTGAATATGACGTAAGCATATCCCGTGTTCATTTAGTTCCTTTGACATGGTGTATATGAATCTAATGCAATTCATTCATGTGTGCAGTATGATTCTGGAGATGATGTGCACAAGGGCAACGTCACGTCCTTCACAGCCAAGGAGGTGGAGAATATCAAGGCCAAGGGAGTTGCTTCCTTCTACAACCGCAAGTTCAAGAAGTGGCACTGCCCCTACTGCACCACCAAGCCAAAGCCAAGGGATGTCCGCTTCGATCATCTTCTGTCTCATGCTGAGGATGTGGCAATTCACGGGGAGGACTACATGATAAGGGGGAAGCATGCTGCCCTCGCGAAGGCCCTGACTCCGACGTGATGTGATCGATGATGTGATTGTTGGGGAATGTAGCAATAATTCAAAATTTTCTATGCATCACCAAGATCAATCTATGGATATTCTAGCAACAAGAGAGAGAGAGGATGAGCATCTTCGTACCTTTGAAGATTGCTAAGCGGAAGCGTCACTAGAATGCGGATGAGGGAGTCGTACTCGCGGCGATTCAAATCGCGGAAGATCTGATCTAATGCCGAACGGATGGCGCCTCCGCGTTCAACACACGTACAGCCCAGTGACGTCTCCTCCTTGTTGATCCACCAAGGGGAGAGGAGAAGTTGAGGTAGAGCTCCGGCAGCACGACGGCGTGGTGGTGGAGCTTGCAGTTCTCCGGCAGGGCTTCGCCAAGCACTACGGAGGAGAAGGTGGTGTTGGAGAGGGGAAGGGTTGCGCCAGGAGAAAGGTGCGGCAGCCGTCCCACCTCCCCTCTATTTATAGGGGCAAGGAAGAAGGGGGCCGGCCCCCTCCAGATGGATCTAGAGGGGGGCGGCGGCCAAGGGGGGAAGGCTTGCCCCCCAAGCCAAGGGGACGCCCCCCTTTAGGGTTCCCCCCAACCCTAGACGCATGGGCCCTAGGAGGGTGGCGCCCAGCCCACCTAGGGGCTGGTTTCCCTCCATATTCAGCCCATAGGGCCCTTCGGGGCAGGTGGACCCTCCCGGTGGACCCCCGGAACCCTTTAGGTGGTCCCGGTACAATACTGATATACCCCCGAACACTTCCAGTGACCGAATAAAGACTTCCCATATATAAATCTTTGTCTCCGGACCATTCCGAAACTCCTCGTGATGTCCGGGATCTCATCCGGGACTCTGAACAACATTCAGTAACCACATACTAATTCCCATAACAACTCTAGCACCACCGAATCTTAAGTGTGTAGAGCCTACGGGTTTGGGAATCATGCAGACATGACCGAGACAGCTCTCCGGCCAATAACCAAAAGCGGGATCTGGATACCCATGTTGGCTTCCACATGTTCCACGATGATCTCATCAGATGAACCATGATGTCGGGGATTCAATCAATCTCGTATACAATTCCCTTTGTCAATCGGTACGTTACTTGCCCGAGATTCGATCGTCGGTATCCCAATACCTCGTTCAATCTCATTAGCGGCAAGTCACTTTACTCGTTCCATAATGCATGATCCCGTGACTAACTTTTTAGTCACATTGAGCTCATCATGATGATGCATTACCGAGTGGGCCCAGAGATACCTCTTTGTCATATGGAGTGACAAATCCCAGTCTTGATTCGTGCCAACCCAACAGACACTTTCGAAGATACCTGTAGTGAACCTTTATAGCCACCCAATTACGTTGTGACGTTTGGTACACCCAAAGCATTCCTACGGTATCCGGGAGTTGCACAATCTCATGGTCTAAGGAAATGATACTTGACATTAGAAAAGCTCTTAGCAAATGAACTACATGATCTTGTGCTATGCTTGGGATTGGATCTTGTCCATCACATCATTCTCCTAATGATGTGATTCTGTTATCAATGACATCCAATACCCATGGTTAGGAAACCATGACCATCTATTGATCAACGAGCTAGTCAACTAGAGGCTCACTAGGGACATGTTGTGGTCTATGTATTCACACATGTATTACGGTATTCGGACAATACAATTATAGCATGAACAATAGACAATTATCATGAACAAGGAAATATAATAATAACCATTTTATTATTGCCTCTAGGGCATATTTCCAACAGTGATGATGTGTTACGTTTGGTTTGGTTTGTTGAACTGTTGGGTTACTTTTGGTTTGTTGAATTGAATGTCGTTGGTTATGGTTTGTTGAACTGAATCTATCGTTGGTTATGCTAGTAATCTGGTTGCTATCTATATTTGTCTGTCCTTAAATTTGCATGTGGTATATTTGTCTGTCCTGAATCTATGGTTAGTTATGTTTAGATGTTGTGAACTATGATCTTAGGTGCTTCAATGATCACACATGTTGTGTAGGAAATCAAATGCATGCTCCAAATGAGATCATGTAAACCTTGGCAAACCTGGACAGTACAAATTCAAGAAAATGCAAAAACAAGTAAAACCTTGGCAAACTATCTAGGGTAACTATCTATGTTTGTGTAGAGATCATGTGCGCAAAATTTGAAGTGATTTAGAGGAGGCCAAATAAATTTGAATTTGAGAAAATGTGCTCCAAATGAGCTCCTAGGCTAGGGTAAACAACCCATTTGTAATCAAGTTTTTCTGAACCTACTCTAAATGAGCCAAATGTTTTTTTTATTAACACATATTCACTTTCCATAGTGTAGATTCGAAGTCTCACTATTTTTTGAATTAATCTTCACATTTTTACATTTTCTTTTGAAAACATATGCTTTAATATAAAAACTATTAAAAACACATTTTGAAATATGAAAATGGAAAACTAACTTCAGATCCTCCTTATTCACTTTAAAATAAAGCTTTAGTGATTTTTTTGTTTTTTTTAATATTTCAAAAACAGAAGGTAACACCACCTCCTCTCCTTGAACTCTATGAAATCATGTGCATGATAGCTCATATATGTGAAGGTTTTCTCATGAAAATGACCATAGACCAAGTTTATGATTGTTGGTTGGTAACATGTCACATAAGACAACATTGTGCCCAGGTTTTATATTTTTTGATTTTTTTACAATTAATGTTGCTCATTTGACCTCAATCGTGCCAGCTAGGGTTTTTTTTCATGAAAATGACCATAGACCAAGTTTAGTATTTTTCCTCATTAGTTTGTCTTATAAAATGACGAACGACGAAGGTTTCATATTGTTTTCAATTTTTTAAAATTAGTTATGCTCAGTCAAAGCCATTGAAACCCCGTTGACCAGATCAAAACCCCTCTAAACCCCGCGGGGTTTCGCCTAACCCTAGATCCCAACGTCAGCCGTCCGATCATACCCTCGCGCCAAGCGACAACCCTCAGATCTGGCCTTCTAGAAGGAACTAGGTGGGATGGCTGTGTGCAGGCTCCGCGCCGTTGGATCACAAGGACGGCTCTGCATCGTTGGATCATGGGGCGATCCACGAAAGGCGATCCTATTGGTTGTGCTCGGCTGCTCGCCCACCACTGACTCCGTGAAAAAAAACATTGTTATTGGGCCCAAAAGGAAACAAAGCTCTGGTTGGGCCGTCGAATTGCATCGTTTTTTTGCATCGTTTGCTCTGTTTTTTGTGAACATGTTGGCTTTGTATTTTTGCATCATTTTTTGCATCATTTGCTCTGTTTTCTATGAACGTGATGGCTCTGTATTTTTGCATCATTTGAAACCAATTGACATTGCATAGCAAATGAACAATTTTTAAGGGCCAAATTTATTTTTATCATGCAAAATGGCCATAAACTATTCAAAAATTATCTCTTTTTGTTCATATAATATATATGACCATGGATTCCCACACATGCAATTAGCTTCTTTTTCTTCTGCCTCTGCCAAATGGCCACGCGTGCAATTTATTTTTATCATGCAAAATGGCCACAAACTATTCACACAGCCAAATAACATGTAGCACTATGGCTATTTAAGCCACCCTCTGCCTCTGCCATCCCTCACCCATCTCCCTTCTTGCTCTTCGACCCCTTCTCCGTCTTCTGCACATCCCTCAGCCATGCAGTACACCGGACCAACCTACCGCTTCCCACCAACCGTCCGGAGAGGCTCTACTCTACCGGAGTGTACGTTGATCGCACACTACGTGTGTGGGCGATATCAAGGCTGAGGACCGCAAGGAACTTCACCGGGTTCTTCCTCGCGTTCGGCTACCACCACCTCCCGAGGGGATCTCCAACGATGTTCCGCGTTGAGGAGGTCATCCAAAACCGGGTGGTGGTTGCTCTCCTTGCCCACTTCACCAACACATTCGATGCCTTCTACCTCATCGGCAGGGTGTTTTGGTGTGGCTCCGAGTTCATCACTTTCACCACCCACAACAGGTTCACGGAGTACAACAACATCTTCCCCACAGCGACGCGCATGCACACTCTTCCGTACCCCAGCGACAACGCCCCGGAGGAGCAGTGATAGAGCTATGGGCTTGTTGGCCCTATATTGGGACTACATATTTGTTGATTATTTTCTTAGAGAGCTCGGCTTGTTAGTAGGGTTCCCTTGTTAGTAACCACCTAGTGCATGCAAGCAAGCTTTGTTAGTAGGGGTGAATGAGTACAACTAAGCAAGGGAGTGGCTCTTTTTTTACACAAGCCACAAATATGTAGCCATCTAGCTAGAAGAGAGGAACCGGCGGCAGTGACCGTCGCCGCATCCGTGGCGGCTGGCGTGCAAGAAAGCTGCTCGGTCAGTGCACCATGGTGGATGCATCGATGCATGCAGGCTCGGTCGGCACATCGTGGGATCGTGGCATCGACGCATGCAGGCTCGATCGATGCATGCAGGTAGGCTTTGTTGTGTGCATGCATAGCAGGCTTCTGTCCTAGCGGCGCGCGCAGACGTTTAATGCAAGGGCCGGCCCAACGAAACCATGACCCAACGGTCAAACAGTGACACCACCCAACGCGGCCCCACTTGTCAGGTCGAACGGACGACATAATCCAGCGTGGCCCCACTAGTCAGAGTTAACGGTCAAGCCTTTGACCCGATGGCAACGTCCGTTGTGCCCAGTTATGAGGGTTTCTGGCAAGGGAGTGGGGAAAATTGAGCAAAAGTTAAGAGCGCGGGGATGAATGAGTAGAGCTAAGGAACCAGTGGCACATATGTAAAAAAACCTTATATCTATGTCTTATGATGTGATGTTGAACTTATTGAACCTCTATGCTCTATGAATGTTGAGATATTATGATATTATGTGGCTGTGCTTATATGATGATGGTTCTTGTGATATTTTGCTTATATATTCTAGATTGGTTTTCTCTGTGAGGGAGAGATCTCCACATAATGTTGCAATAATTATGGTTGAGAGGGGGAGCTCTTAAAATAAATGTGTCTTAAAGCATAGAGCAACTTGATTTCTGTTGTGCTATGAGTTTATTGTCATCAACTACCAAAAAAGGGGATATTGAAAGTGCAATCATGCCCTAAATATTATTTTGATGTTGATGACAATATACTCATAGGGGACTAACAAAGTTTGTCAAGTATATCTTAGGTTTTTGTCCCCTCGGAATCAATTATGTGTGTGGATTATGACTTCGGAAATGTTTAACCTCATCAAGAACGAAGAAATAAGACAATCTTATGTTTATTCTTGACTATAGGATCCCACACTATTAAGAGGGGGACATCAGTTATTGCTAAAGTCTTGCTCAAACAACTTCTTGAAAGTCAGTATGTGATCTTCATCTTTGTCGGACGACCGGTACTCACCGAACATCCGACCATTTCCATACAGAGCCAAAACATCGGTCGTCCGGCAAATCCGATCCAGAACCAAAACATCGGCCATCCGGTCCTTGTTGGACGTCCATTGTACGCTGAGCCCTCGGTCGTCCGATATTCCTCGGATGTCCGGTACCTTCTCCACAGAACCGAAACATCGATCGTCCAGATCCTCCGATCGTCCGATAACCACTAGACCATGGCAAAACATCGGACGTCCGGTGTCTGTCATACTCTCGGTCGTCCGTTGTGCATTGGTCGTCCGACGTTTCTGTGCTGTTATGGGCTCCAACGGCCACTTATTGAAGCATACTATAAATATACCTCTCCTATCCCATGAGAGGGTTGACCATTCACTTCAAGCATCCTCAAGAACATACTTTCTCTCTCTCTCTCTCTCACTCCAACACCAAAACTTAGACCCCTAAGGGATTTGAGAGCATTTGAGAGAAGTTCCCCACCCCAAGTGATAGATCCACTCCTTCCCCTTCTTTGCACCAAAGGAATTTGTGATTTGAGCAAGTCTTGAGCTTTTCCCCATTGTTCTTGTTACTCTGGAGGTTGGAGACTCCTAGGCGGTAGGAGTCATTCGGAGAGGAATCGTTCTTTGTGATTACCCCCCGAAAAGTTTGTGAGGGTTTGGAGACCACCTCAAGGTCTACCACTAGTGGTTGAGAAACGCCTTCGTGGTGTTGTCTCAATGGGAGAATAGGGTGAGCCTTCATGGCGTTGGTGTGCCTTTGTGGTAGCACCCACCTCTCTAACGGTGATGTAGCTTCCTTCCGAGGAAGTGAACATCGACATACATCCTCGTCTCCCGGAGTTGTGGTTATCCCTAACCCTAACTCCCTACTTGTGGTTACTTGTCTCTTAGTCTTTACTTATATCATATTTTGTTTACATACTCTCCTACTTGTGTTACTTGTTTACCTTCCTTAGCTCATAGCTTCACACTTGCAATTGTTAGGCTCAACTTCATATTCCACATTAGTGCCTAAAATTGCTAATTAACAATTAAAATTTGTAATTGTACCTATTCACCCCCCTCTAGGTGCATCTCGATCCTTTCAGTGGTAACATAATATGTTACCATAAGGCTAGTCATAGTGAAAATAAATAAGGCTAGTCATAGTGGGAGTAAGTTAGCCAGTAACATAGCGCACTACAAGAAAATTTTGCCTATGTGGCATGTATTTAATGAGGAGAGATGTGTTTAGAGTAACATAATATGTGGAAGAGAATGGTTCCCTCATGTGTGGTTTTTGTAATTGATGAGACTCTCTATGGACTAATGGTTGCCTTGAGTTATATTCATAGGATTTGTCCATAGGAATTTCTTGAAGTCCATTTGTTGGTTTCAAGGAGTTAATTTATGTGATGACCAAGGTGCTATTCAAGGAATTATTCAAAGATTAGTCATAGAGAAGATACGGTACAAGGTTGACCAAGACTAAATCAAAGAGTAAATCAAGTTGATCAACACACAAAGCATACAAGATGTACCGAGAGGGATCAAGCGATCCCATGGTATGGTAAGCATTCTCCATTATGCTTTATGTACTAACCCATGGTCTACGTGAGAGTTATATGTGTGGTTAGGTATGGTTCCATGGGCTTGCATCAAGAGGAAGATCTCATACAACCCATGGAGGATGACATCAAGTGGTGCTCGTCATCAAGGTTGCGGTGTGCAAGTTCAAGTGGAGCATCACGAAGAGATCACGTGCTTGAAGCTTGTCGTCCATTATGGTGGCAATGGACTTGTGAAGATGTGCCGAAGAGTGGCTCACCCATAGTGGAGTATGGGGAGCAATCTACTAGTCTTCATCAAGCTAACAGAATCAAGAAAGATGGTCCAACTTGAGGAAGTCAAGATTGTCATCATCTAGCTCAAGTGGACTATGTGCAAAGCAAAACTTTGCCCTTGATAGGTTTTCTATTTTACCGGTCTCATGGTGATAGTTCGGACACCGGGTTATAGGATCGGTTGCCGTACTATCAAGGGAGGCTCTCAAGTGAGTAGCTTGATCGTATCGTTTGAAGAGAGCTCAAACCATTGCATCCTTGCATCATCCTTCTTGGTTCTTGTTTGGTGTTTCTCTTTGAGAGTCTTAGAGCTTTTGGTCATCTTCTTGACAAGCTCGAGTTCATCAAAAACAAAGTTCGCACGCAGCTTCTATGATGTTTTCGATGTTGGAGTTTTTGTCGGATCATATTAGGGAAGGTTTTCTTTCTTATCCTATTGACATTTATTCTCCATTGCTAGTTGTTTATATCCAATCAGTGTTGGATAGTACTTGTCTTCATCTATCCAACAAGCTTGAGTTTGCTGTTTTCGGAGCCCGTATGCAAAAGTTATGACAATTTCGATCCTACTTGTTTCTCTTGTCTTGTACTATTTTGCAGCACCCAAGCGATAGTACCGCTTGCGATACTTCCACTGTGGACTACCGCATCCACTACCACTTGGGAAAAGTCCTTTGTGCATGTTTTCTCTAAGCGGTAGTATTGCTCCCTTGAGCGGTAGTACCACTCAAGCGGTAGTACTGCTCCCCCGAGCGGTAGTACCGCTTTACTGCGGGATGAGACATAACGGTTGGATTTTTCCCACCTATGGAAGGGGTCTTCTTCCCCAATGGACCTTATCTTTTGAGCTCGTGTTCTTCCCCCATTGTTGACTTTCCTAGAGCTTGATATCTCTCAGTCCCTCCAATGATTCTTGCTAGTTCCTGAGGGAAAAGAGAGAGGAGATCTAGATCTACATTTTCACCAATCACTTTCTTCTCTATGTGAAGGGGACCTCTTCGATCTAGATCTTGGAGTTCTTTGTGTTCTCTTTCTTGTTCTTCCTCTCATATTCCTCCATAGCTTCCGTTGCTTTGGTGGGATTTGAGAGTGAGGGACTGGCACTCCATGTGCCCTTGCCATTGCATTTGGTGCATACGTTTGAGTTTTCCACGGTGATATATGGAAGTGAAGTTGAGAAGCTTATTACTCTTGGGTGTTTGGGCACCCTAGAGTTTGTTCCTCTTGGGTGCTTTGGTGCCCTAGACGGCTGGTGTCGCGGAGCTCGATCATTGTGGTGGAAAGCTTCGGGACAGGCGTCGGGGTCTCCAATTAAGTTGTGGAGATTGCCCCAAGCAATTTGTACGGGTTCCCGTGACCGCCCCAAGGGTTGCCAAAGTGTACGGGTTCGGTGACCGCCCCCAAGGGCCCCTTAGTGGAATCACAACATCTTGCATTGCACGAGGGCGTGCGGAGATTACGATGGCCCTAGTGGTATTTTGGGGAGCATTGTGCCTCCACATTGCTCCAAACGGAGATTAGCATCCGCATGGGTGTGAACTTCGGGATACATCACCGTCTCCGCGTGACTCGGTTATCTCTTACCCGAACCCTTTACTTATGCACTTTATTTTATGATAGCCATAGTGTTTCAGGTTATATATCTTGCTATCACTTAGTTGTTTATCTTGTGTAGCATAAGTTGTTGGTGCACATATGTGAGCCTAGTTGTTTTAGGTTTTGTGCTTGATAAATTAAATGCTGGTTTTATTTCGCATTTATTCAAGTCTAAACCATAACTATTTTAAAAGCGCCTATTCACCCCCTCTAGGCGACATCCACAATCTTTCAATATGTTATCGTAGCATAGTGTTTCCCAATAGAAGATGAGTCTACACGCTAATAAATAAAGAAATCTATGATGATAACTTAGACTAGGGTTATATGCATGAAACTAGTATAAGCATGCCATATAGACGAAAAAGATGATGTGTCAAGTAATTAAAGAAGGTAGAGACAAATAGAATACTTATGACGACGAGATAAAGAGGCGAGAGCCACATAATTTACCATCGCATAACGCTTCCCAATAAAAAATGAGTCTATGGAGTAATAAATGAAAGTCCATATGTTATTACACCTACGATACTACCTGCTATAGAGGTAATAACATAGACTAGTAACTTATAAAAATACACAGGAGCACCTGGGTGCTACCCCTCTACGAATATTAAATGTAAAAAAATATAAAAAATATAAAAAATCTGAAATTTGGGGATATCAAACCTAGGTTCTCAATGTACTCCCGTGTGAAGTTTCGTAAAAAATACCAGGAAAAGTATTTGTGGCGAAGGAAATATTGTTTGAAGAAAAATCCATCTAAACAATTTTTTCTATACATAGAAATATTTTGTCTTTTTTGCCACGAATATGTTTCCTAGTATTTTTTTCACGAAATTTCACACAAGAGTAGATCGGGAACCCAGGTTTGATATCACATACTCTTAGCATTTTTTTTTCAAATTTCTCAGTAATTTTTGAATTTAATGTTAGTATAGGGATGTGAAGCACCCAGGTGTGCTACAAATCTGCTTCCAGTAAGCATCCGAGACAAAATGAGTCTATATCTAAATAAATAATGGTTTGCATGATGCTACACATATGTTACCGCCCACCATGAAGATAGATAGTAACATGCATAACAATCTTCCCACTATGATCATAGTAACATAAACTAGTAAACACGTGGAAAAACCAAATGCTGATTTAATTAGGGGCAAAGATATATGATCCAAAGAAGAGGGGAAAAAGTGAATACAAATAACACATCAATGTCGAATACTTTTTTACCGCACATAAACTAAAGAGATTACTCAATCGAACAAGAATTAATTAAACTTGCTTCACCCGGCCGGCCCCGATCGATAACCTTGTGCGCACCCGAAGATATCCCAAGGCCACCATGTGGAAACTCAACGCGCATGCATGCATGAAATGGTCGATGCAGCACGTTTCGTGGTAGGCAGAGACGTCGACGCCGGCGGAACGGATGCGCGCATCGATCACACGGTGGTAGGCCCGTCGTTGTAGGCGTCGCAGCGCCGCCTGATCTCGCCATCGGCGCCGGTCTTGACGCCGTACATGCTGAGCTTCTCCATGGCGCGGGCGAAGTCGTCGAAGAAGGCGGTGTTGTTGGCGGCGTAGCGCTCCACGAGGGGCCTGGTGCGCAGGTCCGACCACATGTCCTCGTCGGTGCTCAGCAGGCCCAGGCCGCGCTCAATGTTCACGTAGTACATGTTGTCGAACTTGCCGGGGGTCATGACGTCGTTGAAGGCGGCGATGGTGGGGTCCTTGAGGTACTCCTTGCAGGCGGCCTGGAGCCCCTTGGCGTAGCCCGGGTTCATGGTCGGGTCGAACGGCGCCGGCTTGCCGGTCTTGTCGCGGTAGTTGTAGATCCTGGACGCGAACTCCTGGCAGTGGGAGAAGCCGAGCGTGTGCGCGCCGGAGAGCGCCACCATCTCCTGCACCGTGAACCCCTTGGCCAGGAAGAGCTCGAGGATGCGCCCAACGGTGAAGTTGGAGTGCGGGAGCTCCACGTCGGGGGCGGTGGGGCTGGAGGAGAGCGAGTCCTTGCGGCCCAGCGGGACCGGGTACCTGGGGCCTCCGGTCATGGTGACCAGCACCCTGGACGCCAGGGCCAGGACGTCGGCGCAGGAAACCACGCCGGGGCACTCCAGCTCCAGGGCCAACTTGGAGCGCACCACGGCGTCGAAGGCGTCGCCGGGGAGGGAGTGGTTGATCTCGGCGTCCTTCTCGGATTTGGCGAAGCGGGTGGGCGCGATCAGCACGGAGGCGTCGCAGCCGGTCACGAAGCAGTCGTGGAAGAAGACGCGAAGCATGCCTGCGGCGGTGGTCGGGTTCGCCATCTGCTTCGACTGGACCACCTCCGCGATGATCCGCTCCGCCCGTGGGCACGTCTGGCTGTAGAAATCGGGCGACAGCTTGGCCGCCGGGCCCCCCGCCGCCGCCGCCGCCGCCTTGGGCACTCCCGGCCCGGCGAGCACTCCTGCCGCCGCCGCTTGGGGCACTTGCGTCCCGGCGCCCATTCCTGCGGCCGCCGCCGCTTGGGGCACTCCCGACCCGGCGAGTCCTCCTGCCGCCGCCGCCGCTTTGGGCACTTGCGTCCCGGCGCCCATTCCTGCCGCCGCCGCCGCTTGGGGCACTCCCGGCCCGGCGCCCATTCCTGCCACCGACGCCGCTTGGGGCATTTCCGGCCCGGCGCGCACTCCTGCCACCGCGGCGGCGAGGAGGGTGGCCGCGGCCAGGAGGAGGAGGGACAGGAGGCGCATGTCTGCTGCTAGCTGCTTGGTACGTCGATCCTGCGGGTGTGCGGTTCTTGGGTTAACTCGACCCTCTAGGTCCTAGCAGGCGACGTCAGGGCCGGCGAGGTGTGTGGGGGTCCTAGAAATGCGAGGGAGAGGGGAGGAGGGTGGAGGAGTGTTGCAGGGGATGTTTGCCGGAGCCCGTGGAGGAGAGCGAATGGCGGGAACGGAGTTGGCGGGGAGTGCTCGTAGGCGGAACAAGAGGCTGGAGAGCCAGAGCAGACATGCATGCACCATCTACTAGTACGAGCGAAGTAGCGTGTCCGTCGCTCTGTTTCTTTTACTACCTTTAGCCTTATCTGACTGCTAAGCTGCGCTGTTTGCTTTCAAAAAAAAAAAAAGAAAAAAAAAAAAGCTAGCTGCGCTGTTAGCCTGTTATTTTCTTTGATACACCTGTAACTTAATTCACACTCGTAATTGTTACAGGTACACCGATTTTGATCTAAGACCCAAGAAAATACATAGTAACTCCTATGACTACAATTACAACGAAATTTCTTGAAAACATCTTCGTGGTATCAATCTCTGCTCGAAGAAATACTCCAAGGACTTTGGTAAAGAGGTTGCAATTAGATTAGAGCAACGATGTTGTCACTCTTTCATCTGCACGAACATTATCAGTAATGGTTTTTGAAAGCGCCTAAAGATGGGAAGTCTTGATCGATGAACGTACTTGAGCCGGGGATGATCCCCTAAAAGTGCAGGCCGTCGAATCCCTCTTCATCATGATGTGATGAAAGATTTCAGCTCCACAAAGAATCAGACCAACAAAAAAAGCTTGACACAACAATGTAAACTCATCACATCCGAATACTTGGATCCGCGAGGACAAAAAACTCTCTAATCTCATGGCACCGTCAAAAGAATGAGAGAAAATTATTCTCACAAAATTATGATGATCACTAGACGTTGACGAAGAATATAGAGATCTAGAAGATCCGAGGTCGCCCCACCTCTCAATGCCAAGATGGCAGCCGAAAGTGAGGGGACCTAAATTTCTCAGATGCGGTGGCGGCGACACAAGAACGGGAGACTCTAGATTTAGGTAGGTCTTGCCTGTTAGCCTGTTACTTACATTGTTGCATTCAGTTTCATACTTAAAGGGCCTGTTTCGTTACCCGCGTCATTCCAAACAAACCCAGTGGGTGCAAGAAAATCGAGTTTGATATCATATAATGGGCTTGGCTCGCACAAGCACAGACCTTAAAGTAACCCATAACTTGACTCGCTAGGAACGCTCGAATCTGTCGTTTCCAGTGGGCCAGGCTGAGTCAAGCGCAAAAAAGTGAGCGGCGTGCGCGGCAATGCAGTGGAAACTAGACACGGAGATGCCAGGAGGCCGAAATGTGCCGGCGCAGGATGGCGTGAAATTTAGCCTCACCCCCCATTTGCTCCCTCACCTCTTGCTCTAAGACTAGCCCATTCTTGGTTCTTCCACCGGCAACGGCGACGACTCACATCTGCGCAACCGATGGTGATAGCATTACTCTCTAGCAGTAGGAGCTGCTTCTCCACATCATCTTAGCCTCCACCTCATTCTCCTCGTCTCAGCCATGGCCCTCCGGTTCTCATCGACTCTGAAGTTGGTAAGCAGCAGATACAACCCCATCCTCTGTTCATTCGCTATATTTGACCATTGCCTACTGATACATCCCGATAAATCAATGTCAAGGTCGGTATAGACGAACGGACAAAGCTGGCAATTCGGTCAACAACACTCATAGTTGTGATTCAGGCCTGACTCATGTTCGTTTACCAGAGAGAAATTCGTTGCAGTCAACAACCTGTCATTAGGTATGGTCCAATGGTCAATCGAGATAGGGAGATGATGGCCAATTTGAACTACATCTACAATAGCGAAGACATATAGAGGCCGTGAACATGCTTCGAATGCAAAGAGCATCTTTTGCCATGCTTGTGAAGACCTTTAGCAACATGAGGCTACTAGAAGAAAACATGCACACCTCTGGAAGAGCAAGTTGCCATGTTCCTTCATGTCGTCGGTCATAATCAAAGGTTCAGGGTTATTCACAACACCTTCAGGAGATCCAATGAGACAATCATGGTATTTAAAGCAAGTATTGTATGATATTGGGGAGCTCAGAGGCGACATGATCAAAGCACCAGCCGGGAAAACTCCTAGTTAAAGATGGTATTTGTCTTCAAGGTGAAAACTACTCGTATTTCATGCCATAACATGCTTGCAATATTGTAACACAACCATAAGAATATGTTTTCATGCCATCACATGATTGTATTTGAAGGAAATATGCCCTAGAGGCAATAATAAAGTTGTTATTTTATATTTCCTTATTCGTGATAAATGTCTATTATTCATGCTAGAATTGTATTGATCGGAAACCTAAATACATGTGTGAATACATAGACAAACACTGTGAGAGACTCTACTTGACTAGCTCGTTGATCAAAGATGGTTAAGGTTTCCTAACCATGGACATGAGTTGTTATTTGATAACGGGGTCACATCATTAGGAGAATGATGTGATGGACAAGACCCATCCGTTAGCTTAGCATATTGATGAAGGAAATATGCCCTAGAGGCAATAATAAAGTTATTATTATTTCCTTATTTCATGATAAATGTTTATTATTCATGCTAGAATTGTATTAACCAGAAACTTAGTACATGTGTGAATACATAGACGAAACATAGTGTCCCTAGTATGCCTCTACTTGACTAGCTCGTTAATCAAAGATGGTTATGTTTCCTAACCATAGACATGTGTTGTTATTTGATGAGCACAATCATATCATTAGGAGAATGATGTGATGGACATGACCAATCCGTTAGCTTAGCATTATGATCGTTACAGTTTCATTGCTACTGCTTTCTTCATGACTTATACATGTTCCTCAGACTATGAGATTATGCAACTCCCGAATACCGGAGGAACACCTTGTGTGCTATCAAACATCACAACGTAACTGGGTGATTATAAAGATGCTCTACAGGTGTCTCTGAAGGTGTTTGTTGGGTTGGCATAGATCGATATTAGGATTTGTCACTCCGTGTTTCGGAGAGGTATCTTTGGGCCCTCTCGGTAATGCTCATCACTATAAGCCTTGCAAGCAATGTGACTAATGAGTTAGTTGCGAGATGAAGTATTACAGAACGAGTAAAGAGACTTGCCGGTAACAAGATTGAACTAGGTATGATGATACCGATGATCGAATCTCGGGCAAGTAACTTACCGATGACAAAGGGAACAACATATGTTGTTATGCGGTTTGACCGATGAAGATCTTCGAAGAATATGTAGGAACCAATATGAGCATCTAGGTTCCGCTATTTGTTATTGATCAGAAATGTGTCTCGATCATGTCTACATAGTTCTGGTACCCGTAGGGTCTGCACGCTTAACGTTCGATGACGATTTGTATTATGAGTTATGTGTTTTGATGACCAAAGTTTGTTCGGAGTGCCGGATGAGATCATGGACGTGACGAGGAGTCTCGAAATGGTCGAGATGTAAAGATCGATATATTGGAAGGCTATATTTGGACATCTGAAAGGTTCCAAGTGATTCGGGTATTTTTTGGAGTACCGGGGAGTACCGAGAATTCACTGGGAGAAGTAATGGGCCTTATTGGGCCATACGGGAAAGGAGGAGGCAGGCCAAAGGGGAGGTGGCGCACGCCCCCCATGGGTTCGAATTGGACTAGGGGAAGGGGGTGCCCCTTGCCCTTTCCTACTCCCTCTCTCTTTCCCTCTTTCCTTCTCTCCTACTCCAAAAGGGAAAGGGATTCCTACTAGGACTTGGAAGTCCTAGTAGGACTCCATACTCTAGGCGCACCCCTAGGGGGCCGGCCTCTCTCCCTCCCTCCTTTATATACGTGGGCAGGGGGCACCCCAAAGACACACAAGTTTCTCTTAACCGTGTGCGGTGCCCCCCTCCACAATTACACACTTCGATCATACCATCGTAGTGCTTAGGCGAAGCCTTGCACCATAGCATCATCATCACCGTCGCCACGCTGTCATGCTGACGGAACTCACCCTCGTCCTCAACTGGATCAAGAGCACGAGGGACGTCATCGAGTTGAACGTGTGCTGAACACGAAGGTGCCGTACGTTCGGTATTTGATCGGTTGGATCGCGAAGAAGTTCGACTACATCAACCGCGTTATTGAAACGCTTCCGCTTTTAGTCTACGAGGGTACGTGGACACACTCTCCCCTCTCGGTCCTATGCATCACCTAGATAGATCTTGCGTGATTACTGTGTTCCCCAACAATTGATCATTCAGTTTTATTCCTATTGCTTTCTTCACGTCAAATACATATTCCTTCGACTATGAGATTATGCAACTACCGGATACTAGAGGAATGCCTTGTGTGCTATCAAACGTCACAACATAACTGGATGATTATAAATATGCTCTACATGTATCTCCGAAGGTGTATGTTGAGTTGGCATAGATCGAGATTAGGATTTGTCACTCTAAGTATCGGAGTGGTATCTCTGGGCCCTCTCGGTAATACACATCATAAGAAGCCTTGAAAGCAAAGTGACTAATGAGTTAGTTGCAGGATGATTTATTATGGAACGAGTAAAGAGACTTGCCGGTAATGAGATTGAACTAGGTATGAATATATCGACGATCGAATCTCAGGCAAGTAACATACCGATGGACAAAGGGAATTACGTATGTTGTCATAACGGTTCGACCGATAAAGATCTTCGTAGAATATGTGAGAGCCAACATGAGCATTTAGGTACTGCTATTGGTTATTGACCGGAGAGGTGTCTCGGTCATGTCTACATAGTTCTCAAACCCGTAGGGTCCGCACGCTTAACGTTCGAGGACGATATAGTATTATATGAGTTATATGATTTGGTGATCGAATGTTGTTTGGAGTCCCGGATGAGATCACGGACATGAATAGGAGTCTTAAATGGTCGAGAGGTAAAGATTGATATATAGGACGATGGTATTCAGACACTAAAAGTTTTCCGGAGTGTATGGATATTTATTGGAGTACCGGAGGGGTTATCGGAAACCCCGAGAGGAAGATATGGGCCATAAGAGGGGATCACACCAGCCCAAAAGGGGTGGCGCACCCCCCCTATGGCAGGAGGCCGATTGGGAGAAGGAAAAGAGGGGGTTCATGTTGGGAAACGTAGCATGCAATTTCAAAAAAATTCCTACGCTCACGCAAGATCTATCTAGGAGATGCATAGCAACGAGAGGGGGAGAGTGTGTACACGTACCCTCGTAAACCGAAAGCTGAAGCATTAAATTAACGCGGTTGATGTATTCAAACGTCTTCTCGAATCAACCAATCAAGTACCGAACATACGGCACCTCCGAGTTCTGCACACGTTAAGCTCGATGACGTCCCTCGAACTCTTGATCCAGTAGAGGCACGCAGGAGTCGATGCGTTTCATCAGCACGAAGGCGTCGTGACGGTGTTGGTGATGTGATCCTCTCATGGCTTCGCCTAAGCACTACGACAATATGACCGGAGGAGTAAACAGTGGAGGGGGCACCGCACACGGCTAAGAGACAACTGTTGTGCCTAGAGGTGCCCCCTGCCCCCGTATATAAAGGAGGGAGAGGGGAGGAGGCCGGCCTAGCGTGCACCCCAAGTGTGAGGAGCCCTACTAGGACTCCAAGTCCAATTTGGACCCCCCTTCCTTTTACCGGAGAGGGAAAGGGGAAAGGAGAGGGAGAAGGAGAAGGAAAGGGTGGCGCCACCCCCTTCCCCGCTCCAATTCGAATCCCTTCCTTGTGCACTACCAGTAGCGCGTGTTAAAATGAGGCGCTACTGCTACTTAGCAGTAGCGCGTTGGCTTAAAGGGCGCTACTGTTATCCTCTTAGCAGCAGCGCGGCAGGAACAAAACATGCTACTACTATAATTGCCACACCGTTCCCGACGTGCTAGGTATAGTAGTAGCGCCCGTCTAAAAACCGCGCTACTACTACAAAATTAGTAGAAACGCACTTTTAGGGTAGGGCGCTACTGCTAAGTTTGAACACACCACAAGACGGGCCCATCTTAGCAGTAGCGAGTTTGTGAGGGCGCCCTACTGCTACGGATTTTAGCAGCTGCGCGTTTTTGCTCCCAACGCTACTGTTAAAGTTTTTTTCACCTAACCCCCCGCGCGGGCTTCCCTCTCCTCTGCTTCCTCCTCCAATTCCCCACTCTCTCTTCTCCCCCTCGTCGCCTCCGCCGGAGCCCCTGCCCTCGCCCTCACCGGAGGCCCTGCCCTCGCTCTCCACCGGAGTCTTCCCCTCGACGTCGCCGCGCGCCTGTGCCTCCTCCTCCTCGACCTCGACCTTGCTGGAGCCCCTGCCCTCGCTCTCCGCCGCCGTCTCCCTCGAACCGCCTCATCGCCGTCTCCCCCGACCCCGCCTCGCCGCGCCTCGGTGCCGCCGTCTCCCCCGACCCCATCTCTCTCCCCGCCCTCTGTAAGCACTCTCCCCTTCCCTCTTCTTTGCTCTCTGTTAGTATGAACCCTAGCTATTTAGTGCTAGTTAGTATGAACCATAAGCTATTTTTAGTGCTAGTTAGTTAATTACAATTAGTATTAACCCTATTTAATTAGGTAGTACGAACCCTAGTAAAAAATGGATACTTATATGGTAATTAGGGCAGTAGTTCCTAGGTACTAATTAGTTAGTAAGAACTAGGTACTAATTAGGTACTAGTTTATTTTTATTTATAGTAAGTTTATTTTTAGTAAGAACTATTTGAATTAATAGAATTAGTTAGTAAGAACTTGTTGCTATTTTTTAGTTAAAGCGTTTTTTCCCGCATCAACGTGGACAATGCCTATCCCGCATCCTCGTCGTCAAGTCGGCGGAGGACGACACCTGCTTGACCAGATGGGCCATGTCCAGGATTGGGCTCCGCTGGGGTGATACTGGGAGGCGCTACCTACCGGGGGGTGCAGGTTGGTGAGGAGCCAGCCTGTCGTTGACCCGAACCTTCTTTGGTGGCGGTCGCGTGGGCCAGTGAAGGTCCAAAGGCTCGAGGACCCCGCGGAGGTGGTGCGTCACCGCGTCAGTGAGGAGGACGCGCACGTCCGTCGCTACTTGTTTGCGTTGGAGCACAGGTTCTCCAATACCTGGCAGGTTCTCCAGGGATCTCACTGGAGCTATGATCCCGTGATGGTTCCTTCTCTGCGGGTGTCCACTGCCCGCGCCGATACCCGTCGTGTGCTAGGGTTTTAGTTGTATTAGTGATGTTATATGTATGATACTATTCAGGATGTATTAGTGATAATATTCGACGATGTACGGACACATGAGATGATTTACTTTTGCTTATTGAATGCATGCTAATTTGAGTCTATAAGATATCTTGAAATGTATATCTTGTGTTGCTCAAATAGGATATGTGCTTGCCCAAGTGGCCGGTCATGTTTGTAGGTTACACCTCCGAGTGGCCTATGTTTTGCCGGAGTGTTGATTCATTTCCGTCCCGGCAAATTTCAGGCGCTCGATATGTCCTATTTTAGCAAAGGTCATGCCAGATTTTTCCGTGAATTTTGGCATGACTTGTGCCAGAATATGTAGGAAATATCGAGTGCCCCGGATTTGTGTGTTGAGTATCCTTGTAGTTGTCTTCGATTGATTTTCAATTAATGTTTTAACTATGAACATAGGAAATGTCTGATAACGAAAAGGATTTTGGTATTTTCAAATACTGCGAAGACGAGCGCGGCCTGCGCGACGGAATCTTCCTAGATGATGATAGGCGCTTCAACATCAAGCTGGACGAGAACTTCGAAGTGGATACAGTAAGTCACAACGACAAGTCTTTTTTCGTAATTAACAGTACAAAAAAATACACTTCCGTGATGATACATGTTTGTCACAGTAGGTCGCGTTTTTTGTCATGCATGTACATCCATGACAAATTTATGACAGAATCAAGATAGTCATACCTGTGCTGTCGTAGAAGTGTTCCATGACATTACCAAAATTATCATCACGGAAGTGTCCACTTCCATGACGATAAATCACGCGTCCCAGAAGTGCTTTCGTCAAGGGTGACCGACACGTGGCATCCACCGTAACGGAATGCCGTTAAGCTACCGGGTCGGGTTTTGGATCCGATAACCCGTTAACAGCCCCGACCAGTGGGGATTTTCCACATGTAAAATCATCATTGGCTGGAGGAAACACGTGTCAGCTCACCGTTGGGACAGATGTCATCTACTCATTGGACCGAAGGCGCCTATGATACGGCGACACGTGGCACGGCCCAACAAAGGCCCATTCCTGTGAAAAGCCCAGCCCGTTTGACTTGGTCAAAAGGTGGCGGGCCGGCCCAACGAAAGCCTGTTAACGACCTATTCACATATAGCCCATTTACAGCCTGCTAACCCAGGGCCCGTTACGCCCTATCCGAATTAGGCCCAGTAGCGTCATCTGGGCCGTCCAATATGATTCAGCCCATTTTAACTTCCGACCCATGTGTGGCCCATGATTTCTTTCGGCCCATATGAGGACCTTTGTAACTCTTGGCCCATTAACGGCCCGTGGTGAAAGTGGCTCGTAATGAACAGTGTATCACTTTATACCCATTAACGGCCCGTTATTCCATTGGGCCGTTTCCAGCCCAAGTTATCTTTCGGCCTTCTCAGGCCCATTGATTCTTGGGCTCATTTGCAGGATTCGGTTACATACGACCCGTTACTGTTATTTTCTTATTATGGGCCAAATTCAGCCCGTCGTTATAGTCGGCCCATTTTTGGACCGTTAATACGTTGGGCCGTTTTCATGTCAAAAAAAACCCGTTGGGCTGTTTGTTGGAAATATGCCCTAGAGGCAATAATAAAATGATTATTATTATATTTCCTTGTTCATGATAATTGTCTATTATTCATGCTATAATTGTGTTATCCGGAAATCGTAATACATGTGTGAATACATAGACCACAACATGTCCCTAGTGAGCCTCTAGTTGACTAGCTCGTTGATCAACAGATAGTCATGATTTCCTTACTATGGACATTGGATGTCATCGATAACGGGATCACATCATTAGGAGAATGATGTGATGGACAAGACCCAATCCTAAGCATAGCACAAGATCGTGTAGTTCGTTTGCTAGAGCTTTTCCAATGTCAAGTATCATTTCCTTAGACCATGAGATCGTGTAACTCCCAGATACTGTAGGAGTGCTTTGGGTGTACCAAACATCACAACGTAACTGGGTGACTATAAAGGTATACTACAAGTATTCCCGAAAGTATCTGTTGGGTTGACACAGATTGAGACTGGGATTTGTCACTCCGTATGACGGAGAGGTATCTCTGGGCCCACTCGATAATGCATCATCATAATGAGCTCAATGTGACCAAGCGGTTGGTCACGGGATCATGCATTACATTATGTGTAAAGTGACTTGCTGGTAACAAGATTGAACAAGGTATTGGGATACCGACAATCGAATCTCGGGCAAGTAACGTACCGATTGACAAAGGGAATTGTATACGGGATTACTTGAATCCTCGACATCGTGGTTCATTCAATGAGATCATCGTGGAACATGTGGGAGCCAACATGGGTATCCAGATCCCGCTGTTGGTTATTGGCCAGAGAGTTGTCTCGGTCATGTCTGCGTGATTCCCGAACCCATAGGGTCTACACACTTAAGGTTCGGTGACGCTAGGGTTGTAGAGATATTAGTATGCGGTAACCCAAAATTTGTTCGGAGTCCCGGATGAGATCCCGGACGTCACGAGGAGTTCCGGAATGGTCCGGAGGTGAAGATTTGTATATAGGAAGTCTAGTTTCGGCCACCGGGAAAGTTTCGGGGGTCACCGGTATTGTACCGGGACCATCGGAAGGGTCCCGGTGGTCCACCGGGTGGGGCCACCTATCCTGGAGGGTCCCATGTGCTGAAGTGGGAAGGGAACCAGCCCCTGGTGGGCTGGTGCACCCCTTTGGGCCTCCCCTACGCCTAGGGTTGGAAACCCTAGGGGTGGGGGCGCCCCACCTAACTTGGGGGGCAAGTCCCCCCCTTGCCCCCCCTTGAGATTGGATCTCTAGGGGGGCGGCCCCCCCGGGCCCCTATATAAAGAGGGGGGAGGGAGGGTTGCGCACCCTAGTCCCTGGTGCCTCCCTCTCCCATGTAACACCCCAAAAATTTAACCAGGTTTTAATTATTAAAATTTTGCCAGGAGTTTAAATTTTTTGCTTTCTGGATTTTCTGTTGATTTCAGAACCTTTCTTTTTAATATTGAGGAGTTTTACCCAAGTGGAAACTTTCCAAAAATGTATTGGACTTCTATGCTCTCTCAATATAACAATTTTTAATCAGTAGATTTTATTTATTTAATTATATCTCTCTGAGCTTTATTCCTTAAAATGACTTCCATTAGTTTTGGAGCTCTTTTTGAACTACCACCATTTGATAAATTTAACTAAAATTCCAACCAAAATTTGGAGATGTCATGTGATGTTTCTAAATCACTTTTACGCAAAAATATATTTCATTCATTGCATATTTTGAGTTCTACACCTAATTTTCAAATCTGGTCCAGTGGGCAGTTTTGCACTACAGCCTATTTAATATTTCTTTAAATGCCTCCACCAAAATTATGGGATGTCAGTGGTAGCATGCAATCCAACTTTATGCAAAAAACCTAGTGATGTTCTTTGGAAAAAATGAGTGAATCAACCTCTTTTTCATTCTGGTCCAACCTTGTGATTTCTACTGCAACCCTATTTATTTTTGCTCTAGTGACCTTGTGCTTTCTCCTGCTTGTAGTCAACCCTACAAAACCCCTAAGTCCAGGAGCATGCACCCATTGGGACATTTTTGGTTCATTTAATGATGCCATTTACCCCCTGTCCAGAATTGAAGTTTTGCAAAACTTGCACTAACTAGTTTCTTCATTTGTCAAACTAACCTCACCACCCTCTCATGTATCTAAAGAGACCCCACTCTGGAAGATTTGACCACCCCAAGTACTTCCTAGATGCCTCTGGCATTTTGTCAAACACCCTGTGTGCATGGACAGATTTGGCATGGTTGAAGGTTTTGTGTTGTGAACTTTCCCCTTGTCCCAAACCAAGTTGTCTAGTAGCCTACAATATGTCTCTAATATAGGCCTGTGGATTTGCATTAGCTCTCTAGCAACTTTGGCCGCCCTGGCATTTCGTCGAACAAGTGCCGTGCACGCCCGGAGCGCGAGCAGAGCACGCGTTTTGCACGTGCTCGAGTCCGAGCCAGCACGCCCCCTGGATAAGTTTCCTCGAGCTCATCCTGATCCTCTCCCTCTCGCTGCGTCACGCCAAAAGCCCTGACCGCCTCCTCGCCCCATGCAGCGTTGCCAGCAAGCCTCTTGGCGGCACGCCTGCGGCCACATCCGCCACCGCCATGGGCGTGTCGAGACCGGTTTTCCGGGTATTAATTTCCAGAAAATGGCCCTTGTGCTCACCAGCCCTAGGATTACTGTTAGCTGATGAGGCACCAACTTGATACAGAAATTCCAAGCAAAATACAAAATATGCAGTACACGACCCTTCTGGTCTGCGAGTACAACAAATGGTTTCTAGTGGTTGATGGCGGAAGTGGTTTGTGGATCATCAGCGTCTATGTGACTCCATTTCCCACAGGAACAGCTGACCAGGTTAACTCCTATATTCGCGAGGCTGCTATCACCGTTGCGTATGTTCCGGGGCTGTCATCGCAACGCTCCTCTCCACGCAAGAAATCTGGTCAAGACAATAGCCAGGGACAAGCCAGTGAGTAGTTTTGAATGTACTCACAAACATTATGAACACAGGTATAATATATAAAATCATACTCTAAAATATTCCATGATCACAACGTCAGTCAAAAAAAATAAAAATCTCTGATGCATGCAAGCAGGTTATTTCTATGCAACATGAATATGTAGTAACAGAATCGTAATAAAATGCACCAATCGGGTGTCTGAAGCGACGCCTCAAAAGGATAATAAATAACGAGCATGCCTCAGTCGGGCGTCTGGATGACACCACATAAAGGGCTTGTAAAGTAAATAATTAACAGCATGCCACAGTCGGGCATCTGAGTGACACCACATAAAGGGCTTATAAAGTAAATAAATAACAGCATGCCATAGTCAGGCGTCTGAGCGACACCACATAAAGGGCTTATAAGAAAAACAATCACAGTGAATATCCAGGAGGTAGAACCATCCCAGGGATACTCAATACTTCAAATAATATAAAGGGGTTAGTCCATAATAATAATAATAATAATAATAATCATAAGTCACACGTCATGATCCATATTCTGGTTTAGTAGTTTCTCCTCCGAAGACCGACACTTGACCCATCCCAGACTGTAATCCTTAACCATGGACATGGCTATTCGAATAGGTTTAATCTCTGTAGAGGGTGTACTCTTTACCCACGAGTAATAGATTCCTTTAGTCTATCGAGACTAATTCCGTCTACGGCCTTTTAGTTGAAAACACACCTAACTTGCACACACCAACTTAACTTATCGGTGTCTGGAATCACCCACGACACTTGTTAAGCAAAACTCTAAGCGGGGAGGCTACAACCTCGCTTAGCATGGGATCAAATTTATATCGCGCGCTCTAAGGGGTGGCCTCCCCTCTCGGTCTCAACCGGAAACACCCATGCCCCCGGACCAGGTGGCCTGCCTACCAGCTACAACCGGTATCTTCCACCATGGCCTCTCTGTACGGTGTGTGCTAGAAAGGGGTTGACGACTTACTGAACTGTACCCTACTTGTTGTAGAGACAAGTGGTAGTACGAAACAAGTATGGGGGTTACTGGAACAAGACTCGATCTATGGTCGACTCAGGAGGTTTTAAGTATTCCCTACATGATTAGCATAACGAATATATTTCATCCATCAGACAGAATCACCACTCATCATACCCCTCATGCCATGCCGGACACACTCGTCTCGACAAGGAACTAGGGACAAGCTCGAGTCTACCCAAGACAGAGACTTTCCCGTTTTCCTTCCGGTAGGCATGAAAGGCATACGAGGATGATCATTATCACAAGCATGTCCATTTCCAACAGCAAGGAAATTTCCAATAAGCACTCATGCAAATGATCACATCACCACATAAAATAACGAGTTCTACATATTGGGGTGGTGTCATGATCGTGTCAAACAATGCATGCCAAATATTATGCCAGGGTTCAGAATGCTTGCCTTCAAGGTGTGGAAAGGCAGGGTGCACTCCAAAACTTTTGAAAGCTTTCTCCTCTCTCCAAAAATCCTATTTAAAATATTTTTGAATCAATATATAGTTTCAAAAACAGTACCAAAAAGTTGTCTGAATTTTTTTCAAATAAATCTTAAAATAAACTAGATTAAATTTGAGAGAGGTAGGAAAAAGAATCATTTCATTTGGAGTTATATTTAAAAAGTTATAGACAGTCAAAGTTGTGGTCAAAATCTGTTTAAAAATAAAATAGAATAAAAAGAAAACGCTTCAGAGAGGTATACGTCGAATACGTACTTTGCCCTTTACGCCTTCACTTAACCCACATGGACCATTGCGATGGGTCACTGACAGTGGGCCCGGGGGGACCCACTAGTCAGGTTTGACTGGACTTCTCCCTCCTCTTCCTTTGCCCCGAGCGGAGGCGGGACTCCGGTGATGCTCGCCGGCGAACAGCGGCACCGTTCGGGAAACAGAGGTTACCCGTGGGCTCAGGGGTTCGAGGCGGTCCCTCCGGTAGTTGTTACAGTCCCCGGGATGGATGGAGCTGCCGGCGGCGACCTCCGCAGTGGACGGTGGCCGTCGGGCAGAGTGTTTTTTCTCCTGCGGCGAGTCCCGATCAAAATTGAGCAGGGGGATGGACTCAGGAGGGGCAGAGGGAGCTCCTGGTGAAGAGAGTGGAGAGGCCCTGGTGTCGCCGGAGTGACCGAGACAGTGGCGGCGGCTGTGATTGCCGAAGACGAGGAAGACGACCCCTCTGGTCTTCCTACTGCTACGAGCGGATCGGTGAGGGAGTGAGAGATGTTGCTTGAGGCCTGGACGAGCTCGGGGGGTCCTATTTATAGCGTATCCATGGTGGTTCCACGGCCGAGGATAAGGGCGCCGGCGAACCGCCGCTCTGTAGCGGTCAGGGCGACGTGGCGGCAACGAGAGCTAGAGGACGCTCTTGTGGATGAGTCTGAGCTGCTCCAGGGGCAGGTGGCAAGCGGGAGAGGCTCGGGCGGCGCCGACCTGTGCAGAGGCATGCTGCGGACGCCGGCGTGCCGCCAAGGGGCTCTGACGATGGTGCTGTAGGGCACCAGGGCTGCTTGGCGTGATGCGGTGAGCAGTCGAGTGAGTGGTGCGGCTCTGCAGAGTGGGTAAAACCCAGGGGCGCGACACAGTGGCTCGGGCACGACACGTGCAAAACGCGTGCTCTGGGCGCGCCCAGAGCATGCCCACTAGGTGCTCGGCGAAATGCCCGTGCATGCCACAGAGCTTGGGTGAGGCTGGAAATTAGCAGACCTAGGTTAGGAGTAGCCAGGAGTTTATTGGACAAGGTGGTTAGGCAAGGGAAGCAAGTTCATAGTGCAAACTAAAACTCATGTCAAAACTGGTCATGCCCATAAAGTGTTTGACAGAATGCCACATGCACCTAGGCATTTCTTGGAGTGGCCAAATTCTCCAGGCTAGTGTCTCTTTGGGTGCAAAAGAGAGTGGTAATGTCATTTGGGCAAAAAGAAGAAACTTGCTAGTGCAAGTTTTGCAAATCTTCAGATTTGGACAGAAAGAACAGGGCATGATTGCAAGAACTAGAATTGCTCCAATGAGTCCAACCTCTTGGACTTAAGGTTTTAGCAGGGAGGGCTTCAAGTAGGAAAAATCACAGCAACAGGAGTAAGTCAAAATATAGCTGTATTACAATTCATCAAGTTGGACCAGAATGAAGATGAGGATGGTTCACTCAAATCTTTCAAAGGACATCACTGGGTTTTTGCAAAAAGTTAATTAATATACTCCTGTTGACATCCCAAAATTTTGGTAGAAGTTTTAAAGAAATATTTAAATAGATTGTAGTGCAAAACTGCCCACTGGACCAGATTTGAAAACTTGGTGTAGAACTCAAAATATTCAATGAATGAAATATATTTTTGCATAAAAGTGTTTTAAAAACATCACATGACATCTCCAATTTTTGGTGGAATTTTTGAATGAATTTATCAAAGGGTTGCAGTGCAAATGGAACCCTAAAACTTATGAAAAACCAAATTAGAGAAATAAAGCTGAGGGAAAAAAATGATTATATAGATAATCCCATTGATAAAAGAATTGTTTTATTTGAGAGGGCAAATGAGTCCAATAAAATTGGGAAGTTTTTCACTTGAGGTAAAAACTCCATAAAAATAAAGGGAAGAAAGGTTCTGAAATCAAAAGAAAATCCAGAAAACAAAAGTTTAAGTTTCCTGGCAAAATTTTAATTAATTAAAACAAGGTTAAAATTTTGGGGTGTCACAACACTACCCCCCTTAAGAAAAAATCTCGTCCTCGAGATTTGCTAAGAGCTGTTTTGAAAAACAAATACTCCTCGGTTACGTGTTTTTGCAAGCAGTGTATGTGTTCGAGTAGTGGTGGTGCTGCGTGAATAAAAATAATCCATGTCGTGAGAAGATATATGGTGCAGCAACTCAAGGAAAAGAAATCTCACTTCAGGATTTTTCGCGAGAGTACAATAGTAATATATTAGAGTCAAACCGCAACAACTCATATTAATAGAAACTAAATAATTTACTCGCCGCGCAAACTCGGGGTACCACGCATATGTTACAACTCATAAATAAAAGTTGCAAGAATAAACACAGCAGCGACGTCTATAATGCAAACAGTAACTAGACGGGGTCCCGAGAAAACGTCTCTGGTACTGGGATGCACTCCTCCAATATCGGGGAAATCAGATTGATCAACTGATGAATGTGTCTCTCCTGGTCGGGCCTCAGTGGTCTGTCGATGGCAATCTGAGGATTCAAATCAGCGAGACTCTGGAGATAACCCATTACTTGCTGGTTCAAACGTTCTTGAGCGATGACGTACTGGACCAGGTTGGCCAGTACTGGGTTTCTCTCAATCCATCACCGGGAAAAGATGTTACTTCTCCGGGTGCTGCACGGCTCGGAAAGTAATAATATCCTGTTTCACTGGCATAGGGTACCGTGAATCGAAGGCGGGCAAGTGCTTCGTGTGCAACCGCTTCTATGGCCATTAGTGGAGCTGGCATAGATTTCCCCAAGAAGGAAACTTCCGTTGGGTCTTGGTTGGATTTACGGGAGGGATGTGTACTACTGCCCAATATTTCGAGGTGGATGGGGTGATTCTCGATTTGAACAGCTCGTACTGAGGTGGCTGGGTAGAACCCATGGTACTGCAGGTAAAGTCCCACAATATTTTGACAAAACTACCCGGGGTTGCATCTGGGGTTCTCAGATAAATACTAGGGCTCAGCATGGCAAGAAATGGTTGTGAGCGTGGTGCACAAGGTGAGGGGTGCTTGGCAAGGTCACGAGGTGGCCTTTTTATAGCACTGGAGCTGGGTCATTTTACCGTGGTGAAAGGTAATTAATTTGCCAGCTCAGCTCCAAGGGTCGGGGTCAAAGCCACAGATACATATCTCACCAAAGTGACGTATCACTGTGGGGGTTGTTGGGGTGGTTTTGGTAGCTGTGCCCGGAAAAAATATGCAACTGCGTGCTGACATAATTATGCAAGGTTACTACTTAAAACAGAGGCACAACAACAAGCTGCGTTAATATACAAGGTCACACGATTACAAAGAGAGGATGCACTGGGACTCGGCACTACTCGGGTGACTTAGTCTACCTCGTTAATATCCAAGCGGGCTTGCCTTGTGGATGTCGAGGCTTCTCCACGGGTCTCACCGTCGGGATTAGCTGCAGGTGGTTGAGGGGCTGCAGGGTCGGGGTAGCAATGATGACTATCGCGGGGATTGTTGGCCACAATCCCGTTGGAGTGTGCTCCCAAAAGGCGACGAAGCACTTCTGGGGTCATCAAAGTGCCTTGGTTGATGGCTGGGGCCGATCTCAAGGTCTCTATTGGTTGTCCGAACAGCACGACTGGGCTGTAGGCGTCGCGCTCGTCTTCTCCTCTCGTCGGGGCTCGACGAACCAGTTCTCCACGAGCTGTGATCAGATCAATGGTGATTTGATGGAACAGTTCCCCTAGTGCACCTACATAGCACACTAGGTGCAACAATGCAGGATCCGTCTCGTGATCTCCGTTGGCAACCTGGGGTGGTCTACCATACCCTTCACGTCTGGGGTAGTAGTAGAACGAGCGACAGTTAACTCTGTGCGACAACTGCCGGAGTTGAACTATAGCCTCTCGAGCAGCTAGCTGGATGGCTTGTGGCTCGAAGGAAGTTGTCCTTCCAGTGAACCTGTAGGGGCGTTCTGGCGACAGACCCCTACCATAGATGTGCACAGTGGCCTAGAATTGACGGCTCTCACCGCTCATGGATCCTTGGTACACAACATATTCTGGGGGCTCTTCTAACGCATAGGCACGACGTGTGAGGTTTGCGAGTATGGTCACAAAACCTCCAAGGTTGGTTGCTGTAGTCTCATTGTGCACTACGGGGCCAGGCATTATGGCTCAGTTTGGGGTAGAGGTTGTGCTGTGCTGGGTTGAGGCTAGCGTGCCCTTTTTATAGAAAATGGGACGGAGTCTTCCTTCGCACACTTGCGAATGGTACATTATAGGCATCGGTCACTGGCGCGTGATCGACAGGCTAGGTTGATAGGTTGGGCACCGACTGCCAAAAGTGTCGGGGTCACTGGGTGGCTATCTTGCACGAGAAGCTTGGCTGGGTTTTGGTTAAGGTCTGGTGGTTTGGCCTACCTAGGTTTTTCGACCTGGCTAAGATAGGATTAGCCAATGGTCAGCCTGGCTCTGATACCAAGTTTGTCGAGACCGGTTTTCCGGGTATTAATTTCCAGAAAATGGCCCTTGCGCTCACCAGCCCCAGGATTACTGTTAGCTGATGAGGCACCAACTTGATACAGAAATTCCAAGCAAAATATAAAATATGCAGTACAAGACCCTTCTGGTCTGTGAGTACAACAAATGGTTTCTAGTGGTTGATGGCGGAAGCGGTTTGTGGATCATCAGCGTCTATGGGACTCCATTTCCCACAGGAACAACTGACCAGGTTAACTCCTATCTTCGCGAGGCTGCTATCACCGTTGCGTAGGTTCCGGGGCTGTCATCGCAACGCTCCTCTCCACGCAAGAAATCTGGCCAAGACAATAGCCAGGGACAAGCCAGTGAGTACTTTTGAATGTACTCGCAAACATTATGAACACGGGTATAATATATCAAATCATACTCTAAAATATTCCGTGATCACAATGTCAGTCAAAAAAAAAAAATCTCTGATGCATGCAAGCAGGTTATTTATATGCAACATGAATATGTAGTAACAGAATAGTAATAAAATGCACCAATCGGGTGTCTGAAGTGACGCCTCGAAAGGATAATAAATAATGAGCATGCCTCAGTCGGGCGTCTGGACGACACCACATAAAGGGCTTGTAAAGTAAATAATTAACAGCATGCCACAGTCGGGCGTCTGAGCGACACCACATAAAGTGCTTATAAAGTAAATAAATAACAGCATGCCACAGTCGGGCGTCTGAGCGACACCACATAAAGGGCTTATAAGAAAAACAATCACAGTGAATATCCAGGAGGTAGAACCATCCCAGGGATACTCAATACTTCAAATAATATAAAGGGGTTAGTCCATAATAATAATAATCATAATCATCATAAGTCACACGTCATGATCCATATTCTGGTTTAGTAGTTGCTCCTCCGAAGACCGACACTAAGACCGACACTTGACCCATCCCAGACTGTAATCCTTAACCATGGACACGGCTATTCGAATAGGTTTAATCTCTGCAGAGGGTGTACTCTTTACCCACGAGTAACCGATTCCTTTAGTCTATCGAGACTAATTCCGTCTACGGCCTTTTAGTTGAAAACACACCTAGCTTGCACACACCAGCTTAACTTACCGGTGTCTGGAATCACCCACGACACTTGTTAAGCAAAACTCTAAGTGGGGAGGCTACAACCTCGCGTAGCATGGGATCAAATTTATATCGCGCACTCTAAGGGGTGGCCTCCCCTCTCGGTCTCAACCGGAAACACCCATGCCCCCGGACCAGGTGGCCTGCCTACCAGCTACAACCGGTATCTTCCACCATGGACTCTCTGTACGGTGTGTGCTAGAAAGGGATTGACGACTTACTGAACCGTACCCTACTTGTTGTAGAGACAAGTGGTAGTACGAAACAAGTATGGGGGTTACTGGAACAAGACTCGATCTATGGTCGACTCAGGAGGTTTTAAGTATTCCCCGCATGATTAGCATAACGAATATATTTCATGCATCAGACAGAATCACCACTCATCATACCCCTCATGCCATGCCGGACACACTCGTCTCGACGAGGAACTAGGGACAAGCTCGGGTCTACCCAAGACAGAGACTTTCCCGTTTTCCTTCCGGTAGGCATGAAAGGCATACGAGGATGATCATTATCACAAGCATGTCCATTTCCAACAGCAAGGAAATTTCCAATAAGCACTCATGCAAATGATCACATCACCACATAAAATAACGAGTTCTACGTATTGAGGTGGTGTCATGATCGTGTCAAACAATGCATGCCAAATATCATGCCAGGGTTCAGAATGCTTGCCCTCAAGGTGTGGAAAGGCAGGGTGCACTCCAAAACTTTTGAAAGCTTTCTCCTCTCTCCAAAAATCCTATTTAAAATATTTTTGAATTAATATATAGTTTCAAAAACAGTACCAAAAAGTTGTCTGGATTTTTTTCAAATAAATCTTAAAATAAACTAGATTAAATTTGAGAGAGGTAGGAAAAAGAATCAATTCATTTGGAGTTATATTTAAAAAGTTATAGACAGTCAAAGTTGTGGTCAAAATCTGTTTAAAAATAAAACAGAATAAAAAGAAAATGCTTCGAACAGGTATACGTTGAATACGTACTTTTCCCTTTACGACTTCACTTAACCCACATGGACCGGTGCGGTGGGTCACTGACAGTGGGCCCGGGGGGACCCACTGGTCAGGTTTGACTGGTCTTCTCCCTCCTCTTCCTCTGCCCCGAGCGGAGGCGGGACTCCGGCGATGCTCGCCGGCGAATGGCGGCACCGTTCGGGAAATGGAGGTTACCCATGGGCTCAGGGGGTTGAGGCGGTCCCTCCGGTAGTCGTTACGGTCCCCGGGATGGACGGAGCTGCCGGAGGCGAGCTCCACAGCGGACGGTGGCCGTCGGGCAGAGTGGTTTTTCTCCTGCGGCGAGTCTCGATCAAAATTGAGCAGGGGGATGGACTCACGAGGGGGAGAGGGAGCTCCTGGTGAAGAGAGTGGAGAGGGGGAGGCCCTGGTGGCGCCGGAGTGACCGGGACAGTGGCGGCGGCTGTGATTGCCGGAGATGAGGAAGACGACCCCTCTGGTCTTCCTACTGCTACAAGCGGATCGGCGAGGGAGTGAGAGAGGTTGCTTGAGGCCTG
>NC_041391.1:599067403-599119378 GCF_002162155.2 Triticum dicoccoides
CCGCTCTGTAGCGGTCAGGGCGACGTGGCGGCGACGAGAGCTAGAGGACGCTCTTGTGGATGAGTCTGAGCTCCTCCAGGGGCAGGTGGCGAGCGGGAGAGGCTTGGGCGGCACCGACCTGTGCAGAGGCATGCTGCGGACACCGGCGTGCTACCAAGGGGCTCTGACGGTGGTGCTGTAGGGCACCAGGGCTGCTTGGCGTGATGCGGTGAGCAGTCGAGTGAGTGGTGCGGCTCTGCAGAGTGGGTAAAACCCAGGGGCGCGACGCGGCGGCTCGGGCACGGCACGTGCAAAACGCGCGCTCTGGGCGCGCCCAGAGCACGCCCACTAGGTGCTCGGCGAAATGCCCGTGCATGCCATAGAGCTTGGGTGAGGCTGGAAATTAGCAGACCTAGGTTAGGAGTAGCTAGGAGTTTATTGGACAAGGTGGTTAGGCAAGGGAAGCAAGTTCATAGTGCAAACTAAAACTCATGTCAAAACTGGTCATGCCCATAAAGTGTTTGACAGAATGCCACATGCACCTAGGCATTTCTTGGAGTGGCCAAATTCTCGAGGCTAGTGTCTCTTTGGGTGCAAAAGAGAGTGGTAATGTCATTTGGGCAAAAGAAGAAACTTGCTAGTGCATGTTTTGCAAATCTTCAGATTTGGACAGAAATAACAGGGCATGATTGCAAGAACTAGAGTTGCTCCAATCAGTCCAACCTCTTGGACTTAAGGTTTTAGCAGGGAGGGCTACAAGTAGGAAAAATCACAGCAACAGGAGTAAGTCAAAATATAGTTGTAGTACAATTCATCAAGTTGGACCAGAATGAAGATGAGGATGGTTCACTCAAATCTTTCAAAGGACATCACTGGGTTTTTGCAAAAAGTTAATTAATATACTCCTGTTGACATCCCAAAATTTTGGTAGAAGTTTTAAAGAAATATTTAAATAGATTGTAGTGCAAAACTGCCCACTGGACCAGATTTGAAAACTTGGTGTAGAACTCAAAATATTCAATGAATGAAATATATTTTTGCATAAAAGTGTTTTAAAAACATCACATGACATCTCCAATTTTTGGTGGAATTTTTGAATGAATTTATCAAAGGGTTGCAGTGCAAATGGAACCCTAAAACTTATGAAAAACCAAATTAGAGAAATAAAGCTCAGGGGAAAATAGATAATCCCATTGATAAAAGAATTGTTTTATTTGAGAGGGCAAATGAGTCCAATAAAATTGGGAAGTTTTTCACTTGAGGTAAAAACTCCATAAAAATAAAGGGAAGAAAGGTTCTGAAATCAAAAGAAAATCCAGAAAATAAAAGTTTAAGTTTCCTGGCAAAATTTTAATTAATTAAAACAAGGTTAAAATTTTGGGGTGTCACAGGGCGGCACCGCCCAAACCACCACAGCGCGCCAGCTCGCCTCCCTCGACAGTGGAGTGGTCGTCGTTAGCCCCTGGAGCTAGCCAGCCACCGCCACGTCGCCCTGCAGCATAGTAGGGCGGTCTGCCGACGAGCTGATCCACGGCCGCCGCGAACCGACATGGTTGTGCTATAAAAGGAAGCCCCCGAGCTCCTCCGAGCACACAGGCAGCCTCACACCGCCCCCTAGTGCCCCCGTTGCCATTAATTGAAGAGGAGAAGGCCGTCTTCAACCTCTCAGGTCAGCTCGGCCGCCGTCTCGTTCCGGTTCACCCCGGCGCCACCAGGGCCTCCCCCACCCTTCCATCACCACCACTCGGCTCCTCATCGTCTTGCGGAGCCGCCCATACCCCCAACTACGACGGAGCATCACCCTAGCCCGAGCCCCCCAAATCCACCGAAACCTTCCCTCCGCCGCAGAGCTCGCCGTTGGCGATTCCCTCCACCCCCGACGACCCTACAACCACCGGAAGGACCGCCCTAGATCCGCGGATCCAGCCCCGCCCTCAGCTCCCCGTGAGGAACCATCGTTCGCCAGCGACGATCGCCGGAGTCCCGCCTCTGCTCGGGCAGAGGAAGAAGAGGGGGTGGAGACCAGTCAAACATGACTAGTGGGCCCCCTGGACCCACTGTCAGTGACTCCCCGCACGGTCCACGCTGGATAAGTGGAGGCGTGAAACCTCAAGTACGCCTCCTCTGCCCGAAAGCGTAATCTCGTTTGAAACGTTTTCTTTTTCTGTTTTTATTAAAAACAGATTTTTACCAAAACTTTGACTAGCTATAACTTTTTAAATATAACTCCGAATGAGTTGATTCTTTTTCCTACCTCTCTCAAATATTGTCTAGTTTATTTTAAGATTTATTTCAAAAAAATTCAGACAACTTTTTGGTACTGTTTTTTAAACTATATATTGATTCAAAATATTTTAAACAGGATTTTTGGAGAGAGGAGAAAGCTTTCAAGAGTTTTAGAATGCACGTTGCCTCCCCATGACTTGAAGGCAAGCATTCTGAACCCTGGCATAATTGTGTGTGTTATTTGACACGGTGACAACACCACCTCGACACGGGCATACGTCATTTTATGTGATGATGTGTTCCTACTCATGAGTGCATATTAATGATTTCACGCTATTGGAGTTGATATGGTTGTGATGGTAATCACCGTCATATTCCTTTCATGCATACCGGAAGGGAATCTAGGAAGGCCTCTGTCTTGGGTAGACACGGTCTTGTCCCTAGTTCTCTGTCGATACGGTCGTGTCCGGTATGGCATGAGGGGGTATGTCGCGTGGTGTTTCTATCTGTTGGTTGAAGTATATATTGTTATGCTAATCATGCAGGGAATATTTAAACCTCCTAAGTCGATCGTAGATCGAGTCTTGTTCCGGTAACCCCCATACTTGTTTCGTGCTGCCACTCGTCCCTGCCATAGGTAGGGTACGGTTCAGTAAGTTGTCAACCCCTTTCCTAGCACACACCATACAGAGAGGCCATGGTGGAAGATACCGGAGGCATCCGGTAGGCATGCCACCTGGTCCGGGAGCATGGGTGTTTCGGTTGTAGCCGAAGGGGTAGCTCCCCTAGCTTGCACACGGTATAAATTATGTGATCCCATGTTACGTGGAGGTTGTAGCCTCCCCACTTAGAGTTTCGCTTAACGGGTGTCGTGGGTGATTCCAGACACCGGTAAGTTAGGCTGATGTGTGCGGATAGGTGTGTTTTCAATTAAAAGGCCGTAGACGGAATTAGTCCCAATGGACTAAAGGAATCCGTTACTCGTGGGTAAAGAGTACACTCTCTATAGAGATTAAACCTATTCGAATAGCCGTGTCCATGGTTAAGGATTACAATCTGGGATGGGTCAAGTGTCGGTCTTAGTATCGGTCTTCGGAGGAGAAACTGTTAAACCAAAACTGGGATCACGACTTGAGAATTGTGATGATTATGATTATTATTTTGTTGTGGACTAACCCATTATATTATTGGCATTATCAAATATCCCTGGGATGGTTCTACCTCCTGGATATTCACTGTGATTATTTATAAGCCCTTTAGGTGGTACCACTGAGACGCCCGACTGTGGCATGCTTGTTATTTATTTATTTTATAAGCCCTTTATGTGGTGTCGCTGAGACGCCCGACTGTGGCATGCTTGTTATTTATTTTATAAGCCCTTTATGCGGTGTCGCTTAGACGCCCGACTGAGGCATTTCTCATTGTTTACTAACCTTTCGAGGCTTCGCTTCAGACACCCGATCGGTGCATTTTAATACTATGCTGTTATTGTATACTTATATATATATAAATGACCTGCTTGCATGCATCAGAGATTCTGATTTGTGACTGACGTCATGATCATAAAATATTTCAATACATAATTATCGTTGTTATATTATACCCGTGTTCATAATGATTGCGAGTACATTCAAAAGTACTCACTGGCTTGTCCCTGGCTATTGTCTTGGCCAGATTTCTTGCGCGGAGAGGAGCGACCATGATGACAACCCCGGAACCTAAGCAATGGTGATAGCAGCCTCGCGAAGATAGGAGTTATCCTGCTCAGCTGTTCCTGTGGGAAATGGAGTCCCATAGACGCTGATGATCCACAAACCGCTTCCGCCATCAACCACTAGAAACCAAATTGTTGTACTCACAGGCCAGAATGGTCTTGTACTACATATTTTGCATTTTGCTTGGAATTTCTGTATCAAGTTGGTGCCTCATCAGCTAACAGTAATCCTGGGGCTGGTGAGCACAAGGGCCATTTTCTAGAAATTAATACCCGGAAAACTGGTCGTCACAAACTTGGTATCAGAGCCAGGCTGACCATTGGCTAATCCTATCTTAGCCAGGTCAAAAAACCTAGGTAAACCAACCCATCAGACCTTAACCAAACCCCGACCAAGCTTCCCGTGCAAGATAGCCAGACAGTGAGCTTGACACCTTTATACAGTCGGTGCCCAACCTATCATCTTAGCCTGTCGATCACGCGCCAGTGACCACGTCCAATATGTCCCATCCGCAAGCGTGCGAAGGAAGACTCCGTCCCCTTTTCTATAAAAAGGGCATGCTAGCCTCAACCCAGCACAACACATCCTCTCCCCCGAACCAAGCCATAATGCCTGGCCCCGTAGTGCACAGTGAGACCACAATAACCAACCTTGGAGGTTTTGTGACCATACTCGCAAACCTCACCCGTCGTGCCTATGCGTTAGAAGAGCCCCCAGAATATGTTGTGTACCAAGGACCCATGAGCGGTGAGAGTCGTCAATTCTGGGCCACTTTGCACATCTACGATAGGGGTCTATCGCCAGAACGCCCCTACAGGTTCACCGGAAGGACAACTTCCTTCGAGCCACAAGCCATCCAGCTAGCTGCTCGAGAGGCTATAGTTCAACTCCGACAGTTGTCGCCCAGAGTTAACTATCGCTCGTTCTACTACTACCCCAGACGTGAAGGGTATGGTAGACTACCCCAAGTTGCCAACGGAGATCACGAGACGGATCCTGCATTGTTGCACCTAGTGCGCTATGTTGGTGCACTAGAGGCACTATTCGATCAAATCACCATTGATCTCATCGCAGCTCGCGGAGAGCTGGTTCGCCGAGCCCCGGCAAGCAGGGAAGACGAGCCCGACGCCGACAACCTAGTCATGCTGTTCGGACACGCGATCGAGACCCTGAGGTCAGCCCCAGCCATCAACCAAGGTGCTTTGATGACCCCAGAAGTGCTTCGTCGCCTTTTGGGAGCACACTCCAACGGGATTGTGGCCAACAATCCCCGTGATGGTCATCATTGCCACCCCGACCCTGCAGCCCCTCAACCACCTCCAGCTAATCCTGACGGTGAGACCCGTGGAGAAGCCTCGACATCCACAAGGCACGCCCGTCTGGATATAAACGAGGTAGACTAAGTCACCCGAGTAGTGCCGAGTCTCAGTGTATCCTCGCTTTGTAATCGTGTGACCTTGTAAATAAACGCAGCCTATTGTTGTGCCTCTGTTTTAATAGTAACCCTTGCATAATTGTGTCAGCCTGCAGTTGCATTTTTATTTCAAGCACAGCTACCAAAACCAACCCAGACGACACCCACAGTAACACGTCCCTTTTGTGAGATATGTGTATCTGTGGCTTTGACCCCGACCCTTGGAGCTGATCTAGTAAATTTATTACCTTTCACCACGGTAAATAACCCAGCCCGGATGCTATATAAGAAGGCCACCTCATGACCTTGCCAAGCACCCTTCCCTCATGCACCACCCTCACAACCATTTCTTGCCATGCCGAGCCCTAGTATTTATCTGAGAACCCCAGATGCAACCCCGAGTAGCTTTGTCAAAATATTGTGGGACTTTACCTGCAGTACCATGGGTTCTACCCAACCACCCCAGTACGAGCTGTTCAAATCGAGAATCACCCCTTCCACCTCGAAATATTGGGCAGCAGTACACATCCCTCCTGTAGACTCCAACCAAGACCCAACGGAGGTCTCCTTCGTGGGGAAATCTGTGCCGACCCCACATATGGCCATAGAAGCTGCTGCGTATGAAGCGATTACTCGCCTTCGATTCGCGGTACCCTATGCCAGTGAACAAGGATATTATTACTTTCCGAGCTGTGCAGCACCCGGAGAAGTAATATCTTTTCTCGGTGGACGATTTGAGAGAGACCCAGTACTGGCCAACCTGGTCCAGTACGTCATCGCTCAAGAACGTTTGAACCAGCGAGTAATGGGTTATCTCCAGAGTCTCGCTGATTTGAATCCTCAGATTGCCATCAGCAGACCAGTGAGGCCCGACCAGGAGAGACACATACATCAACTGGTCAATCCACTCCCCCCGATAGAAGAGGAGTGTGTCCCAGTACCAGAGACGTTTTCTCGGGAGCCCGTCCAGTTACCGTTTTCATTTTAGACGTCACTGCTGTGTTTATTATTGCAACATTTATTATTGCGTTGTAACTTATGCGTGGTACCCCGAGGTGGTGCGGCGAATAAATTATTTAGTTTCTATTTATTTGAATAGTTTTGATGTGGTTTAATGCTAGATTTTTCTGATTTCTCTCGCGAAAAATCCTGGAGTGAGATTTCTTTTCCCTGAGTTGCTGCATCATCTATCTTCTCATGACATGGATTATTTTTATTCACGCAACACCACGGCAGCAGATCCACAACCACTCAGACTCATACACTGCTTGCAAAGGCACGTAACCATGTTGCATCTCACCGATTCCCTCCCTAAGCGCACCACAACCTCCAAAGGGGAGATTAGCAGATAATCATCCGGATACTAATCACCTCCGGCACACCAACAACAGTTAACACCCGGCATCACACCTAGTTCTCGTGATCACCGCCACCACGGAGAGCCAGCACCCGAGCGGCAGCATCATGGCGATCATCAAGGATCATCGCGCACAGGAGCACGGAGAGCCCCAGCACTGCCGCCAGCCCTCCGCACACCAGGATCACGTACCAGTCCGGCACCGCCTCCGCCATTAGAGCCTCGTCTCGAGCTCCTATAAGCAGTAATGGAGGAGAAGGAGGAGGAGAAGCGAGGCCAGGTGCGAAGAAGAAGAAGGAGCACCGCGGTCGTTTTATAGCTCGAGATCGGTGTACGGTGGGCGAGGTCCACCAGAGCCGCTCGTCGCCCGATCGCCGGTGTTCGGAGGCGAATCCGCGAGAAGTGCCGATAGCGCACTAGCCCGCGAGGTGAGTGCACGCTGCGCCGGCAGCAAGCATGCCGCGCACTACCGCAGTACGGCCTAGATGCCCTACGAGCTAGACGTTGCCGGTGGAGAAAGCGTGGGAAAGCGCGCGAGAGAGAGGAAGAAGAGAGAGCCAGAGGAAGAAGGAGAGACTGGCAGTGGGCCCTGGGTCCACCTATCAGCCAGAGGGAGCACTGTGCTCTCGGGTACGACCAGCGTATTTTAGAATTTAGAATTTATTCAAATTTACTGCGTCCAACGTAGAAATCGCTCATTTTCCCCTAAAACGTAGATTTCTCCACACAACGCTAGTGTCCCACACTGTAGTTTTACACCACTTATTGCCCTCTCACTGTAGCCGCATTTTACCGCTTAAGTAAAGTAATTGTTTTGACCTGGTAAAAGTATTATTTTCAAAAAAAACACTCCTTAGCAAATCTCGAGGACGCGATTTTTCTTAAGGGGGGTAGTATTGTAACACCCCAAAAATTTAACCAGGTTTTAATTATTAAAATTTTGCCAGGAGTTTAAAATTTTTGCTTTCTGGATTTTCTGTTGATTTCAGAACCTTTCTTTTTAATATTGAGGAGTTTTACCCAAGTGGAAACTTTCCAAAAATGTATTGGACTTCTATGCTCTCTCAATATAACAATTTTTAATCAGTAGATTTTTAACAATTTTAATGCACCGCCCAAACCACCACAGCGCGCCAGCTCGCCTCCTTCGACAGTGGAGTGGTCGTCGTTAGCCCCTGGAGCTAGCCAGCCACCGCCACGTCGCCCTGCAGCACAGTAGGGCGGTCCGCCGATGAGCTGATCCACGGCCGCCGTGAACCGACATTGTTGTGCTATAAAAGGAAGCCCCCGAGCTCCTTCGAGCACTCAGGCAGCCTCACACCGTCCCCCTAGTGCCCCCGTTGCCATCAATTGAAGAGGAGAAGGCCGTCTTCAACCTCTCCGGTCAGCTCGGCCTCCGCCTCGTTCGGGTTCACCCCGGCACCACCAGGGCCTCCCCCGCCCTTCCATCACCACCACTCGGCTCCTCATCGTCTTGCGGAGCCACCAACACCCCCAACTACGACGGAGCATCACCCTAGCCCGAGCCCCCAAATCCACCAAAACCTTCCCTCCGCCTCAGAGCTCGCCGCCGGCGATTCCCTCCACCCCCGACGACCCTACAACCACCGGAAGGACCGCCCTAGATCCGCGGATCCATCCCCGCCCTCAGCTCCCCGCGAGGAACCATCGTTCGCCGGTGACGATCGCCGGAGTCCCGCCTCTGCTCGGGCAGAGGAAGAAGAGGGGGTGGAGACCAGTCAAACATGACTAGTGGGCCCCCCTGGACCCACTGTCAGTGACTCCCCACGCGGTCCACGCTGGATAAGTGGAGGCGTAAAACCTCAAGTACGCCTCCTCTGCCCGAAAGCGTAATCTCGTTTGAAATGTTTTCTTTTTCTGTTTTTATTAAAAACAGATTTTTACCAAAACTTTGACTAGCTATAACTTTTTAAATATAACTCCGAATGAGTTGATTCTTTTTTCTACCTCTCTCAAATATTGTCTAGTTTATTTTAAAATTTATTTCAAAAAATTTCAGACAACTTTTTGGTACTTTTTTTAAACTATATATTGATTCAAATATTTTAAATAGGATTTTTGGAGAGAGGAGAAAGCTTTCAAGAGGTTTGGAATGCACCTTGCCTCCCCACAACTTGAAGGCAAGCATTCTGAACCCTGGCATAATATTGTGTGTGTTATTTGACACGGTGACAACACCAACCCGACACGGGCATACGTCATTTTATGTGATGATGTGTTCCTACTCATGAGTGCATATTAATGATTTCATGCTATTGGAGTTGATATGGTTGTGATGGTAATCACCGTCATATGCCTTTCATGCATACCGGAAGGGAATCCGGGAAGGCCTCTGTCTTGGGTAGACACGGTCTTGTCCCTAGTCCTCTATCGAGACGGTCGTGTCCGGTATGGCATGAGGGGGTATGTCGCGTGGTGTTTCTGTCTATTGGTTGAAGTATATATTGTTATGCTAATCATGCAGGGAATATTTAAACCTCCTAAGTCGACTGTAGATCGAGTCTTGTTCCGGTAACCCCCATACTTGTTTCGTGCTGCCACTCGTCCCTGCCATAGGTAGGGTACGGTTCAGTAAGTTGTCAACCCCTTTCCTAGCACAGACCATATAGAGAGGCCATGGTGGAAGATACCGGAGGCATTCGGTAGGCATGCCACCTGGTCCGGGAGCATGGGTGTTTCGGTTGTAGCCGAAGGGGTAGCTCCCCTAGCTTGCGCGCGGTATAAATTTTGTGATCCCATGTTACGTCGAGGTTGTGCCTCCCCACTTAGAGTTTCGCTTAACCGGTGTCGTGGATGATTCCAGACACCGGTAAGTTAGGCTGGTGTGTGCGGATAGGTGTGTTTTCAATTAAAAGGCCGTAGACGGAATTAGTCCCGATGGACTAAAGGAATCCGTTACTCGTGGGTAAAGAATACACTCTCTGCAGAGATTAAACCTATTCGAATAGCCGTGTCCATGGTTAAGGATTACAGTCTGGGATGGGTCAAGTGTCGGTCTTAGTATCGGTCTTTGGAGGATAAACTGTTAAACCAGAACTGGGATCACGACTTGAGACTTGTGATGATTATGATTATTATTTTGTTGTGGACTAACCCGTTATATTATTGGCATTATCGAATATCCCTGGGATGGTTCTACCCCCTGGATATTCACTGTGATTATTTATAAGCCCTTTAGGTGGTGTCGCTGAGGCGCCCGACTGTGGCATGCTTGTTATTTATTTATTTTATAAGCCCTTTATGTGGTGTCGCTGAGACGCTCGATTGTGGCATGCTTGTTATTTATTTTATAAGCCCTTTATGTGGTGTCGCTCAGACGCCCGACCGAGGCATTTCTCATTGTTTACTAACCTTTCGAGGCGTCGCTTCAGACACCCGATCGGTGCATTTTAATACTATGCTGTTATTGCATAATTATATATATATAAATGACCTGCTTGCATGCATCAGAGATTCTGATTTGTGACTGACGTCATGATCATAAAATATTTCAGTACATAATTATCGTTGTTATATTATACCCGTGTTCATAATGATTGCGAGTACATTCAAAAGTACTCACTGGCTTGTCCCTGGCTATTGTCTTGGCCAGATTTGTTGCACGGAGAGGAGCGACCGCGATGACAGCCCCGGTACCTAAGCAATGGTGATAGCAGCCTCGCGAAGATAGGAGTTATCCTGGTCAGCTGTTCCTGTTGGAAATGGAGTCCCACAGACGCTGATGATCCACAAACCGCTTCCGCCATCAACCACTAGAAACCAAATTGTTGTACTCACAGGCCAGAATGGTCTTGTACTACATATTTTGCATTTGCTTAGAATTTCTGTATCAAGTTGGTGCCTCATCAGCTAACAGTAATCCTGGGGCTGGTGAGCACAAGGGCCATTTTCTGGAAATTAATACCCGGAAAACCGGTCGTCACATCCCCCCGTACCACCTCCCCCTCTCGCTGAGCTTGGCGAAGCCCTGCCGAGATCCCCTGTTCGGCACTAGGATCTTCGGTGATTTGGATCACGACGAGTATGACTCCCTCAACCCCGTTCTCTTGAACGCTTCCGCTCGCGATCTACAAGGGTATGTAGATGCACTCCTCTCTCTCGTTGCTATATGATTCCACAGATTTATATTGGTGAAGCGTAGAATTTTTTTTCTGCAACGTTCCCCAACAGTGGCATCATGAGCTAGGTCTATGCGTAGTTTCTATGCACGAGTAGAACACAATGTTGTTGTGGGCGTAGATGTTGTCAATTTACTTCCCACTACTAGTCTTATCTTGTTTCGGCGGCATCGTGGGATGAAGCGGCCCGGACCGACCTTACGCATACGCTTACGTGAGACAGGTTCCACCGACTGACATGCACTAGTTGCACAAGGTGGCTAGCGGGTGTCTGTCTCTCCCACTTTAGTCGGATTGGATTCGATGAAAAGGGTCCTTATGAAGGGTAAATAGAAATTGGCATATCACGTTGTGGTTTTGGCGTAGGTAAGAATCATTCTTGCTAGAACCCTTTAGCAGCCACGTAAAACTTGCAACAACAATTAGAGGACGTCTAACTTGTTTTTGCAGCATATGCCTTGTGATGTGATATGGCCAAAAGGATGTGATGAATGATATATATGTGATGTATGAGATTGATCATGTTCTTGTAATAGGAATCACGACTTGCATGTCGATGAGTATGACAACCGGCAGGAGCCATAGGAGTTGTCTTAATTAATGTATGACCTGCGTGTCATTGAATAAACGCCATGTAATTACTTTACTTTATTGCTAAACCGTTAGCCATAGTAGTAGAAGTAATAGTTGGTGAACAACTTCATGGAGACACGACGATGGAGATCATGATGATGGAGATCATTGTGTCATGCCGGTGACGATGATGATCATGGCGCCCCGAAGATGGAGATCAAAAGGAGCAAAATGATATTGGCCATATCATGTCACTATTTGATTGCATGTGATGTTTATCATGTTTTTGCATCTTATTTTCTTAGAATGATGGTAGTAAATAAGATGATCCCTCATAATAATTTCAAGAAAGTGTTTCCCCTAACTGTGAGCCATTGCGAAAGTTCGTTGTTTCGAAGCACCACGTGATGATCGGGTGTGGTAGATTCTAACGTCCACATACAACGGGTGTAAGACAGATTTACACATGCAAAACACTTAGGTTGACTTGACGAGCCTAGAATGTATAGACATGGCCTCGGAACACAAGAGACCGAAAGGTCAAACATGATCGTATAGAAGATACGATCAACATGAAGATGTTCACCGATGATGACTAGTCCGTCTCACGTGATGATCGGACACGGTCTAGTTGACTCGGATCATTGATCACTTAGATGACTAGAGGGATGTCTATCTGAGTGGGAGTTCATTAAATAATTTGATTAGATGAACTTAATTATCATGAACTTAGTCTAAAAACTTTTGCAATATGTCTTGTAGATCAAATGGCCCACGCTAATGTTGCCCTCAACTTCAACACGTTCCTAGAGAAAACCAAGCTGAAAGACGATGGCAACAACTATACGGACTGGGTCCGGAACTTGAGGATCATCCTCATAGCTGCCAAAAGAGCATATGTCCTAGATGCACCGCTAGGTGAAGCACCCGTCTTCCCTGCAACTCAAGACGTTATGAACGCCTGGCAGTCGCGTGTTGATGACTACTCCCTCGTTTAGTGCGGCATGCTTTACAGCTTAGAACCGGGGCTCCAAAAGCATTTTGAGCAACACAGAGCATATGAGATGTTCGAAGAGCTGAAAATGGTTTTCCAAGCTCATGCCTGGGTCGAGAGATATGAAGTCTCCGGCAAGTTCTATAGTTGTAAGATGGAGGAAAATAGTTCTGTCAGTGAGCACATACTCAAAATGTCTGGGTTGCACAACCGCTTGTCCCAGCTGGACATTAACCTCCCGGACGAGGAGGTCATTGATAGAATCCTTCAGTCGCTCCCACCTAGCTACAAGAGCTTTGTGATGAACTACAATATGCAGGGGATGGTGAAAACTATTCCCGAAGTATTTTCAATGCTGAAATCAGCGGGGGTGGAAATCAAAAAGGAACATCAAGTGTTGATGGTCAATAAAACCACTAGTTTCAAGAAAGGCAAGGGTAAAAAGAACTTCAAGAAGGACGGCAAGGGAGTTGCCGCGCCTGGTAAGCCAGTTGTTGGGAAGAAGCCAAAGCATGGACCCAAACTTGAGACTGAGTGCTTTTATTGCAAGGGAAGCGGACACTGGAAGCGGAACTGCCCCAAGTACTTAGCGGACAAGAAGGCCGGCAACACCAAAGGTATATGTGATATACATGTAATTGATGTGTACCTTACCAGTACTCATAGTAGCTCCTGGGTATTTGATACCGGCGCCGTTGCTCATATTTGTAACTCAAAACAGGAGCTGCGGAATAAGCGGAGACTGGCGAAGGACGAGGTGACGATGCGCGTCGTGAATGGTTCCAAGGTCGATGTGATCGCCGTCGGCACGCTACCTCTACATTTACCTACATGATTAGTTTTAAACCTCAGTAATTGTTATTTAGTGCTAGCTTTGGGCATGAACATTGTATCTGGATCTCGTTTAATACGAGATGGCTACTCATTTAAATCCGAGAATAATGGTTGTTCTATTTATATGAGAGATATGTTTTATGGTCATGCCCCGCTGGTCAATGGTTTATTCTTAATGAATCTCGAACGTGATGTTACACATATTCATAGTGTGAATACCAAAAGATGTAAGATTGATAATGATAGTCCCACATATCTGTGGCACTGCCGCCTTGGTCACATTGGTGTCAAACGCATGAAGAAGCTCCATACAGATGGACTCTTGGAGTCTCTTGATTTTGAATCATTTGACACGTGTGAACCATGCCTCATGGGTAAAATGACCAAGACTCCGTTCTCTGGAACAATGGAGCGAGCAACCAACTTATTGGAAATTATACATACTGATGTGTGCGGTCTAATGAGTGTTGAGGCTCGCGGTGGCTATCTTTATGTTCTCCTCACTGATGACTTGAGTAGATATGGGTATGTTTACTTGATGAAACACAAGTCTGAGACCTTTGAAAAGTTCAAGGAATTTCAGAATGAGGTAGAGAATCAACGTGACCAAAAAATAAAGTTCTTACGATCTGATCGTGGAGGAGAACAAGTCACGAATTTGGTACGCACTTAAGGAAATGTGGAATCGTTTCACAACTCACGTCGCCTGGAACACCTCAGCGTAACGGTGTGCCCGAACGTCGTAATCGCACTCTATTGGATATGGTGCGATCTATGATGTCACTCACCGATTTACCACTATCATTTTGGGGATACGCTCTAGAGACAGCTACATTCACTTTAAATAGGGCACCGTCTAAATCTATAGAGACGACACCGTATGAATTATGGTTCGGGAAGAAACCTAAGCTGTCGTTTCTAAAAGTTTGGGGATGCGATGCTTATGTCAAGAAACTTCAACCTGAAAAGCTCGAACCCAAGTCAGAAAAATGCGTCTTCATAGGATACCCTAAGGAAACCATTGGGTATACCTTCTACCTTAGATCCGAAGGCAAGCTCTTTGTTGCCAAGAATGGGTCCTTTCTGGAGAAAGAGTTTCTCTCGAAAGAAATAAGTAGGAGGAAAGTAGAACTCGATGAAGTACTGCCTCTTGAACCAGAAAGTAGCGCTGCTCAGGAAGATGTTCCTGTGGTGCCTGCACCGACTGGAGAGGAAGTTAATGATGATGATCAAGGTACTTCGGATCAAGTTGCTACTGAACTTCGTAGGTCCACAAGGACACGTTCCACACCAGAATGGTATGGCAACCCTGTCCTAAAAATCATGTTGTTAGACAACGGTGAGCCTTCGAACTATGAAGAAGCGATGGCGGGCCCAGATTCCAACAAATGGCTTGAAGCCATGCAATCCGAGATAGGATCCATGTATGAAAACAAAGTGTGGACTTTGACAAACTTGCCCGATGATCGGCGAGCGATAGAAAACAAATGGATCTTTAAGAAAAAGACGGACGCTGATGGTAATTTTACCATCTATAAAGCTTGACTTGTCGCTAAGGGTTATCGGCAAGTTCAAGGGGTTGACTACGATGAGACTTTCTCTCTCGTAGCGAAGCTGAAGTCCATCCGAATCATGTTAGCAATTGCCGCATACTATGATTATGAGATATGGCAAATGGACGTCAAAACGGCATTCCTTAACGGCTATCTTAAGGAAGAACTGTATATGATGCAGCCGGAAGGTTTTGTCGATCCTAAAAATGCTAACAAGGTGTGCAAGCTCCAGTGATCCATTTATGGGCTGGTGCAAGCATCTCGGAGTTGGAACATTCGCTTTGATGAGATGATCAAAGTGTTTGGGTTTATGCAGACTTATGGAGAAGCCTGTGTTTACAAGAAAGTGAGTGGGAGCTCTGTAGCATTTCTCATATTATATGTAGATGACATACTTTTGATGGGAAATGATATAGAACTTTTGGACAACATTAAGGCCTACTTGAATAAGTGTTTTTCAATGAAGGACCTTGGAGAAGCTGCTTACATATTAGGCATCAAGATCAATAGGGATAGATCGAGACACCTCATAGGTCTTTCACAAAGCACATACCTTGATAAGATATTGAAGAAGTTCAATATGGATCAGTCCAAGAAGGGGTTCTTGCCTGTGTTGCAAGGTGTGAAATTGAGCTCGGCTCAATGCCCGACCACGACAGAAGATAGAGAAAAGATGAGTGTCATCCCCTATGCCTCGGCCATAGGGTCTATTATGTATGCCATGCTGTATACCGGACCTGATGTAAACCTTGCCTTAAGTTTGGTAGGAAGGTACCAAAGTAATCCCGACATGGAACACTGGACAACGGTCAAGAATATCCTGAAGTACCTGAAAAGGACTAAGGATATGTTTCTCGTTTATGGAGGTGACGAAGAGCTCGTCGTAAAGGGTTACGTCGACGCTAGCTTCGACACAGATCTGGATGACTCTAAGTTACAAACCGGATACGTGTATATTTTGAATGGTGGGGAAGTAAGCTGGTGTAGTTGCAAGCAAGCGTCATGGCGGGATCTACATGTGAAGCGGAGTACATGGCAGCCTCGGAGGCAGCGCATGAAGCAATATGGATGAAGGAGTTCATCACCGACCTAGGAGTCATACCCAATGCATCGGGGCCGATCACTCTCTTCTGTGACAACACTGGAGCTATTGCCCTTGCCAAGGAGCCCAGGTTTCACAAGAAGACCAGGCACATCAAGCGTCGCTTCAACTCCATTCGTGAAAATGTTCAAGATGGAGATATAGATATTTGCAAAGTGCATACGGATCTGAATGTCGCAGATCCATTGACTAAACCTCTTCCGCGAGCAAAACATGATCAACACCAGAACTCTATGGGTGTTCGATTCATCACATTGTAACTAGATTATTAACTCTAGTGCAAGTGGGAGACTATTGGAAATATGCCCTAGAGGCAATAATAAAATGATTATTATTATATTTCCTTGTTCATGATAATTGTCTATTATTCGTGCTATAATTGTGTTATCCGGAAATCGTAATACATGTGTGAATACATAGACCACAACATGTCCCTAGTGAGCCTCTAGTTGACTAGCTCGTTGATCAACAGATAGTCATGGTTTCCTGACTATGGACATTGGATGTCATTGATAACGGGATCACATCAATAGGAGAATGATGTGATGGACAAGACCCAATCCTAAGCATAGCACAAGATCATGTAGTTCGTTTGCTAGAGCTTTTCCAATGTCAAGTATCATTTCCTTAGACCATGAGATCGTGTAACTCCCAGATACCGTAGGAGTGCTTTGGGTGTACCAAACGTCACAACGTAACTGGGTGACTATAAAGGTATACTACAGGTATCCCCAAAAGTATCTGTTGGGTTGACACAGATCAAGACTGGGATTTGTCACTCCGTAAGACGGAGAGGTATCTCTGGGCCCACTCGGTAATGCATCATCATAATGAGCTCAATGTGACCAAGTGGTTGGTCACGGGATCATGCATTACAGTACGAGTAAAGTGACTTGTCGGTAACGAGATTGAATGAGGTATTGGGATACCGACGATCGAATCTCAGGCAAGTAATGTACCGATTGACAAAGGGAATTGTATACGGGATTACTTGAATCCTCGACATCGTGGTTCATTCGATAAGATCATCATGGAACATGTGGGAGCCGACATGGGTATCCAGATCCCGCTGTTGGTTATTGGCCGGAGAGCTATCTCGGTCATGTCTGCGTGATTCCCGATGCCGTAGGGTCTACACACTTAAGGTTCGGTGACGCTAGGGTTGTAGAGATATTAGAGTGCGGTAACCCGAAATTTTTTCGGAGTCCCGGATGAGATCCCGGATGTCACGAGGAGTTCCGGAATGGTCTGGAGGTGAAGATTTGTATATAGGAAGTCCAGTTTCGGCCACCGGGAAAGTTTCGGGGGTCACCGATATTGTACCGGGACCACCGGAAGGGTCCCGGGGGTCCACCGGGTGGGGCCACCTATCCCGGAGGGCCCCATGGGCTGAAGTGGGAAGGGAACCAGCCCTTGGTGGGCTGGTGAACCCCCCCTTGGGCCTCCCCTGCACCTAGGGTTGGAAACCCTAGGGGTGGGGGGCGCCCCACCTAACTTGGGGGGCAAGTCCCCCCTTGGCCGCCCCCCCTTGAGATTGGATCTCTAGGGGGTCGGCGCCCCCCAGGGCCCCTATATAAAGAGGGGGGAGGGAGGGCTACGCACCCTAGTCCCTGGCGCCTCCCTCTCCACCCGTACCACCTCTCCCTCTCGCTGAGCTTGGCGAAGCCCTGCCGAGATCGTCGCTATTTCCACCACCACGCCGTCGTGCTACTGGATCTCCATCAACCTCTCCTTCCCCCTTGCTGGACCAATAAGGAGGAGACGTCTTCCCCAACCGTACGTGTGTTGAACGCGGAGGTGCCGTCCGTTCGGCACTAGGATCTTCGGTGATTTGGAGCATGATGAGTACGACTCCCTCAATCCCGTTCTCTTGAACGCTTCCGCTCGCGATCTACAAGGGTATGTAGATGCACTCCTCTCTCTCGTTGCTAGATGACTCCATAGATTGATCTTGGTGAAGCGTAGAATTTTTTTTATTTCTGCAACGTTCCCCAACACTGTTTTCATAGAGTTATCAAATACGGCCTATTAATGGCCCGTTATGGTCCACGAATAGTACGACCCATGATTGGCGAAATGATGATACACCCCGTAGAAGGCCCATGGATCCTACGACCTGTATGAGGCCCATGGATAGTATGGCCCGTAGAAGGCCCATGGATCGTACGACCCGTAGAAGGCCCATGGACCCTACGACCCGTAGAAGGCCCATGGACCCTAAGGCCCGTATAGAAGGCCGATGTATCCTACGGCCCGTATAGAAGGCCAATGGAGCCTACGACCGAACGAAGGCCCATGGATCACACGGCCTGCAGGAGGCCCATGGTTACAACAGTCCGTGTGTTGTCATGATTATTTTGGCCTAGTTACCAAAAATAGGCTATTGTGGCCACTAGAAAAAACAGAAAAAGAACTGCAGTGACTACAAGCAAACAACTAAGCAAGACAATAAGGAAATAAATAAGCAAGCAATTAACGCTAGCCTATTACCCCTATTACACATATTACATCCACTGGGCATCAAAGTTCGCCACTAGTGCAAATATAGGGAACAAAGCAGCACATTACATACACTGGCCGTCAAAATTGGCCACCAGTGCAAATAAACATGCCAGCAAAACAAGAGCATAACTGAAACAACTTCAAAAGAGCTCAAGAAACGTTATCCTGGGTATCCACCATGCTGGCAATAAGCTTAGCAAGCTGATTAGCTTTGTCCTGTTTGGCGCTAAAATCCTCCAACGCTTTCTGTTGCACCAGAAAGTATGCATTTGAATGCTCCAGGGACTTCCGCAGTCCTTCCGCTTCTTGTCGCAGCACAGCTGATCGATGTCTTTCAGCTTGTAGTTGAGACTCAAGAAACCAAACTGATTCAGACAGTGAGTTTGAATAGCTTGTGCAAGCGGTAGTGGCCAGTAACTCGAACACTAAACCAAGACATGACTTTGGGGTTGTCTCGATGTCTTCAAGATAGTCTTCCTTAGCTGTTTTATCAGCTTTGTTGGAGACCAACAAGGATGTGTCACTATCCTGAACCTTATCTGCATTACTTCCTTTACCATTGCTTAATAAGGCACTCTTCCCCAATATTCTGTCAGCATTCTAAAAGAAGAAACAAGCAGACACATAACAAGTTTAGCATGTACTAGTATATGAAACTCATTTCGGTGAACCAGTTCAGTAGTAAGGTGGACAGGATTAAACTACCAAGTCTTCTATTGCCAAGTAGTAGTACATAATAAAAGCATCAAACAAACATATATCTATGTCCTATGGTCACTGCATTGTCTTGCCAAATCAAAATAGAGACACGGTTCAAATCATATCAGTTCAAGACAAAGCAGCAGTGAAAGAATACAAAGTGTGGGAAACTACACGGCACAACAAGATTTCAGATGGGTACCACGGGTCTACATGTACAACAACACTATTGGCTCTGTTGTGATGCTAGTAATGTGCATGATATGAAAGTCAACTGTATACACAATTGAAATTGAAATCAACAGAGCTATTGATAAGAGCAAACATGTTAAAGAAACATGCGTGAACATACCTGCTGTGCCATTGGAGTTTCGATTGGATACTTCAATTTAAAAATAAGTTTGTATGAGTAAATACAGTGATACAAGAGCAAAGCAATCATAATTAAAAAAGGCGTGCCTAAGCGAGCGCTTAAGCGCGCCTAGGCTCTAGGCATTGGCAAAACACATTGCGCATAACTACGCATAATCTGTGCATAACTGCACATAAGCATGCACTTTGGTCAGTAAAGTGCAAGGCGGTGGCAAAACGCACAATTAAAGCCTAGCGCTTTTTTGAACTATGATAGCAATGTAATCTTAAATTAGAACAACTGTTCTTCAGGTTTAGGCACTTGTTCTACATGAACAGAGTATAGTAAGACGCAAAAATATAATACTTAAAAATACAAAATGAGCTCATAGATCTTACCACATTCTTGGTTCGGGACCAGTACAGAACAAGGCGTTCCCAGTCATCGTCCAGTAAATGTGTCTCAGGAGAACGTAAGGGAATTTGATGAGTTTCTTTGCCGGTGAAGTACGTTTTCTTCAGGTAATTCCGATACTGCCACCAAGCATTCTTGAAGATAGCAGAGGTATTAGCACAGGTTACGTCATCCTGAGTTTCCAAATTGGTCCTTCTCTATAGAGAAAAATGGGAAAATTTGCTGTATTATAACCATCATGGAGGTAGGATGTATGGGACGAAGCAAAGTAATTGCCATGAATAACATTACTTACACATAACTCCTGGACAAACACCTGCAACTGGCATTTTCCTTCATCTTCAGTATAATATTTCCAAGATGGGAAGATACGCACATACGATTTAACAACATCAAATGCGATAGATGCTAAACTACGACTAGCTGGTTGTGCTTCCTCCACAGGAATAGGCGTACTAACGGGTGGAGTTGGGGTTCGCCGTGATAGTACTCGCCCTTTGGGCATTGGAGCTGCCTTACTAACTGCTCTTGTTTGGGAGCTCTGTGGTGGAGATGGTGCTGTGTCAATAGGAACTAGGTTACTATCGGCTGGGGTTGGGGTTAGATTGGGTGTAACACCCCAGATGTAAATTTCCTTACTTGTAACTCCAACACTTGCCATTGCCGACTATGTGTTGTGGTATTTCCTTCGTGGTTGGGTTTTTGTCGTTTATTTTGTATTTTGTTCATGTCATGCATTTCATCTCATGTCATCATCCGCATTGCATCTGCATGTTTTCATAAAACTTGCATCCGCTCGTAGTTGCCGCTCCTCGCTTCTCTCCATTGCGTTCGTTGACCCCTCCGAGTCCAACTGGGTTTTTGCTTCCCTCTTGACCGTGACCACCTAACCTCTCTTGCCAGCTCTCCACCCCCTCTTGGCTCGTCCGAAACTTACCCGAATCTGAACCGCACGGTCATGACCGATGGGTTCGGATCATCCCCTAACATCTATAAAATATCTCCGTTTTCTTAATTGGACTTCCTAACCTATATTTTTCTCGACCGCCCGATTTCGATCGGACGGACGGGGTTAACCCCTGCCCTAATTCCCTTACAATTTAAACTAGTCCACAACCCTAAAACCTAGGAAGCTGTCCCATCCTCCATTCCCTGTCCGCCGCCGCCACTCTCTCCAAAATCCTCCTTGAATTTCACATCGAGCCAACCACAACCACCTTCCTCCTCCCCTCGATCCATCCAATCCCGCAGCCACCTCCTTGCTTCTTCTCTGCCTCGACCGGAGCAAGGCTCCCCTACTCATGGCGCCCGAGCACCCCAGCACCGGCAGCAGTCCACCCCACGCCCAGCCTCCCGCGCTCGACCTCATCCCCAACCTCGCAAGCCTCCTTGATCCTTTCCCAAGCAGGTCGCCGTCTCCTCGCGCCTCCTTCTCCCCCTTTCTCTGGTTCTCCTCCTCTAACCACCTCTCTTTGCTGTTAATGAACCAGCACTGGTCGCCGCCGTCCCGTTCGTCTTCCAGCGAGGCGAGGCATCGAGCTCCACCGCAAGTTCCCTGCAACCGGCCATTTGTCTCTGCTCGAGGAGCTCCAGCAACCGCGACCAGCTTCGCCCTAGCGTCTCCGGCCGCCCCGGCCTCCTCCTCGCCAGATCTGGTGAATCCCGCCAACCCGCCATTCCTCCCTTGTTGCCGGAGCCCCGTCAACCACCGCCGCCTCGCTCATCCTCTGGTTTGGGAGGACGACGCGCCCTCCGTGCTTTAACCCCTGGTCGCGCTCCTCCTGGGCATCGCAAGCAGGCCGGCCCAGCGCGCCCTGCTGGCCTCCCCCTCTCCTCTGCCTATTGGGCCTTGGCCCATGGTGAGCCACCCAAAGCCCTCGCCGAGATCCAGATTCAGCCCAGTGCACGTTTTTTTCCTACCTGCGAATTTGTCTAATTATCCCAGGATTTAGAGAATTGCAGAAAACCCCGTGTTGTTCATGCATATAATAACTCCTCAACCGTGCATCATATTAAAATGTTTTAAACATGTTAAATGCTTAGAATTTCATCTAGTTTAATAATTTGCCACTTTCATCCATGTTTGGAATGTTTAAAATGTTGTTTGATTAAATTTGCTTAAATGCCATGTTAAAATGATTTATTTCATAACTAAATAACACTAGCTCGGTTTTAAATAAACTTTATATGTAAATGGGGTAGAAAAATTCCTAGTTTAACTTGGTGCACTTTATTTCCTGTTTAACAACAATAAAATATGTTTTATGGCAGAACAGTACCAAATCTAAAATATGCACATGGGGATTTTTCGGAATTGTTGTTTGTTGTTCCGGCCTCATTTAAACTTGCCTAGATAGATAGTTTAATTATGCTTCACCTCTTGCCATGTTTAACAACATTTAATATTGTTTGGTATCTTAAACAAGATTGAAATAAATATGTCAATGTGAGGATTTGTCAATATGCAACTCGTTGCATATTGAGCTCCACTTAACTTGTAGTGTTGTTTGTGCATATTGCCATGCCATGCCTCATTAAACCGGACATGCATCATACTTGATTGTGCATCATGCCATGTTTATGCTTGTGTGTTTACCATGTTGTTTGCTTCTTTCCGGTTTGCTTCTCTCGTTAGCTTCGGTTTCGTTCCGGAGTTGTGAGGATTCGTTCGACTACATCCGTTTGTCTTCTTCATGGACTCGTTCTTCTTCCTAGCGGGATTTCAGGCAAGATAACCATCACCTTGATTCTCATTACTATCATTGCTATGCTAGTTGCTTCGTTCTATCGCTATGCTGCGTTACCTATCATTTGCTCTTTAAGCCTCCCAAATTGCCATGTCAGCCTCTATCCTTTTTCACCCTTCCTAGCGAACCATTGCTTGGCTATGTTACTGCTTTGCTCAGCCCCTCTTATAGCGTTGTTAGTTGTAGGTGAAGTTCAAGATTGCTCCATGGTGGACAGGATTATGTTGAGATGTCCCAATATCTCTATTTAATTAATGCACCTATATACTTGGTAAAGGGTGGAAGACTCGGCCTTATGCCCGGTGTTTTGTTCCACTCTTGCCGCCCTAGTTTCCGTCATACCGGTGTTATGTTCCTTGATTTTGCGTTCCTTACGCGGTTTGGTGATTTATGGGGCCCCTTGACAGTTCGCTTTGAATAAAACTCCTCTAGCAAGGCCCAACCTTGGTTTTACCATTTGCCTACCTAAGCCTTTTTCCCTTGGGTTTCCGGAGCCCGAGGGTCATCTTTATTTAACCCCCCCGGGCCAGTGCTCCTTCGAGTGTTGGTCCGAAACGGGCAGACTGCGGGGCCACCACAGGGCGCCTCGAGGTCTGGTTTTACTCGTAGGCTGACCTATCCGGTGTGCCCTGAGAACGAGGTACGTGCGACTTCTATCGGGATTTGTCGGCACATCGGGCGGCTTTGCTTGTCTTGTTTTACCATTGTTGAAATGTCTTGTAAACCGGGATTCCGAGACTGATCGGGTCTTCCTGGGAGAAGGAATATCCTTTGTTGATCGCGAGAGCTTATCATGGGCTAAGTTGGGACACCCCTGCAGGGTATAAACTTTCGAGAGCCGTGCCCGCGGTTATGTGGCAGATGGGAATTCTTTAATGTCCGGTTGTAGAGAACTTGACACCTGATTCAAATTAAAACGCATCAACTGCGTGTGTAGCCGTGATGGTCTCTTCTCGGCGGAGTCCGGGAAGTGAACACGGTTTTGGGTTATGTTTGACGTAAGTAGGAGTTCAGGATCACTTATTGATCATTGCTAGCTTCACGACCGTTCCTTTGCTTCTCTTCTCGCTCTTATTTGCGTATGTTAGCCACCATATATGCTTAGTCGCTGCTGCAACCTCACCACTTTACCCCTTCCTTACCCATTAAGCTTTGCTAGTCTTGATACCCATGGTAATGGGATTGCTGAGTCCTCGTGGCTCACAGATTACTACAACAACAGTTGCAGGTACAGGTTATGCGATGATCTTGACGCGAGAGCGATGTTTACTTGTTTTGGAGTTCTTCTTCTGCTTCTTCTTTGATCAGGGGATAGGTTCCAGGTCGGCAGCCTGGGCTAGCAGGGTGGATGTAGTTTGAGTTTCTGTTTGTGTTTCATCTGAAGTCGGATGTTGCTCTCTTGTATGATGTTGTTGTAATTGTGTGGCATTGTATGCCCCTTGTATGTATCCCCAACTATTATGTAATGGTACGATGTAATGATATCCACCTTGCAAAAGCGTCTCCAATATGCGCTTCTATCCTTAGTGGGACCTTCGAGTTCCTTTATGATAGGGTCGCATATTGGGCATGACAAGTTGATATCAGAGTGGCGCAGCGGAAGCGTGGTGGGCCCATAACCCACAGGTCTTTTCCTAGGATCTTACCTGACTCTTCTAGTTATTCCGGAGTTATTCTTAAATTATTTTCAAGTGTGATGTAAGAGTGGATCCCATCAGTCACATGCCTTCTCCAAGATCGCTTTCAAATTCTTTTCATTGTTGGCTCAACCTTTTCGGTTTTCATTCTTCCGGAGTATCTCAGCAATTTTGGTGGTGTTTCTCGTCGTCATTTGAACATCGAAGAAGAGTTGTCTTAAAATCTTGGTCCATTCTCTTGAAGATTCATGGTTCTAGCTTCATGCCATCCTCATAATTGTTTTTGATTGTGGCTATTCTTTTCACCCATCCGGAGCATTTCATGAGTTGTTTCCATTTCTTCCTCCGAAGTCCATCATGTCATAATTCTTCATTCTCAGCGTGTAGATATCGTTCTCCAAATCTTATCGGTGCATCGTTCAAATACCCTCTAATCAGTTCATGATCTCTTCATTCTCATGTATCTAAATCCCCTCAAGTATCTTCATTCGTTTTCCAATTCTTCCCGGTGAGTTGTGCCTTTGCTAATTTCATTTTCAATTTTTACGGTGATTCGTTCAAGATTTCACTTCCTTCGTTATCATATCAAATATTCTTTGTTTCCAAATCCCATGGTGGTTCCATCAATACCTTCTCAAGTTTACGCTATATCTCTCCTAATCCTTTCAATGCGAATAAGTAGTATGCAAATCCGTTGCTTGTCATCAATTTAATTTGATGAAGGATAAGGATACAATAAATATTATTCTTATTTCCTCGAGGTGATTCAATTCTTTTCTTACGGATATTGTTCATGATGAAGTAATTCTCGGTTCTAGTGTTTTCATCTTTTCTTTTCCGGAGTTCCAAGTTTTTCCGCATTATCTCATTGCGAAGCTCCTTCTAAATCAGTGCAAGGCTTCATCTTGTGTTTTAAACTTCTCTTTCTTTCTATCATCTTTTTATTACCGGAGTTCTTCATAGATGCTCTACATGGTGGTTCATCAAGGATTCTTTTCATTCTTCAATTGTTCTTCAAGATTTCTCTTGAAGTTAAGATCAGCCAAGCTATACTCAAAAATAAACATGGTGCTCAACACATGTCTTGTTTTGAGGAGTTCAAGTATTCTTCATCTTGCATTCCAAAGTGCGATTCTTTCTACCTTATCTTTTGAGGTGGTGCTATGTCACTCTTGACAATTTCCTTCAGTTCATGATTCATATTGTTGTCAAGAATGAGGTATTTTAAATCCATCAATCTCTTTGTTGGAGTTATCTTGTGTCATATTTCACCTAAAGCCTTCCCTAAGGAATGTTGCTATTTGTGGTGCTTATCAATGATCCGAGTTTTCTCCTATCCTCTCGGTGAAAGAAGCTTTCATCTCTTCTTTGATCTCAAACAAGCAATTGTTTTTCGGTAGTGGCAGAATTTCACCTCAAGTGTTGAGATGTTTCCATAAGCCCACTACAAGCTTATTCTTTTCGTTGTTGGTTTTCCAACAACTCCATTATAACCTTCTTGGAAGGGTGCTTTCCAAGCTCATTTGTGGCAGAAGTTGGCATTTTCTCCTACATTCTGTTATTCCAATGATCTATCTTCTATTCTTTCTTTCGGAGGCATTGTGATGTTTCTCTTTTCACTCATCATCTCGATTGTGAGGATCATGTTCTTTTCGTGCTCATCCATTTAACCGGAGTGTTGTGTTCTCATTCAAGTTCTTTCATCTTATCAAGTTTTGCCTCTCTTTTCAACCTTAGTGCTATCTGAAATCCTTCTTACACATTGTGCCATTCTTTCAATAGTTCCGAAGGCAGTGTGTTGTTGATTTCATCAAGTATCATCCCATCTTCTCAAGTTCATGTTCTATTCCTTCCATGTTCAACCGGAGTGCGGCCCGAATTCTTCCTCTCTCATCTTATTTTAACCAGAGTGGTTCCAATTCCTTCTTGTCCATTGTACTCGTCATTCATAGCTTTGCAACCTCCATGGTTCAAATGGTGTTCCTTGTTTCTATTTTTCTACCGCAGTGCTCTCAATTGTGTTCAACTCCGTTGTGTTCTTTCTTTCAACTTTTCAATCTCTCAAGGTTCGTGGTTTCACTCATTGGTCGAAGAAGCCACTTAGTTTACCTCTTCTCTTCCTCTTCCGTTTCTCTATGGTGCCATCCTAGATCTCGGGACGAGATCCTCTTGTAGTGGTGGAGTGTTGTAACACCCCAGATGTAACTTTCCGTAATTGTAACTCCAACTCTTGCCATTTCCGGCTATGTGTTGTGGTATTTCCTCCGTGGTTGGGTTTTTGTCTTTTATTTTGTATTTTGTTCATGTCATCATCTGCATTGCATCTGCATGTTTTCAAAAAACTTGCATCCGCTCGTAGTTGCCGCTCCTCGCTTCTCTCCGTTGTGTTCGTTGACCCCTCCGAGTCCAACTGGGTTTTCGCTTCCCTCTTGACCGTGACCACCTAACCTCTCTTGCCAGCTCTCCACCCCCTCTTGCGCTTGTCCGAAACTTACCCGAATCTGAACCGCACGGTCATGACCGATGGGTCCGGATCATCCCCTAACATCTATAAAATATCTCTGTTTTCTTAATTGGACTTCCTAACCTATATTTTTCTCGACCGCCCGATTTTGATCGGACGGACGGGGTTAACCCCTGCCCTAATTCCCTTACTATTTAAACTAGTCCACAACCCTAAAACCTAGGAAGCCATCCCATCCTCCATTCCCTGTCCGCCGCCGCCACTCTCTCCAAAATCCTCCTCGAATTCCACATCGAGCCAACCACAGCCACCTTCCTCCTACCCTCGATCCATCCAATCCTGCAGCCACCTCCTTGCTTCTCCTCTGCCTCGACCAGAGCAAGGCTCCCCTGCTCATGGCGCCCGAGCACCCCAGCACCAACAGCAGTCCACCCCACGCCCGGCCTCCCGCGCTCGACCTCATCCCCAACCTCGCAAGCCTCCTTGAAACTTTCCCAAGCAGGTCGCCGTGTCCTCACGCCCCCTTCTCCCCCTTTCTCTTGTTCTCCTCCTCTAACCATCTCTCTCTCTCTCTCTCTGCTGTTAATGAACCAGCGCCGGTCGCCACCATCCCGTTCGTCTTCCAGCAAGGTGAGGCACCGAGCTCCGCCGCAAGTCCCCTGCAACCGGCCGTTCGTCTCTGCTCGAGGAGCTCCAGCAACCGCGACCCAGCTTCGCCCTAGCATCTCCGGCCGCCCCGGCCTCCTCCTCGCCGGATCTGGTGGATCCCGCCGCCCCGCCGTTCCTCCCTTGTCGCCGGAGCCCCGTCAGCCACCGCCGCCTCGCTCGTCCTCTGGTTCGTGAGGACAACGCGCCCTCCGCGCGTTGACCCCTGGTCGCGCTCCTCCTGGGCATCGCAAGCAGGCCGGCCCAGCGCGCCCTATCAGCCTCCCCCTCTCCTCTGCCTATTGGGCCTTGGCCCATGGTGAGCCACCCAAAGCCCTCGCCCAGATCCAGATTCAGCCTAGTGCATGTTTTTTTCCTGCCTGTGAATTTGTCTAATTATCCCAGGATTTACAGAATTGCAAAAAAACCCTGTTGTTCATGCATATAATAACTCCTCAACCGTGCATCATATTAAAATGTTTTAAACATGTTAAATGCTTAGAATTTCATCTAGTTTTATAATTTGCCACTTTCATCCATGTTTGGAATGTTCAAAATGATGATTGATTAAATTTGCTTAAATGCCATGTTAAAATGATTTATTTCATAACTAAATAACCGTAGCTCGGTTTTAAATAAACTTTATATGTAAATGGGGTAGAAAAATGCCTAGTTTAACATGGTGCACTTTATTTTCCTGTTTAACAACAATAAAATATGTTTTATGGTAGAACAGTACCAAATCTAAAATATGCACATGGGGATTTTCCGGAATTGTTGTTTGTTGTTCCGGCCTCATTTAAACTTGCCTAGATAGATAGTTTAATTATGCTTCACCTCTTGCCATGTTTAACAACATTTAATATTGTTTGGTATCTTAAACAAGATTGAAATAAATATGTCAATGTGCGGATTTGTCAATATGCAACTCGTTGCATATTGAGCTCCACTTAACTTGTAGTGTTGTTTGTGCATATTGCCATGCCATGCCTCATTAAACCGAACATGCATCATACTTGATTGTGCATCATGCCATGTTTATGCTTGTGTGTTTACCATGTTGTTTGCTTCTTTCCGGTTTGCTTCTCTCGTTAGCTTCGGTTTCGTTCCGGAGTTGTGAGGATTCGTTCGACTACATCCGTTTGTCTTCTTCATGGACTCGTTCTTCTTCCTAGCGGGATTTCAGGCAAGATAACCATCACCTTGATTCTCACTACTATCATTGCTATGCTAGTTGCTTCGTTCTATTACTATGCCACGCTACCTATAATTTGCTCTTCAAGCCTCCCAAATTTCCATGCCAGCCTCTAACCTATTTCACCCTTCCTAGCGAACCATTGCTTGGCTATGTTACCGCTTTGCTCAGCCCCTCTTATAGCGTTGTTAGTTGCTGGTGAAGTTGAAGATTGCTCCATGGTGGACAGGATTATGTTGGGATATCACAATATCTCTATTTAATTAATGCACCTATATACTTGGTAAAGGGTGGAAGAATCGGCCTTATGCCTGGTGTTTTGTTCCACTCTTGCCGCCCTAGTTTCCGTCATACCGGTGTTATTTTCCTTGATTTTGCGTTTCTTACGCGGTTGGGTGATTTATGGGACCCCCTTGATAGTTCGCTTTGAATAAAACTCCTCTAGCAAGGCCCAACCTTGGTTTTACCATTTGCCTACCTAAGCCTTTTTCCCTTGGGTTTCCGGAGCCCGAGGGTCATCTTTATTTAACCCCCCGGGCCAGTGCTCCTTCGAGTGTTGGTCCGAAACGGGCAAACTGCGGGGCCACCATGGGGCAACTCAAGGTCTGGTTTTACTCGTAGGCTGACCTATCCGGTGTGCCCTGAGAACGAGGTACGTGCGACTCCTATCGGGATTTGTTGGCACATCAGCCGGCTTTGTTGGTCTTGTTTTACCATTGTCGAAATGTCTCGTAAACCGGGATTCCGAGACTGATCGGGTCTTCCTGGGAGAAGGAATATAAACTTTCGAGAGCCGTGCCCGTGGTTATGTGGCAGATGGGAATTTGTTAATGTCCAGTTGTAGAGAACTTGACAGCTGATTCGAATTAAAACGCATCAACCGCGTGTGTAGCCGTGATGGTCTCTTCTCGGCGGAGTCCGGGAAATGAACACGGTTTTGGGTTATGTTTGACATAAGTAGGAGTTCAGGATCACTTCTTGATCATTGCTAGCTTCACGACCGTTCCTTTGCTTCTCTTCTCGCTCTTATTTGCGTATGTTAGCCACCATATATGCTTAGTCGCTGCTGCAACCTCACCACTTTACCCCTTCCTTACCCATTAAGCTTTGCTAGTCTTGATACCCATGGTAATGGGATTGCTAAGTCCTCGTGGCTCACAGATTACTACAACAACAGTTGCAAGTACAGGTTATGCGATGATCTTGACGCGAGAGCAATGTTTACTTGTTTTGGAGTTCTTCTTCTGCTTCTTCTTCGATCAGGGGATAGTTTCCAGGTCGGCAGCCTGGGCTAGCAGGGTGGATGTCGTTTGAGTTTTTGTTTGTGTTTCATCTGTAGTCGGATGTTGCTCTCTTGTATGATGTTGTTGTAATTGTGTGGCATTGTATGCCCCTTGTATGTATCCCCAACTATTATGTAATGGTACGATGTAATGATATCCACCTTGGAAAAGCGTCTCCAATATGCGCTTCTATCCTTAGTGGGACCTTCGAGTTCCTTTAGGATAGGGTCGCATATTGGCCGTGACATCGGGTGAAGCTGGTTCTCTGTCCATCGCAGTAGGGGTACAATCTATGAGAGTTTGGGTTATGTGTGGTAGGGCTGGTTCTTGTGCATGTACAACCGGGGTGCTATCTCCACCAAGAGGTAGCACTGTTTTATTTCAAGACCGTGTTTTTAGTCCGCTATATATTGGCATCACCCGCTCCAATTCAAATGGCTGATAAACATGAAACATAGTTGAATGTACAGACATTGTATGAGAGACAGATGCAATAGATAGTGTGGAAAAAAGAGGGCATGAAATAATTGACATGTATGTTGTTTAACTAAAACGAATAGCATGACATAATTTCACATATATGATGTCTATCTAAACTGGATAGCATATCATAACATAATTCAAAGATATGATGAATAACTTAACAGGATCGCATGACATAATTCACCTACATGTTATCTAAGTAATCAGGATCGCACCATTTAATTCACATATGTGATTTATATGCTAAACAGAGGGCATTCAATATGATGTCTGAACTAAGAACATGGTGTTGAATATTGTGTATATGATGTCTAAACTATGCAATGCAAGACACCGTATGCATGATATGAGCAGTATAACCGTGCCAAGTTAGAGCATACACCTCAGTGGGGGAATAGGACTGGTCATCTGTCTCTGAATCCATCTCTGAGGAGCTATCAGGACCCAACAAGAGATCTACTTCGACAGGTAGCACTGTCTGCTCTAAAGGCCTTGTTTTCACTCCAGATTTTTCCATCTCCCACCCAAATGGATGATTCACAGGAAGAGTAGTTTAATGTACAAACATTGTCAACAAATGGAAATGTAATGAAGAAAAGGATGGGCAAGATATCATTCAAATATATGATGCCTGGTTAAACAGGATGGCATTGCACATTTCACATATATTATGGCTGGCTAAAAGACATGAGACTGCATAATTCCCATATATGATATAGAAACTAAACAGGTGGCATTACAAAACATGTCTAAACTAAGCAGATGACATATATGATGTCAAAAGTAGGCACTGCAAGGCAACATATGCATGATATGACTAACATAATCATGCCAAGGTAGAGCAAACACCTTGGGGGGTAAATAGGAGTGGTCAACGGCGTCGAAAACTGCCTCAGAACAGATATCTTCCTCTGGATTACAAACTGGAGAAGGGTGGGGAGGGTTTGCCATTGAACCCACCATGGAGCGATGTCTGCATGACATTGTATTGCCGCGCAAAACTCTTCTCTTTTTCTCTACATGTTCAGCATGACTGTGTACAATATCTGACATGCATACGAAAAAAAATGGTGAGATTATGTAAGGAGAGCATGCAGAAATTTAGAGTGATGGTAACAACCAGTGGATCAAAATTTTTCCATTGAACCGAAATAGCCCCAATGGATCGACGTGAATGTATAGTAATAAGTGATGCAACAACTGTACAACCTCTTTGCCGTAGCTGTGTCGACCTCAGCATCATTGGGTTGGTCGCTGAAGCAGTTGAGGCAGAGGTGGCTGTCGGAGGTGTGGAGGAAGATCTGAGGAATCTATAGACGACGTCTAGGGCACTGCTCTGTTGTGATGGATCATTATGTCGTTGGAGCAGCTCCGGTGAGCCATAAGACGTCAAGGCTGATGCAGCACAAGACAGACATCGTCAATCTCAAGTGGGATTCTAATAGCATCTCCAGTAGATGATGTAAAATGGATGTAAAATTAACATCACCAAAAACCACCTGACTACAATAGATGAGGTAAAAACTGTTGACTCTGAACTAAACTGTCGAAACTGAAATTTACTCTGGAATCTGAATGCTACTGTCGAAACTGAACGCAATGGTAGCAGAGAGGCACTTGACATGTAGTTTAGAGAGGGCGTGCAGTTCATCTTCAACATGCACCCTCCTGAGCCGCCAGCCACCACCGGCCGAACCGCCAGCCCCAGCGCCGCCTCGCCGCCCTGAAACAACTCGCCACTGCCGCCCTGGCCAGCCCTCTAGGCCCCCCGCCCCCTGCCATGAACCCTAAGATAGATAGTGGAGTACCTCTCTGGCGAGCCCACGTCCCCGCTGCGGGTGGTTCTTCCTTAACTCCGGCGAGCCCCCCAACCCCTGAAAATCGACTGACCCAAAAGTCGATTCAGTCGACAGAAGTGTGGCTTAATCGGAGTAGAGCAGCAGCACGAGCGAGGGGGAGAGCAACAGAAGCAGCTGGGCGAGCGAGCGATGGAGCGAGAGCCAGATCAGCAGCAGCAGCGTGCGCGAGCAAGCGAGAGCCGGAGCAGCAGCAGCAGATCCGGCTAGTATGGCCGCCGCCGCCGAAGGGGCCTTGCACTGGGGGGAGCCGCCGTGGATATGTCGCCCGCGGCGCCGGCTTCAAGGTAGCCGCTCCATGGGGGTGCGGGATGGAGCACCGTCGGCGCCGGGAGGTCAAGTTAAGGAGAAGGTGCGATGCGATGAGTGTACAACCTCTTTGGTGGCGCCGAGTAGGCCTCGGCTTCGTCTGAGGAGTCGATGATGATGCTGCGGTTCCGGTGGAGCAAGTTAAGGCGGCACTGTGGGGATGGAGCAGCCGCGATAGACGAGGCGATCGTCGGAGCAGCTCCTTGGAGGTGGAGGACGGGGCAACTGAACCGACGGGACGACGAGATGGACGACGGATCCTCATCCAGGGAGGTGGACGAGGCACGTCGAGCTGTTGTGGTGGACGACGTCGTTGGGGAAGAGGCTCCGGCTGGGCAGCGGTGACGTCGCGGACGGAGGAGGGTGGGGTTTTGCGGTTGGAGTGGAGAGGTTATGGCGTCCTGGGATTTCGAATGGCGAAAAGGGTGCGATGGGAGGGCGTGAAGCATGACTTAGGGACGCGCTTGTCCAAAATGTAGGGTGTGTTACAAAAGTACCCCCCACCGATTGAACTAGCGGCCCTTTCGGCTCAGGGTTAGAAGGGGGATTTCGCGTGTCGGGATTTGGCAGCTGGAGGGAGTTTTCGCGCGCATTGTAATTTCGGGATAGCAAGGCGCGGGTTGTGAAGGCGCCAGTATTGAGAGCACGATATCTGAATTTTCGGGATATAACAAGACGCGGGTTGAATTTTAGGGACAAGCCGCACGTGTAGTAATATTGTACTTGTACGTATCAAATCAATTCGCACTTCCCTCAACCAAAAAGAGAACAAAAAAAATAAAACTATTCACACCACACAAAGAGAGAGTCTTGCCCCGTTTTACTATACAAATGCTATTCAAAGCTACTCCCTCCTTCCATCTATATAGGGCCTAATGCGTTTTTCGATGCTAACTTTGACCAAATATTAGAGCAATGATATATGACATGCAACCTACACAAAGCACACCGTTAAATTAATTCGTCTCTGAAAGGTTCTTTCAATGATATAATTTTCACATTGTGCATATCATGTACTATTAATCTTGTCAATAGTCAAAGGCGGTCTTAAAAATCTCATTACGCCCTATATAGATGGAAGGAGGGAGTATGAATCCATGTTATGTCCGATTAATTTTTTTCGCTTGTTGTATAATGCATGTAACCTACTCATACCAACATTTTAGTGCATTCCAAATGTCTATACTACCACTGCAATTAAAACTAAATTTGAATTCGTTTCTCTATTTCAATAAGAATCTACAATCATGATTGTTGCCAACTTCAACCATCATAGTTTCCTTGCTATCCGCCAGATATAAATCGGACGGCCTATAATGCAGGATGGCAGGCACACCATCATCAACAACTCCATTTTTTATAAGAGTAGAGATAAAATAGATTGAATGTAGTATAACATGTTCATAACCACACCATGTGTATCACCGTTATATATATTCACACATGCGTCGGTTTAAAACACTATGATAAATTCTTCAAATATCCGAATTCACTTTTTATAATGAAGTATATATGATCTCTATTCGTCTTTTACACCCACACAACCCTCTTATCTTTGTAGCTAGCGCTAACTTTCTCTTGTGCATGCACACGCCCGCATCCCTCTCACCCTCCCTCAGCATTCTCTAGCTCCGTCGCGCAAATTCGTCTTTTCACTTTAGGTCGTTCATCCACGGTGTGTGTATGCCCCCCAGCTCCTTCTTTATGGCACACATTGATCGATATGCCTCTCTAGCCAGGTGTGCCTAGCACAAACACAAGCTTCCCCTCTTCTCTTGTCACCACCCATGCCTCACTCCCACCACTCTTTTCATCGTTCTCGTACTCACACACTCCTCCCCCCTCGATATAGTATGCCTCTCGTACCACCTCCTACATGCATCCCTCTCTCTCTATCCTTCTCCTCGTGCCTCATTTGCTTCTAACACACACATGCATGTATAATGATCGATCTCCCAACATATACCTAGATCGAATTTAACTACCCCCCCATCGATCAACGTACCTCACAAGTTATGTCTCTCCTTTCTCTAACAAAGGGTGATTGATCTTCCTATGTAGTTATGTCTACTTACCACAGCCACATCGCCCCCTCATCATTCGTGCATGCCTCTTGACCCGTCTCTCACACGCACGTGCAGAGACAACAAGCAGCCATCTCCTCTCTTATTGATATTGTGGGCGTGCCCCCCGTCTGTCTAGCAAGCCTATCCCACCATTTGTTAGAAGCAACTCCACTACCACCCCCTCCAACACTATAGCTCTGTCTCTCTCCCAACCTTATTCCTCTCCTGCACATATGCATGGATGCCGATCGATCTCCCTTAATACATGAGGCAGATCGATCTCCTTAATACATGAGGTAGGCCTCTCTCCTCCTCCACACATATACCAGCCATTGTACCTCTATAGTTAATTGGGCCTCCCTCTTCCCCCACCACACACTGATAGTCGAGCGCTGCAGGTAAGTATCCATGCTATAGAGACAAACTGCACATGTCCCCTCTCACATTCCAGTAGGCCAACCACTCTATATCTTTGACGTGGCCACACACAAATTCGATGGCACTCTTTATCGATCGCGCGCGCACACACACACACACATCATCCCTCTCTTTGATTCTATGGACACCTCAAGCCTATGATACCTCCACTCTCTTCTCGTGGATCGCCCCCTCTATATATATGTTATATCCATGACTCTATTTCACACACATTGCATATGTTACATTTTTTGATTGACCCCCCCAAAAAAACTCTCAAGAACCCACACACTATATCTCTCTAGGTTTGTATCTCTCTCACACAACCCCATGTAGGTGGTGTACGTATACAAGAAGAGAATAGGTGCACCGTGCACGTACTCATGCTTCGTGCCCAGCCACACCCGCGCGGGTACACGGTGGAGCTCATTTCTTTATGAAATGGCAACCCACGTGCTAATTTGAACGCCTGTAGCGGTTGTTTACCTAGGGAGGTCGTGTACCACGCGTGCACGAAACAAAGTTCGATTTGACGCGTTGCCGTGTTATTTTTAAATAAAGTTATAGCGCTCAATGGCACGTACACAGAATATAAAACGATTTTTATGGAGAAAAAGGTAGTCTGCTCACTATATACAATGGAGCCTGCCTGCCTGGTTTGTCGCTCTTCAGAGTATCTCACACAAGGCTGCGGTGTCCTCTCTTTCTCTCACTGTTGGTCACTGATCTGGCCGCATCCCGTCCGCCGGGAGAAAGGGAGTGCGGTGGCCTCTCTCTCTCTCTCACCGTTGGTCACTGATCCGGCCGCATCCCGTCCGCCGGGGGAAAGGGAGGAAGTGTATCGTTTCTCTGTTCGACGGCGCCGAGGCAGCACGTCCTGATCTGCAGTACACGCCGTTCTCTCTGACCAAGCTCCAGCGTGGCAGGGCCTACGCCACCTGCTCGCAGATTCCGCCCGCCGCCGCTCACCTAATTACATCCTGATGACCTCCAGGTATCCCCTCCGGCCTTGCTCCACTGCCCGTCTTCCCACGTCGCTGCATGTGGATCTTCCATAGTTCTTTGCCCAAAACGTAGCTCGTCCGACGTACTATCCATATTGCATTCTCGTCCTCACACCGTTTTAGACAAACACAACCGTGTTGTTATCTTCCCTTAGGACAAGGAATATGCTTCTTTTTTGTCGTCGCATGTGTCATCAACTGTTATTGGCCAGTAATTGTTTCCTTTCTACCTCTTTTTTGCAAACAGGGCTATCCATTTCACCTCGTTGCTATTGCGACCTTTTGGTGAACTGCACAAATCACTTTTTTCTTAAGAGTGTTTTGTGCAGTTGTACTAAAATATCACACGGGCAACGTCTCTACATTTCAGTGCGACTGCACAAAGGGAGATTGGTTTTGCTCTATCCTCCTCATCCAACTCCGAGCCTAATCTTCTCCAATTAGTTAGTCTTAAGAGAGACTGCAAAGGTGACCGACTTCTATATGTGTGTTTATTGTTTCATCAGTAGTCCTCTATTATCGTAATCACACTTAATATCTTTGGAACAGGGACGCTCAACTCTATTTTAGTGGAACTGCACAAAATGATTGGAATGTTGCATGCTCCAGACAGCTACTTTTTTTCCCAACATGCCTTGTTGATTTAGACAGAGCTGGGGGACCTTGCTGCCAATGAAAGCATGGATCAATTTTAATTTAACACCTTCTCACAACTCTGTTTTCAGTTGTGATGTAATTATTAGCTCTAATCTGCTAATAATTGACATGCATTAGCAAGGGAGTTAGTTTTTTATTGTTTCCGAAAGAGGATCGATGGCAAGACACGCGAAACAAAAGCTGAAAGCTCACACCATTGTACAATTTCATTTTGCTGGAAAATTATTTGTATAGTACGTCAATTATGTAAACAAATGATGGAAGCTTGATAGCATTGCCAGAAGCCTCTTCATCATCCGGGTCCATGTGCCATGCACAAAATTATACTCCTTCGTTCCTAAATATTTATCTTTTTACAAATTTCAAACGAGCATATTTTAGAGTGTAGATTCACTCATTTTGCTTCGTATGTGTACTCCCTCCGTTCCTAAATATTCTATTCGTCTTTCTAGAGATTTCAACAAGTGACTACATACGGAGCAAAATGAGTGAATCTACACTCTAAAATATGTCTATATACATCCGTATGTGCTAGTCCATTTGAAATCTCTAAAAAGACAAATATTTGAGTAGTCACTCGTTGAAATCTCTAGAAAGACAAATACTCTGGAGTATATTTAAGAACCGAGGGGGTAGTGCACAACCGCATGGGAGACTCAGCCCGGTCGTTGCGCCGCATTAATAGTGAGTAATGAGCAGTCAAATAATAAGCCCCACCTTTCCCACTGTAAGTTGCTCTGAAGAAGCAACCATCAATACGCTCTTCTTTGAATCCGCTCATACTACTCCATCCGTCCCTGTTTATACAGCGCGCTTCAGAAAAAAGAAAACAAATCCGTGGGACCAAGGCGACTACCGATCAACCTAAAAAATAGCATTGGTAATAGCACGGCGTCTATTACTAGAGGAATAATGCGTACACACATGCATGCAGTGCTTCCACCCCGGGTACACACATGCATGCACGTACTCCACTCCGTAGTAGTACAGAGTACATGGAGAGAAAATTGTGGACTTGATTGCGGTTACGACGCCCTAATTAATTGAGCATTAAACCAAACGCATCTAAAGTCTCTCTGGTGCTGGAAATGCATTGAGAGAAATGCATCATAATGAAGCGCGCCCGGTAAACTGTGACGGAGGGAGGAGTAGTATGAAGGTGCAAAACCAAGTACGCGCATGGCCAGTCGGTCAATGCACCTCCTCTTGGCATATCACTGACATGTGGGATAGGAGTGTGAGCAAACCGATCTCAATTGACGGCAAAGAGCCAACCCGCCGTTCCTTGAGAGAGACGAGGAGCTAGAACACACATATAGGCTCGCATGGAGGCCAAGATATATTCGAGCATGGTTGGTTGATCGATATCATTCATTACATGTTGGGCTGCCGTTTTCTGCCCTTCTCCGAAATAAACGTGTACTTTATCAGAGATAAAAAAGAGTACATACGCTCCACCATGCGGTTCTAGTAGTAGTACTACTCATACTACTGCGCTTGGCTCTTCGCCTCTTTGTGAAGTCGAACAATGATGGTACTCTGCATGTTGGGTACTACAGTGGATGCCTCTGACAATCTGACACCGAATGGACTGATGCATGTCCACCGAGGGTAGGTTGCATTAGTCAAAAGGCGTAAGCGAGCTTCACCTTGTCCTGCAAGCTTCTCCTTGTTCTGCGAGTTGACGGGACACACCAAAAAGTAGTGCTAGTCCATACTCCCTCCTTTCCGGTTAATATGGCTTAATCTTTTTGGGGGGTAAATGAGAGAGCTTTATTCATATATAAGCATTCTTAGGATGATCAGCTAAGACACTGGTCGTTGGACTTCATAATACGCTCATTGCGGTCAATATATATATTTTCCGGTGTTTATACGGTCACTAGCTCACCCTGACTGTGTATGTGTGTGCATGCACGTGTAGGTTGAGCACTTGAGCGTGACCGTGTGTGTTCTGTCGTGTGCTCGGACATGCATGCATTAGGGCATTGCGCGCATTTTTGCGTCCATGTGTACGTGGGACTGTTGCATACACATAGGGGGAGTACGTGTAGGGGCCACTAACGAGCAGTCAAATCACATAGTAAGTTAGTCGGAAGAACCAACCATCATTTCACTCTTGAATGGCACGTACGCAATATAAAATGGTTGATATGGAGAGAAAAAGAAAACCACTATATATACACTAGCAGGAGCCTAAGCTACAAGCCTGCTTGCTTAGGTTGCTCTCTTCACAAGCATAGAACGACGGGCCTGATCCCGCAGCTGGGGGAAGGGAATAATGTTCTGTGTAGACGCAGTCGACATCGGCGAAGGAGAAAACCCACAGTCGGTGCGTCCCAATCGGGGGTCACCGCGGTATGGGCCGATGCCGCGTCCCAACTGCCCTTCTAGCTACAGCCCAATGTCCCAGGTATAGTCCATCTTCCTTTTGGAGCCAGCTTGCTCCACTGCCGTAGCTCCATCTCCATGTCGATCTTTCTCTACTTCTACCGACTTCTACTTGTGATGAGTTTATGTCTCATGAACTAGTGCCAGTACTATTATTCTAATCACACTTCTTCAACATCTTTGCCATCAGGGATGCTCAGGTCGATTTTAGTGGAACTGCACAAAAGCATCGTATGATCTGAGGGTGCCAGCCGTCTTTCCTTCTACAGGTTCTACCTGGCCAAGAAATTAAATCATGTTTAGGGTTTAGGGTTTAAGTCGTAGTGACCCTGTCGGAGTAATGGGCCACGGGTAGGCTCACCCGACTCCCATGATTTATCAAGACTTTGGGCCCGCTCCGCCTAGCTGGGCCCCAAGCTGAAGCTCCGCCCTCTGGGGTCGGCTGGCTCAGCGGCCGGCTGCTAGAGGGCGATCGACCCAAGACTACGATGCTCCGAGTGACCGGCTCCTGGCGGCCGCTCTCCAGAGAGGGCGACAACAAGCAGGCGGCCACCTCACGACTACGGGGGGCCGAGCTCCCATCGAGAGTACAAGACAAAGCATGGCCACAGTGAAGCACGTCACCTCCCACGCTCGAGACAGGCGTGGCTACAGTGCTCTGTAGGGACGGAGATCTCTGCACGATGGAGCACTGTGCCGTATCTACCCTGACGTTGCTCAGGGCAGGCGGAGCCCTGTTCCCCACGACGGCCTGTCGGTACGGCCCGCCTCAGGTAGTGACCCCAAGGAAGACGGCAAGAGCTCGACCAGGCGGATTAGAGAGGGGCCGGCCTCCAGCAGGCGGCCGTCCCTTGTCCCGAGGCGAGCACGCCATTAAGATGATAAGACCAGGTGTGGCTACAGTGTCTTCCCACCAGGCGGCGGGACTGTAGCCATGCTAAGATGACCAAGCCCCCGTCACTAAGGACACGACTACAATGAACAGCCACCAACCAGTCGACAGGGCCCACTAGGCGACGGGCCCCAGCGGTCGGCGAAGAAGCCGGAGGCTGGGGACACTGACAGCCGGGCCCGGCAGTCGGCCAGATTACCATTGTACCCCTGGGGGGTAGGCCTATATAAACCCCCCAGGCCACCCATGCAAAGGGTTCCCACTCCATTAGAACTAGCCACCCCCTAGAGCAGGAAGAGAGCTAGCCTTGCCTCCTTCTGCCTCTAGCGCACAGCTCGAGGAGCACCATTGTATCACTTGTGCCTTAGTGATCATGCGGAGACCCCGCATAGAAGGACTAGGGGTGTTATCTCCTAGGAGAGCCCCGAACCTGGGTAAAGTACACCGGCGTTCGTGTCTACGCCTTATCCCGTTTCCAGCCACTAGCGACGTTCTACTCGCTCCCACCATGATAAGCCATCCTTTGGCATATGTCGCACCCAACCCCCGACATTTGGCGCCCACCGTGGGGCGAGGTGCACCGTCTCCCGGAGATCTGCTCTGGACGGGAACCCTGTTCCTTCCTGGCGAGCAAAGCCAACCCAGCACGCCCGACGGCGTCAGCCCCGACGCGCTGCACGGCGCGGAGATCACCTGCGCGGCAAGCTGCCTCGCTGACCTTGTCAGCGAGATCGACCTCTCTGACGAGCCGGCCTCTGACGTGGGCACAAGCTGCGCTAAGAGCCGCCTCGTCAGCCTCCTCGACCAGCTCCATGTTGCCAGCGAGCCTGCTGTGGACCTGGAGTCCGTCGGCTCGACCGATCCAATGATCGTCGACTCCGACACGGCGTCGCTCGACGCGTTCCCCATCAACGTGGTGGTCTACGACGAGCCACCTCCTCGCGAGTACAGCAGCGGGAGCACCGTCATGGAGGTACTCGTCATCAACAGCGACGAGCACTCAGACGGGCGTGCTCAAGATCCCCTCGACGCCGCTCTGCGTGACCTCACGACACCCATTCCCGAGGGTGCGGACGCTAAGGAGCTGGACGCACGCCGTCTCCAGCTTCTCGAAAATGTTGGCCGCCCGGCCAGCATGCATCGGCTTTCGGACGGCTATCGGCGCGAGATGGACCGGGTCATAGGCAGCACGTCGGCTCCTGAGGGCCCTAGCCGCCTCGGCACAGTTCGGCAGTGTGGCGCGACCGTTGCCAGCATGTTCGCGGTAGAGCGCCCTATCAACGCCACGCCTGCAGAAAACATCCGGGCCGCCCAGGCGTTAACGGATGAGCTGGACAAATGCGATGGCGACAAGCGCCGCCTCATGACGGAGCGAGTCCAGCAGCTCCTAGACGCGGCAGCTACGCAGCACGAGGCCGCCTGCCGCGCCGAAGTCCCACCCGGACGAAACAACGAGCCGCCCCTACGCCGAGATCATGGGGCGACCTCCGGACGCCGACTGGTGGCGCCCGCGGAGGAAAGGGCAACGAGCCGGCTGCCAGCCGCAGTCGGACACACCTCTCCATCGAGCGGGACAAGGACGGCCGCCCTCGCGCAGTAGAGCGGCAAGGCGACCTGCCGCCTCCCCCGCCTCGTGGAGCAAGATACCCCACTCCAACTCCTGTCACGCATCCGACACTTGGCGACCGCCTTGGCCGTCGAGAGGGAGTCGGAGAGAATGATGCTCGCCATCAGATTGATCGTCTCAACCAATCCCTGGTGCTCGAAGAAGAAGATGCGCTGGGCCGACCCTGTTTTGGCCCCCGAATCTGAGATGAGCCCTTCCCTAAAGGGTTCACCCTCCTGCGAGACACACCCAAGTACACCGGCTCCGTGAAGCCGGAGGACTGGCTGGTCGACTACTCCACGACCGTCCGTATAGCAAATGACAACAAGCGCGTGGCCGTGAAGTACGTCCCGCTCATGCTTCAAGGCACTGCCCGGACATGGCTCAACAGCCTGAAGCCCCGCATCATCAACAACTGGGTTGATTTGACCGAGGTCTTCATCCGCAACTTCACCAGCACCTACAAGCTGGCTCCCAAGCCCCGACAGCTCTCCTTGTGCGTCCAAGGGCCCACGGAGTCGACTCGTGACTACCTCACGCGCTGGACCGAGCTGCACAATTCCTGCGAAGGCATGCACGAGGTGCAGGCGATCGAGTACTTCACTGCCGAGTGCTGAGAGGGCACCCTCCTCAAGCACCGACTCCTCTGCGACGAGCCCGAGACCCTCGATGAGCTGCTGGTCATCACCGACAAGCATGCCACGGCCGACTCCTCCATGAAGGCGGAAATCCTGGTTGATGCGTCTTGCAAGGTGGCCCCTCAGGCGCCTCGGACTCCGGCTGATGACACCAGTCGGCGACAGCAACCAGGAGATCACAAGCGGAAGGCCACCCAGCCGGCTTCCACCAGCCGGCAGGTGGCGACGGCCGAGGATCAGTAGCCAGAAGGGCAGCCGACGCCCAAGCGGCAGAAGGGCTACAAGACCAATTGGTTGCCTGCTTTCTCTTACGAGCAAACCTTGGATGCACCCTGCAAGTTCCATAGCGGCACGAAGCCCTCCAACCACACCACTTGCAAGTGTCACTGGCTCACCAGAATTGCCAAGGGAGATGGACTCCTGCCTCCTCCATCTGCCAGACCACCGCCTCCTCAGCCCCAGCAGCCGGCTGTCGGCGCCATACAAGACGAGTACCCAGAGGAGCACGGAGCCTATGTTGTGTTTACCAGCGTGGCCGATGACATGCGCAACAGACGGCAACAACAACAAGAAGTGCAAGCAGTGGCCTCCAGTACTCTAGAGTTCATGCATTGGTCCGAGAAGCCTATCAGTTGGAGCAGGGCCGACCACCCGGAAGTGATGCCTTCCCCTGGTTTGTATGCCCTGGTCTTAGAAGCAACCCCTGAAACGGAGAGGCGGGCCGCCCGTTTCTCCAGAATCCTGATAGATGGCGACAGCAGCATCAATATCCTGTACCGTGACACAATGGAGAAATTCGGAATCAAGCAGAAGCAGCTCACCCCCAGTCGGACTGTTTTCCATGGCATAGTCCCTGGCCTTTCCTGCTCACCAATCGGAAAGACCCAGATTGATGTCCTCTTCGGAGACAAGAATCACTTCCGCCGAGAGTCAGTTTGGTTTGAAGTGGTGGACCTTGAGAGCCCCTACTATGCCCTGCTTGGCCGGCCTGCTCTTGCCAAGTTCATGGTGGTCCCCCACTACGCCTACCTCAAGATGAAGATGCCGAGTACCAAGGGAATCCTGACAGTAGTCGGAGACTACAAGAGATCGATCGCTTGCACTGCAGATAGCAGCCGGCTGGCTGAGTCCCTCGTGATCGCTGCTGAGAAGCGGCTCCTTGACCGGGTGGTGGCGTTGGCAGGCAACAAGCCGAAAATGTCACCAATCCCCCAGGAGTCGGAGGTTGAGGGCTCGTTCAAGCCGGCCAAGGAAACAAAGAAAATAGCCTTGGACCCGGAGCACCCAGAGAGGCACGCTGTCGTAGGCAATGCCTTGACAGCAAATAGGAAAGCGAGCTTGTCGATTTCCTCCGTGAGAATCGGGATATCTTTGCATGTTCTCCCAAAGACATGCCGAGTGTTCCGACGGATTTCGCCGAGCACAAGCTACATGTCCGACCTGACGTCAAGCCGGTCAGGCAGCCCTTGCACCGCCTGTCAGAAGAGAAGAGAAGAGTTGTCGGAGAAGAGATCCCGGCTCCTAGCAGCCGGATTCATTATGGAAGTATTCTTTCCAGAGTGGCTAGCCAACCCAGTCCTAGTGTTGAAAAAGAACAAACAGTGGTGCATGTGCATTGACTACACCAGCCTCAACAAAGCCTGCCCCAAAGATCCCTTTGCTCTGCCGAGGATTGATCAAGTAATAGACTCCACAGCCAGATGCGAGCTGTTGAGTTTCTTGGATGCATACTCTGGGTATCACCAGATAAAACTGAGCCCGGCCGACAGGCTGAAGACCGCCTTCATCACGCCATTTGGAGCCTTCTGCTACCTGACCATGATGCTTGGCTTAAGAAACGCCGACGCCACGTTCCAGCGTTGCATGCAGAAGTGCTCCTCAAGCAACTCGACAGAAACGCCCATGTATATGTGGATGATGTGGTGGTGAAGACAGAGAAGCGTGGCATGCTGCTGGAGGACCTCAAGGAGACCTTTGAGAACCTGCGCCAATTCCAGATCAAGCTCAATCCAGAGAAATGTGTCTTCGGAGTACCAGCCGGCCAGCTCCTCGGTTTCCTGGTCTCAGAGCGTGGCATAGAGTGCAATCCCGTGAAGATCAAAGCAATCGAGACGATGAAAGTGCCCACCCGACTGCTGGATGTGCAGAAATTCACCGGCTGCTTGGCGTCAGTCAGCCGTTTCATCAGTCGGCTGGGCGAGAAGGCCCTTCCCCTGTACCAACTCATGAAGAAGACCACTTTTTTCGAGTGGAACGACAGGGCGGATGAAGCATTTCTCCAGCTCAAGAAGATGTTGGCAACCCCGCCTATCCTGGCGACTCCGACTAAGAAGGAGCCCATGCTCCTCTACATTGCAGCCACTAGCCGGGTTGTCAGCATAGTCATGGTGGTAGAGCGCAATGAGAAGGACAAAGCATTGACGGTCCAGAGACCGGTGTATTACTTGAGTGAAGTATTGTCCGCCTCCAAGCAAAACTACCCCCACTACCAGAAGATGTGTTACGGCGTGCACTTTGCCGCCAAGAAGCTAAAGCCCTACTTTCAAGAGCACCCAATAACTGTTGTCTGCATAGCTCCACTTGCTGAGATCATTGGGAGCCGAGATGCTTCTGGCCGAGTGGCCAAGTGGGCTATTGACCTGTCCCCTTATACCATCTACTACCAGCCTCGCACCGCCATCAAGTCACAAGTGTTGGCTGACTTCCTCTTCGATTGGGCCGAGACCCAATATTTTCCGCCTGCACCAGACTCCACTCATTGGCGGATGCATTTCGATGGTTTGAAAATGCGCACTGGCCTGGGAGCCGGCGTCGTCCTCACCTCTCCCAAAGGCGACAAGCTCAAATACGTGTTGCAAGTCCACTTCGCCGCCTCCAACAACGAAGCAGAATATGAGGCACTCATACATGGGCTCCGGCTTGCCAAGGAACTCGGCATCCGCCGGATCCTGTGCTATGGTGACTCTGACTTGGTGGTCCAGCAGTCGTCAGGCGACTGGGACGCCAAGGATGCAAACATGGCAAGCTACCGCTTCCTCGTGCAGCAACTCAGAGAATACTTTGATGGGTGCGAGTTCCTTCACATGCCAAGAAATAACAACGAGCAAGCAGATGCTCTGGCACGGATTGGCTCCACCCGACAAGCAATACCAGCCGGCGTCGCCCTACGCCGCCTTCTGAAGCCGTCTGTCAAGCCGTCTCCTGATTCAGACTCCATTTTTGTGCCGACCCTTCCCGAAGCAGTCGGAACCGACTTGAGGGCCCTAGAGGCCAGCACGGGGATCTCGACAGGCGTCCCGGGGACTACTACAGCCGCGCCCGGCCCGAGGACTTCAGAACCCGGCCCGGCGACTTCAGCAGTCGGCCCGGGGACTTCTCCAACACAGCAGGCGGAAGCAGCTGCCAACCCGCCGCCTCCCCTCCCAGCCGCCCTCATTCAAGTTGCAGTAGGCGCAGTCGAAGAAATTGCGGCGCCCTCATGGGCCCAGCCAATCCTCAAGTTCTTGGTGAATAAAGAGCTGCCAACCGATGAAGTCTCAGCTCGACAGGTGCAGAGGCGAGCTGCAGCTTACACCATAGTCAACAGAGAGCTGGTGCGACAAAGTGTAACAGGGGTTTGTCAGCTGTGTGTGGAGTCGGACCAAGGCCAAGCAATACTCAGAGATATCCACCAGGGCGAGTGCGGCCACCATGCGGCTTCAAGATCACTTGTGGCCAAGGCTTTCCACCACGGGTTCTTCTGGCGGACAGCCTTGGAAGAGGCCAAAGAGCTAGTTCAGAAGTGTCAAGGGTGCCAGAGGTTCCGCTCCAAGCCACACCTGCCGGCTTCTGCACTCAAGACCATCCCCATAGCCTGGCCCTTTGCTGTATGGGGACTGGATATGGTGGGACCATTCAAGATGGCCCGTGGTGGCATGACTCACTTACTGGTTGTTGTGGACAAGTTTACCAAATGGATAGAGGCAAAACCAATCAAGAAGCTGAATGGGTCGACTGCCATGAATTTCATCGCCGACATCACCACGCGATACAGCATCCCACACAGCATCATCACCAACAACGGCACCAACTTCGCTAAGGGAGCCTTGGCTCGTTTCTGTGCAACACAGGGCATCTGCCTGGACTTAGCGTCCGTTGCCCACCCACAGTCAAACGGCCAAGTGGAGCATGCAAACGGCCTCATTTTGTCCGGCCTTAAGCCCCAACTGGTCGAGCCTCTGGAGCGCTCGGCCGGCTGCTGGCTCGACGAGCTGCCGGCCGTCTTCTAGAGCCTGCGCACAACTCCAAACAAGTCAACAGGCTTCACGCCTTTCTTCCTCGTCTACGGTGCCGAAGCCGTCATCCCGACGGATATTGAGTTCGACTCCCCAAGAGTCACCATGTACACCGAGGCAGACGCCAAGGAGGCACGAGAAGACGGCGCCGACTTGCTGGAGGAAGGCCGGCTGTTGGCACTCAGCCGGTCGGCCATCTACCAGCAGAGTCTGCGCCGATACTACAACCGCAAGGTGAAGCCAAGGTCCTTCCTGGAGGGAGACCTTGTGCTCCGGCTGATCCAGCGAACAGCTGGACAACACAAGCTCTCGGCACCTTGGGAAGGCCCTTTTATCATCAGTAAGGTGTTGGGCAACGATGCCTACTATCTGATCGATGCCCAGAAGCCCAGAGCGTGCAAGAGGGATGATTCAGGCAAGGAGACGGAGAGGCCATGGAACACAAACCTCCTCCGAAGGTTTTATAGTTGAAAGTAGTATGTATCACGCTACCTTTTGTACTATGCATAAAGACTCCGGGTCCCCCGAGAAGAGCTCGGGGACTGCCCTCTTTTATCTATATGATAAGCGTCATATTTATGGGAATGTATAGCCCATCCTTTCCGCCTGGCACCGCGTCCGACCAGTCAGCCCGGAGCCTCGCCGCCTTCTGCAATATGCCGCCTCTTGCAGCCGGACAAGTAGTGTGCCGGCACCAAAATCTCCCTTTGTCAGAAGCCACAACTCGCAGAGCGACTGCATGGCGGGCAAAGGTTGCAAAGAGGTGCCCCACACGAAAGAACGACTAAGGAAAAGCACGCATATAGTAGAGGGCAGCATCGCACTTAGCCGCCTGGCTGCTTGGCAGCCATACGGCCGGCCTCCGCCTCTATTACCAAAAAACTTCAAATGGCTAAGTCCTAGCCCCCTTCACCAATGGCTAGAATGCTCAAATCAGCCACGGTCCACAGAGTGGCCGCCCGACTGGTGAAAGCAAAGCCAAAGGGTTGGCGGCAACGGAAAATAGCCAAGGAGAAAAAGGGAAAAAGACTGGAGGTCGGCACAGCAAGCACGAGCAATGATAAATATTTACATGGATAAAGGCCTTTGGCCAACATTCAAACAGAGTTTTTGATATACACCCGAGGGTGGAATTGCGCGAATTTAACAAAAAGTTCAGAACGGCAAGCGGAAAGCAGATAAACCCTAAGGACCAGCAGAAGACTCCGGCTGGGCGGTGCCGGTTGGCACAACAGAAGATCCCGGCTGGACGGTGCCGGCTGGCGGGGCAGAAGGCTCCGGCTGGGCAGTGCCGGCTGGCGGGGCAGAAGGATCCGACTGGACGGTGCCGACTGGCGTGGCCAAGGACTCTGGCTGGACACTGGAGTCGGCCGCACCACCTGGCACAGTAGGCGGCTCCGTTTGGACAGAGGGATCGCCAGCAGCAGGCGGGGCGGCGGAGGACTGGAGGACGGAGTCGGTGGCATCCGTCGGAGGAATGGGTGGCTGGTCGGTCCCCTCCTGGCCACCTCCAGTAGCGGGCGGCACCTTGGCGCGTGGCTCGTTGCTTATGGCCCTGTCGGGCTGGGGCTGACCGTCCGCCCTGACCTCCGGCATGTCGACGTCGCTCTCCTCGTCTTCCTCCTCCTCCTCTCCGTCTTCCTCCCCGTCTTCCCCTTCGTCGCTGGAGTCAATGGCTTCAGCTGAATCCTCGCTGTCCTCTGGGTTTAACCCGAGCCACTCGTGCGGAGCTTCACCGCCTTCCTCGACCACCTCCGGGACAAAGACACTGGTGTCGGTGAAGTCGGCGATCGCCGCCGCCCTGTTGACAAGATCAGCTTCCACCACCACAAGCTCCTCCTGCGTCTCCAGTCGGAACATGGCTAACTGGGCTAGATCTAGCCCAGGGTACCACGCCTTGATGAATTCCAAGGCCCGACGCGCCCTTGCCCGGGCTGCTGAGCCTTTCCAGGCTTCCAGGCAGCCGGCCACCACCTCCAACCAGTCGGCAGTCTGACTTGGGGTGCGCAGGGCCGGCAAGCCTGGCCAGAGGGCGGAGACCGCCTGGGCTCCGACGCGCTAGAGGCGGCACAACAAGCGGTGAGCAGGCCGAAGCCGGGCCTGAATGCTCATGACCTGTTCGCCAAGAGTCCGCGGGGCATCAGTGGCGATCTGCGCACCCTCCACCCTTCGCTCCTCATGCTGGTGTCAGGACCCCGACTCGATGCCACATAGGTCTAGCATGTAACACCTCATATCACTTTGCGGCCTCACGCACGGTATTTCCACGGGTGTCGTCTTACCTTTGCCCGGGACCGTTTGCGCCTTTTGGTACACGTATATGATAGTGTCGCTAGCATCCATATGATAAGGAGCCCGGGCTGACATGGCTAGTCGTAAACCCAAAGTGGCACAGACTTACAGGGACAGGCATCCATGACCCAGCAACGAACGTGTCGGTCATCAGCAAGTGGGTCCGGGCTGTAGCACTGGGCTAGCAGGACTCCGGTAAACCGGGCTGTAGCGGGCTAACAGGCCTCCGGTACTCAATGCGTGACATTTCCCCGAAGGGACAGACACAGGAACGAAGAAGGACACATGCCGGCCAGCCTAAGTGTTCCGGAGCAGTAGCAAGCTACCATGGCTCGGTGGAAACACTAGGAGACATTTCCCGGTAAGAGAGGCTACTAAAGATAAACAACTAGATAGTCAGATCCCACACATACCAAGCATTTCAATCATACACACAATATGCTCGATATGTGCAAATACAACAAGGCATCACAACATGACTCTAAGACACAAGTACTTTATTTAAGGCTCAGAGAGCCATACATAACATACACATAGGTACGGGTCACATGACCCAGCATTCAAGTCATACAGTCATACAAACCAGCAGCGGAAGTAACTTGTCTGAGTACAGACAACTAGTAAAAAAAAAGACTTGGAAAGCCTAGCTATACTACGTGGTCCTTCGCAAGCTCAGGATCACCACCTGGGCCTTAGCCTACTCATTGATGTCAATGTCTATGTAGAACCCATCAGAAGGGGTTGCAGCGTCTTCTGTAAAAAATGTAAATTATAGCAACATGAGTACAAAGGTACTTAGCAAGACTTACATCAGATCCTACATACATGCATATTATCAAGAAGGGTTGGTGGAGTTGTTGCAGCAAGCCAGCTTTGACTCTTGGCTAGGCTAACCTACGAGACTCCAACTTGAAATGGTTTTGCGTACACGAGTCCACTACTCACCAATTCAATACACTACCGAGGATCCACCTCCGTCTTCCTACGGAAGAGCCATCCTCGGCACTCACACTTATCTTGAGGCTTTTAGTAGTTTCCGTTTACTTCTCTATGAACTGTATAGGCAACCAAGTAGTCCTTTACCGCAGACGCGGCTATTCGAATAGATCATGATAACCCTGCAGGGGTGTACTTCTTCATACATGTTTCCACCACTTAGCGTCTGCACACGACATGTGCTCGGCAAACTTCAAGCGAAAGCCGACGTGGGTGTAGACCACGACCTACCTAAACACCTAAGTCTCTAGTCCAGGTTTATCGCCTATCCAGGTTCCATCCGCAGGGAGTCCGGCCGAGGTTTCCCATACGGCCCCGAACGATGTGAACAGGGTTCCCGAGATACCTAACGGGTATTCGGTACACCCGGCCACGTACCTACCGCATCACAGCCCACCCCTACGGTCAGCGCTGTCCACGGCCTCCAGTAGGCTACAAACACCAGAAACTACTTGCAACTCCTGGACAGAGGACTAGGGTGAATAAGAAGTCGAGCGGGGTCATATTTCAGGGCCCAATGCATGGTAGTAGCTGTATCTTAAATCACACATACAGATCTCAGTGCTTAAGGTCGGCTTCAATGAAACAACCCACCATGTACTCCTACATGGCCTCTCATCGATACCTTTACCAAATCGTGTTCACCACACGACTCTCATTACCGACATAATCATTTCACTCTAGCCCATCACCCAGATGAACCAGACCTGACATGACTCTAAGCATAGCAGGCATAGCAAGGTAGGAACAACACATACATATGGCTCACTCAACTCCTACACATGCTAGTGGGTTTCATCTAGTTACTGTGGCAATGACAGGTCATGCAGAGGAAATGGGTTCAACTACCGTAGCACACAACAGTTTGAAACGCGTTGTCTTAATGCAGTAAAAGAGAGCAGGAGCGAGAACATGGGATTGTATCGATATGATCAAATGGTTGGTTGCTTGCCTGATGGTTCGATGCACTGATACGGTTCTTCGTTAGGGTAATCACGGTACTCCTCGGAGGCAGAACCTGCCGCAAAGAACACCGATACACAACCATCACCAAACAATGTGCAACAATATGATGCATGCATGAAACATAGCAATATGAGTGTGTTGGGCTAATGCAACTAAGACCAGAAGGGTTTGAACCAATTTGAATCAAAGATTCAAATTTCAAACTCAAACATGGCCCTTTAAAGTGTTTTTCCTTGTTCTGCATTAAACATCAGGTTAACTTGTTTAATCATGCATGAAACTGGTACAGATGGATAGATTGGATTTTTCTGATCATTTTTCATATATAATTTGTCTAATTTGGAGTTACAGAATAAAAGTTATGAATTTTTAAAGTTTAAACTATATTCTGGAATTTCCTATATTAGATTAATTCTAGAAAATCAATTATTGCGTCAGCCTGACGTCAGTGTGACGTCAGCAGGTCAACGGGACACGTCCGGGTCAAACCTGACAGTGGGTCCCATGTGTCAGTGTGATTAGATTAATTAAAGTTTAATTAAAACTAAACCTGTTTAATTAACAGGGCTGGGCCCCACCTGTCATAGACTCAGGGGAGTCAACCAGGGCCCACCCGTGGTCAAACCCCGGTCGGCTGCACCGGCGTTTAGCCGCCGACGAGCCCGACGCGGCGGCGGAAGTGGTTTTTGCCGTTCCGGCAACCAAACGAGCCGCGGAGGCCACCAGAGAGGAGCTGAGGACGAACCGCAGCTCTTGGTGGAGTCCGTTGGGGTCGGGGTGGCCGGAGTTGGCGCCGGCGACGACTTTGGCGGCCACCGGGGTTCGGCCGAAGACGAACTTGACGCTAGAGGGGTCGGTGAGGCGCGGGGAGTAGCTAGCTAGGTGCTACGTGACGCGTGAGCATGATGGACACCGTGGAGTGGTCGGAGGGTGACCGGGACCACGTCGGCGACGAGCTCCACGGCGGTGGGTGCGGTTGAGCTCCGGGAGATCGCTACATAGCTCGGGAGCAAGAAAAGGAGGGGGGGAAGATGGCTAAGCTCACAGTGAGTGCGACGAAGCCCTTGCTGCGGCCGGGGATGGACCGGAGCGACGACGGCGTTGAAGGGGATCTCCGGCGACGGCGGTTCGGGCGAGGTCATTGCGGTGGACTCGGGCGTTGCGAGCGCTCGGGGCTCGGCTTGCTCGATGAAGTGGACAGCGGCGGAGCTGCTGGACACGATGAGAGGACGCACGGGCGGCGGGGAGCACGGCTACGACGTAGGCACGGCGGTGGTGGCGTTGGTCATGGCGGGGGGAGCGCG
>NC_041391.1:599119688-599151494 GCF_002162155.2 Triticum dicoccoides
GGGAGGAGCTGGAGAGGAGAGGGGGTGTCTGGGGGGTTCGGGGGAGAGAGGGAGGCCGATCCACGACGTCACCGGGCGAGGGGAGCGGCGAGGCGGCGAGCAGGTGCGTGGCGCGCGCTGCGGTCGCCGTCGGGCACCTGCCTGCCTGCCTGGCCTGCAAGCAGCTCGCTGGAGCGGCGCTGGGCTGGGCCGGCAGGTGGGCCGGGAGCTGGCGTCAGGTAAGTTTTTCTATTTTTTTTCTGTTTTCTGTAATTTTTAATACTTCTGCAACTTTGTTGAATTAAATAAAATACTTAGGCAACTCCTAAAATCACCAAACTACTCCTGGTCCATAGTTGGATTATTTCCAACATGAAACATTTTAGTTTGGAGATATTTGAGCATTTAAATATTTTATATAATTTTAAATGCCCAAATTCAAATATTTATGATTTAATTCAAAAACCCTAAGATGGCCTAGGAAAATGTGCATCACTTTTGGCAGAGGTTCTGAACCAAGACAAAAATGATGGGCATTTTAGAAGGGCATTTCAGGTTCATTGAATTTTTTTAGTAAACCCTAATTGGTTTCAGAGGGGACTGGGGGTTGTGTCATCCCCATTTCAGGTTTCTGATGAAAGAATAAACATGATGCAACACTCTAATGCATGAACTAGATAGGGTGTGACAACTCACCCCCACTCAAAAGAATCTCGTCCCGAGATTTGGGTTCCTCCGGAAAGAGGGCGGGGTACTTTGAGAAACTTGATATTATGACGTCGAGTGGTACGCTCGGCCTGATCGAGGATACGAATGGGGTACTCTCGATATGTAAGATTATCTTGGAGATCAAGCGTTTCGTGGTCCACTCCACGGATAGGATCCGAGAAGCAACGCCGGAGTTGAGAGACGTGGAAGACATCGTGGACTCTGGAGAGGTGCGGAGGTAGTTCCAACTGGTAGGCAACTTCTCCTCGTTTAGCGAGAATGTGAAAAGGTCCAATGTAACGAGGAGCCAATTTGCCTTTGATACCGAAACGATGGGTTCCCTTCAGAGGGGTAACCCGAAGGTAAGCTTTCTCATCAACCTCGAAAGTCATAGCCTTATGTTTTCGGTCATATTGACTCTTCTGACGAGATTGGGCTGTTTTCAACTTTTCACGAACGATGCGAACTTGCTCTTCTGCTTCCTGAATCATATCCGGGCCAAAGAATTGTCTTTCCCCGGTTTCTGACTAGTTAAGGGGTGTTCGACACCGTCGTCCATAGAGAACTTCAAAAGGGGCTTTACCCAAGCTAGATTGATAGCTGTTATTATAAGCAAATTCAGCAAATGGACGGCATTTCTCCCATTCCATTCCGAATGAGATAACAGAGGCTCGAAGCATGTCTTCTAGAATCTGGTTGACGCGTTCTACCTGACCACTTGATTGAGGGTGAAAGGCGGTGCTAAAGGAAAGGCGGGTTCCCATAGCATTTTGGAAGCTTTCCCAAAATCGAGAGGTGAAAAGACTTCCTCGATCCGAGTTGATTTCCAAAGGAACACCATGGAGAGACACTATTCGGGAGATGTATAAGTCTGCCAGCTGACTAGCGGTTATACTCTCACGAACAGGTAAGAAATGGGCCACTTTGGAAAGACGATCGACAACGACGAAGATAGCATTATTCCCTCTCTTGGTCCTGGGAAAACCGGTAATGAAATCCATACCAATTTTATCCCATTTCCATTCAGGAATAGCTAAGGGTTGAAGGGTGCCAGCAGGCCGTTGATGCTCTGCTTTTACACGACGGCAGACGTCGCAGTTAGCAATATACTGAGCAATTTCTCTCTTCATCCTAGTCCACCAGAACCTCTGGCGTAGGTCCTGATACATCTTGGTACTACCGGGATGAATGGTGAGAGGAGATTCATGAGCTTCCTTAAGGATCAACTGCCATAGATGCTGGTTCTTGGGAACCACTAAACGGTTCTCAAAGTACACAACACCATGATCATTTGTGGAGTAACAACTAGCACCTCCGCTAGCAATGTTCTCCTTGATTTTAGATATTCCCTTATCTCGCTTTTGGGCAGCGATAATTTGATCCGTAAGAGTAGGTTTCGCTACCAAGGTGGAAAGAAATCCTTGAGGAACAATGTGAAGGTTAAGCTTCTGAAATTCCTCATGGAGAAGCGGTTGACTTTATTGTAACATCAGGTTGTTACAATAAGATTTACGACTTAGCGCATCAGCCATGACATTGGCTTTCCCTGGGGTGTAGGTTATTCCTAAGTCGAAATCTGTGATCAACTCGACCCAACGTCTTTGCCTGAGATTCAAATCCAGTTGGGTGAAGATGTACTTCAGACTTTGGTGATCAGTGAATATTTCGCAACGATTACCAAGAAGGTAGTGTCGCCAGGTTTTAAGTGCATAGACTACGGCTGCAAGCTCTAGATCATGAGTAGGATAATTCTCCTCATGCGGGTGCAATTGCCGTGAGGCGTAAGCAATTACGTGTCGATCTTGCATGAGAATGCAACCTAGTCCTTGTCGCGAGGCATCACAGTAGATAACAAAGTCCTTAGAGAAGTCTGGCGGTACCAGTACGGGAGCAGAAGTCAGGCGTCTTTTCAGTTCCTGAAAGCTGTGCTCACATTGTGGAGTCCACTCGAACTTCTTATCTTTCTTGAGGAGTTCGGTTAGAGGTTTAGCAACTTTGGAGAAGTTTTCGATAAAGCGACGGCAATAGCTCGCTAAGCCCAGAAAACTCTGAACTTGCTTCACCGATTCAGGTGGAGTCCAATTAAGGACGGCTTGAACTCGCTCAGGGTTAACAGCAATACCTTTACTAGATATTACATGACCCAGATAGGTCACTTCTGACAACCAGAATTCACATTTAGAAAATTTGGCATAAAGGCGATGCTCTCGAAGTTTCTTCAACACTAGCCTTAGATGTTCGGCATGTTCTTCCTCGCTCTTGGAGTAGATGAGTATATCATCGAGGTAAACCACGACGAATTTATCCAAATACTCCATGAAGATTGAGTTCATTAACCGAGAAAAGGTGGCTGGAGCGTTGGTTAAACCGAAGGACATGACGGTGTACTCGTATTGGCCATAACGAGTAACAAAGGCCGTTTTAGGGATGTCCCCGTTTCTGATTTTGATTTGATGGTAGCCCAACCTCAAATCCATTTTGGAGAAGACTGAGGATCCAGCGAGCTGATCATACAGGTCGTTGATCCTAGGGAGCGGATATTTGTTCTTGATTGTGACCAAATTAACAGGTCGATAATCTACAACCATCCGGTCCGTACCATCCTTCTTCTTGACGAAGAGGACGGGGCAAGCCCACGGAGATGAACTAGGTCGGATGAAACCCTTTTTGAAGGACTCATCGAGTTGTTTCTTAAGCTCGGCTAGTTCTAGTGGTGCCATCTTATAGGGTCTTCTAGCAATCGGGACGGTTCCTGGAATGAGATCTATTACGAACTCAACATCCCTGTCAGGTGGAACACCTGGAAATTCCTCTGGGAAGACATCCGGGAAATCACGGACTACCGGAACGTCCTCAAGGTCTGGCAAAGGGCTGGTGTTAAGAAAATATAATTGTCACTTGGCTAATCGGGTCAAGACATTGACTATCTTCCCCGAAGGATGGGTGAGTTGAACAGTCCTAGAGAAGCAATCAATTTTGGCATGATGAGCTGACATCCAGTCCATACCCAAAATGATATTAATATCTGAAAATTTGAGAGCTATCAAAGATGCAAGGAAAACAAGTCTGTCGACTTGGATTTCATTTCCATAACTTACCCTGGAGGTTTGCCATCTAGAACCGGGAGTAGAAATTTCCATAGTGGATGGCATGTCACAGAATGCGGTGTTATGCAAACGAGCATAGTTCTCGGATATAAATGAATGAGAGGCTCCTGTATCAAAAAGAACAGATGCCGGGTGGCAATTAACAAGGAGCGTACCGAGAACGACGTTGGGATCCTCTTGAGCTTCTTCGGCAGAGATACAGTTGACATGGCCACGTGTAGCGGTGGCCGGCTTGGCGTGGAACACTTTCCCTGTCAGCTTGCCACGGCCAACAGCTTTAGCAGATTGGTTGGGGTTGGTCTGGGGACACTCACGCATATAGTGGCCAGATTCCCCACACTTAAAACAAGTCACGGAACTGGTACGTGGAGGAGCACTGTTGGTTGGACCACCATAGGGCTTGGCTGGTGCAGACTGTTGAACGGGGCGAGGCGCCTGGAAGGATGGCCTCAGTGTGAACCTGGGTGGCAGGGCAGTGTTGGGCACCCACACGCGGCGCTTCTGAGGACCAGCACCGGATGAGGAACCCACATCACGGCCATGCTTGCGTGTTGCGTCATAATCAGTCTGACCAGTCTCAGCACTGATGGCCTTGTTAACAAGCTTCTGAAAAGATGTGCACTCATGCAGACGGAGGTCGCGGCGAAGCTCAGGACTAAGCCCCTTACGGAACCTGGCTTGCTTCTTGGCATCGGTAGAAACTTCCTCAGTGGCATATCGTGCGAGGTTACCGAACTCCCTGCTGTAAGCATCCACAGAGAGTCGGCCCTGAGTGAAACTGCAAAATTCCTCACGTTTACGGTCCATGAGACCCTCCGGAATGTGATGTTCACGGAAAGCCTCGCTAAATTCAGCCCAAGTAGTGACATGGCCCGCTGGGCGCATAGCTCCATAATTCTCCCACCATAGACTGGCGGGGCCTTCAAGATGATATGCAACAAAGGTGACCTTGTTAGCCTCAGCTACTAGCGCGGAATGCAGCTTGTGAGAGATATACTGCGAAGCTAGTCATCAGCGTCGAGAGGCTCGACGGAGTGGTGGAACGTGGGTGGATGTAACTTGATGAAATCATTGAGTGACACCACGGTAGTCCTCTGATGGTGTGCTGTGTTCTGTTCAATACGCTCCAACAAACGGTTGGTCTCCCGCTTGTTTCTTTCGGCTTCCATCATAACCTCGGCTAGGGAAGGAGGATGAGGTAGATTTGCATTCTTGACTTCACTGCCTTCGGCCTGCTCTTGAGGGGCAGGGTTAGTGCGCGTGTGGACCATCCTAGGTAAACAAGACAATGATTTAGTCAGAATGATAAAATTCCGACATAGAATACAGAATGTAAGGAATAACTCGGAATGCAAGATGATCATCCGTATGACATGGTAGATACAGAAACTGCTTCTTTTATTCCATCGTCATACACACCATACAAGGTTTAGTACAAGACCAAACAAGGTACTATTGCGGTGAAAAGAGGATTACATCTCATCGGAGGCATCCCAAGCTCCTATACATTATTTTTCTACACCTCCGGAAGGCGGTACAAACTAGGTCATATCCCACGGTTCACGCAGGACGATAGACGACACAACTAGATCAAACTAGTGATACTACCACTAACTCAGACCGATCCGTAGTAGTCCTCGTAGAAGTCACCTCTATAGCCTGGAAGCTCAACATGATCATCCGGAAACAGACGATCTCGCAGAGCTTGTGGAACATAGGGACTAGGATGAGGTCTTGGACCAACAGACGGTGGCCTGCGGGGACCGCGAGGTGGGGTGATGCCTCCTACATCACGCCAACCCATCACGTCTGGCAAAGCAGATCTCACAGGATAGAGATCGCGCATATCCAAATATCCAGCTTGCACCGCCGGTGCAAACCGAGTCAATGTGGCCCAATGGTCAGCACGGGTATTGAAGAGCTCTAACCTCAAGGCCCGATTTTCACGGTCCTTATCCTCGAGCATCTCAGCAGTGGTGCGAGTCCATGAATCCTCCTGAGTGGGGTCAGCATAGATAGCCTGGAAATACCCTTGTGCTCCCGGAAGTGATCCTGGCATATACCGGAAATCAGAGTCCCGAAATAGGCCAGACCTGACTCGCATGATGGTCATCATAGAGTAGGCGGCGTCCTGCACAGCCATCTCAATAGTAACCCCAAGTCCATAGGAGCAGTGAAGGGGCTCGGTGGATCCAGGATAAGATGGAAATATCCTGACAGTGCAGAGATACTGGCTTTGATTAAAGTCTCGAAATTGCTCTTCGACCGTGTACTCGGGATACCAACGGTATCCAGCCTCAGTCATTACCCTGACCAACATGGCGGTATGGCCGGGTACATCTAGGCATCGAGTCAGGCGAACCACTTGATTGAGGTCGCGAGTGGCCATCTGAAAGCACAACCATAATGCAAAGGCATTAGAATTTCTAGCAAAATTTTCGGCAGCATAACAGCTGTAAATGCTCAAGAAAGATTTTGAGACATTTGACAAAGGATTTCATACACACTCAACATCATCATATCAAAGTTCTGAGTCCATCCTAACAACATAATGTGGTAGTAGAACTGAACTAGGCTTGTATTCATCAAACCTATAAGGTACTACTGATTAGTAACACGTGATCCTGATAGAGAGAATAGATCCTAATTCCTTAACCCCCGATGGAAGAATAGACTGACTCAGATCAGAATGTCATAAGATAAAGGAGTAAAAAGAGCCTTACGTTCCACCCACAAACAATTCCCCTACATATAACTAAAGAATTTCTAGACTCAACATCGACCAGTTTGGCTTGGAGAACCTACAGGCAGTCCGGCTCTGATGCCAACGCTGTCAGGACCCCGACTCGATGCCACATAGGTCTAGCATGTAACACCTCATATCACTTTGCGGCCTCACGCACGGTATTTCCACGAGTGTCGTCTTACCTTTGCCCGGGACCGTTTGCGCCTTTTGGTACACATATATGATAGTGTCGCTAGCATCCATATGATAAGGAGCCCGGGCTGACATGGCTAGTCGTAAACCCAAAGTGGCACAGACTTACAGGGACAGGCATCCATGACCCAGCAACGAACGTGTCGGTCATCAGCAAGTGGGTCCGGGCTGTAGCACTGGGCTAGCAGGACTCCGGTAAACCGGGCTGTAGCGGGCTAACAGGCCTCCGGTACTCAATGCGTGACATTTCCCCGAAGGGACAGACACAGGAACGAAGAAGGACACATGCCGGCCAGCCTAAGTGTTCCGGAGCAGTAGCAAGCTACCATGGCTCAGTGGAGACACTAGGAGACATTTCCCGGTAAGAGAGGCCACTAAAGATAAACAACTAGATAGTCAGATCCCACACATACCAAGCATTTCAATCATACACACAATATGCTCGATATGTGCAAATACAACAAGGCATCACAACATGACTCTAAGACACAAGTACTTTATTTAAGGCTCAGAGAGCCATACATAACATACACATAGGTAAGGGTCACACGACCCAGCATTCAAGTCATACAGTCATACAAACCAGCAGCGGAAGTAACTTGTCTGAGTACAGACAACTAGTAAAAAAAAGACTTGGAAAGCCTAGCTATACTACGTGGTCCTTCACAAGCTCAGGATCACCACCTGGGCCTTAGCCTACTCATTGATGTCAACGTCTACGTAGAACCCATCAGAAGGGGTTGCAGCGTCTTCTGTAAAAAATGTAAATTATAGCAACATGAGTACAAAGGTACTCAGCAAGACTTACATCAGATCCTACATACATGCATATTATCAAGAAGGGTTGGTGGAGTTGTTGCAGCAAGCCAGCTTTGACTCTTGGCTAGGCTAACCTACGAGACTCCAACTTGAAATGGTTTTGCGTACACGAGTCCACTACTCACCAATTCAATACACTACCGAGGATCCACCTCTGTCTTCCTACGGAAGAGCCATCCTCGGCACTCACACTTATCTTGAGGCTTTTAGTAGTTTCCGTTTACTTGTCTATGAACTGTATAGGCAACCAAGTAGTCCTTTACCGCGGACGCGGCTATTCGAATAGATCATGATAACCCTGCAGGGGTGTACTTCTTCATACATGTTTCCACCACTTAGCGTCTGCACACGACATGTGCTCGGCAGACTTCAAGCGAAAGCCGACGTGGGTGTAGACCACGACCTACCTAAACACCTAAGTCTCTAGTCCAGGTTTATCGCCTATCCAGGTTCCATCCGCAGCGAGTCCGGCCGAGGTTTCCCATACGGCCCCGAACGATGTGAACAGGGTTCCCGAGATACCTAACGGGTATTCGGTACACCCGGCCACGTACCTACCGCATCACAGCCCACCCCTACGGTCAGCGCTGTCCACGGCCTCCAGTAGGCTACAAACACCAGAAACTACTTGCAACTCCTGGACAGAGGACTAGGGTGAATAAGAAGTCGAGCGGGGTCATATTTCAGGGCCCAATGCATGGTAGTAGCTGTATCTTAAATCACACATACAGATCTCAGTGCTTAAGGTCGGCTTCAATGAAACAACCCACCATGTACTCCTACATGGCCTCTCATCGATACCTTTACCAAATCGTGTTCACCACACGACTCTCATTACCGACATAATCATTTCACTCTAGCCCATCACCCAGATGAACCAGACCTGACATGACTCTAAGCATAGCAGGCATAGCAAGGTAGGAACAACACATACATATGGCTCACTCAACTCCTACACATGCTAGTGGGTTTCATCTAGTTACTGTGGCAATGACAGGTCATGCAGAGGAAATGGGTTCAACTACCGTAGCACACAACAGTTTGAAACGCGTTTTCTTAATGCAGTAAAAGAGAGCAGGAGCGAGAACATGGGATTGTATCGATATGATCAAATGGTTGGTTGCTTGCCTGATGGTTCGATGCACTGATACGGTTCTTCGTTAGGGTAATCACAGTACTCCTCGGAGGCAGAACCTGCCGCAAAGAACACCGATACACAACCATCACCAAACAATGTGCAACAATATGATGCATGCATGAAACATAGCAATATGAGTGTGTTGGGCTAATGCAACTAAGACCAGAAGGGTTTGAACCAATTTGAATCAAAGATTCAAATTTCAAACTCAAACATGGCCCTTTAAAGTGTTTTTCCTTGTTCTGCATTAAACATCAGGTTAACTTGTTTAATCATGCATGAAAATGGTACAGATGGATAGATTGGATTTTTCTGATCATTTTTCATATATAATTTGTCTAATTTGGAGTTACAGAATAAAAGTTATGAATTTTTAAAGTTTAAACTATATTCTGGAATTTCCTATATTAGATTAATTCCAGAAAATCAATTATTGCGTCAGCCTGACGTCAGTGTGACGTCAGCAGGTCAACGGGACACGTCCGGGTCAAACTTGACAGTGGGTCCCGCGTGTCAGTGTGATTAGATTAATTAAAGTTTAATTAAACTAAACCTGTTTAATTAACAGGGCTGGGCCCCACCTGTCATAGACTCAGGGGAGTCAACCAGGGCCCACCCGTGGTCAAACCCGGGTCGGCTGCACCGGCGTTTAGCCGCCGGCGAGCCCGACGCGGCGGCGGAAGTGGTTTTTGCCGTTCCGGCAACCAAACGAGCCGCGGAGGCCACCGGAGAGGAGCTGAGGACGAACCGCAGCTCTTGGTGGAGTCCGTTGGGGTCGAGGTGGCCGGAGTTGGCGCCGGCGACGACTTTGGCGGCCACCGGGGTTCGGCCGAAGACGAACTTGACGCTAGAGGGGTCGGTGAGGCGCGGGGAGTAGCTAGCTAGGTGCTACGTGACGCGGTGAGCATGATGGACACCGTGGAGTGGTCGGAGGGTGACCGGGAGCACGTCGCCGACGAGCTCCACGGCGGTGGGTGCGGTTGAGCTCCGGGAGATCGCTACACAGCTCGGGAGCAAGAAAAGGAGGGGGGGGGGAAGATGGCTAAGCTCACAGTGAGTGCGACGAAGCCCTTGCTGCGGCCGGGGATGGACCGGAGCGACGACGGCGTTGAAGGGGATCTCCGGCGACGGTGGTTCGGGCGAGGTCGTTGCGGTGGACTCGGGTGTTGCGAGCGCTCGGGGCTCGGCTTGCTCGATGAAGTGGACAGCGGCGGAGCTCCTGGACACGATGAGAGGACGCACGGGCGGCGGGGAGCACGGCTACGACGTAGGCACGGCGGTGGTGGCGTCGGTCATGGCGTGGGGAGCGCGAGGGGGAGGAGCTGGAGAGGAGAGGGCGTGTCTGGGGGGTTCGGGGGAGAGAGGGAGGCCGATCCACGACGTCACCGGGCGAGGGGAGCGGCGAGGCGGCGAGCAGGTGCGTGGCGCGCGCTGCGGTCGCCGTCGAGCACCTGCCTGCCTGCCTGGCCGGCAAGCAGCTCGCTGGAGCGGCGCTGGGTTGGGCCGGCAGGTGGGCCGGGAGCTGGCGTCAGGTAAGTTTTTCTATTTTTTTCTGTTTTCTGTAATTTTTAATACTTCTGCAACTTTATTGAATTAAATAAAATACTTAGGCAACTCCTAAAATCACCAAACTACTCCGGGTCCATAGTTGGATTATTTCCAACATGAAACATTTTAGTTTGGAGATATTTGAGCATTTAAATATTTTATATAATTTTAAATGCCCAAATTCAAATATTTATGATTTAATTCAAAAACCCTAAGATGGCCTAGGAAAATGTGCATCACTTTTGGCAGAGGTTCTGAACCAAGACAAAAATGATGGGCATTTTAGAAGGGCATTTCAGGTTCATTGAAATTTTTTTAGTAAACCCTAATTGGTTTCAGAGGGGACTGGGGGTTCTGTCATCCCCATTTCAGGTTTCTGATGAAAGAATAAACATGATGCAACACTCTAATGCATGAACTAGCTAGAGTGTGACAGCTGGGCCTCGATCATTAGGATCGCGGCCACAACATTGGATGGGAAGAAGTCTGTCTGGGCGGAAGAAGAAAAAGGCCAAGGCTATAAGCAAAGGCCGACATCTCAAAACAAGAAACCAAGAAAATAAGGCTTACCATCGACCAAGTCTTCGATGCTACTAAAGCAGGCCATCACCTGGACCTCCTTGTCGGCCCAGGTGGAGCGCTCGACCTCAAACTCGGCGAGGAGGCTGGTCTCCACCGTCTCCGCCTTTAGCTGGGCCGCCTTGAGGGTATCCGCCTGCTCGGCAAGTTGGGCGACCAGGCGGTCTCGCTCCTCCGCCAGCTTGCTGCACTCCACCTCCTTGCCATGCAGGGCGGTGTTGGCTTCACCCAGCTGCTGCTGCAGAGCAGCGTTGGCTTCTGAAGAAACAAAGAGAAACAAAAAGCATCAGTCAAGCGGATGAGACAAAGAAAACCAAGAACTAAGGAGATTCGGCCTGACTGCTCAGCAGTCGGCCCGAACCTCGGGGACTACAGCCCGCGGGTGCGCTAGCGCGCCCTCGCGGAAAAGAAGTAGTTGGCAGAGGAAAGAAACAACTAAGGAGATTCGGCCCGACTGCTCCACAGTCGGCCCGAACCTCGGGGACTACAGCCCGCGGGTGCGCCAGCGTGCCCCCGCGAAGAAGGAAGAAGGAAACTTACGCCGGCTCTCGGCCAGATGGGCCATCTGCGCCTCCAGCTCCCGGACCTTGGTTGTAGGCAGTCGCGCAGGAGTTGTGATAATCCTGCAGAAGAGACATCAAAAGAAGTCAGCAGTCAGCAGTCAACAGTCGCAAGATGAAGTTCTGACCCGCCTACTCAGCAGCCGGCCTGGAACATCTGGACTACACCCAGTGGGTGCGCTTGTGCGCCCCCACAATAGAAGCAAAAAAGATCATTCGAAGAAAAGAGCCAAGGACAACTTACGCGGATGGCAGTGCGCGACTCCAAGTAGGCCTCGTTGTAGCGCCTAAGGGCCTCCCCCTCCGGCCGGAGCTTGGCCTGGATGTCAAGAGACGCCTGGTTCAGGGCACCAGTCCCGCCCCCGTGGATCTAGCCTACGGGTGCGGCGCTGGTCGCCTCGGTATCAGGGGCCGATGAGCTTGCGGTGCCAACCGCCTGCGACCGCGGCGCCGAGGCCGCCTTCTCCAGACGACATCGCGCGGGTAGACGGACCGTAGGGATCAGGTCCGTCACCACCGTACTTACGACTGGCGGCGCCATCGGCTGCTCGTCCCGTGGCTCACTGGCTGGCGGGGGTGGCGGGTGCGGGGGTGGCGGCACAAAGACGTGCGACATGCCACGTCACCGCGTTCCCGCTCCTGGATCGGGTAGTCGCCGCCTGCTCCTCCGGCCGTCGCCTCGAATTCAGGCAAAGGCGGCGTGGTGTTCAGGGGCGCCACAAGCAGCGACTCTTGGTAGCGTGCAGCCTCCGCGAGCTGCTCCCTCTCTGCGGCCTGGGCTTCCGCCTGCGCTGGCGCCCTCTCGGCGGACGCGGTAGACAAGGCCGCCTGCTCCCTGGCCAGGCGGTCGGCCTCTTCTTCGCGCGCCTCCCGCGCGTTCCGCTCTGTCGCCTCCCGAAGGTCGGCAGCCAGGTCGATGCGCCGACTGGTCGAGGAGGTCGTTGTCGACCTGAGGACCGAGGCGGCGCCCGACTTCTCGACGGTTAGCGGGGCCCTGAAACAAGGAAACAAGTCGGAAGGCTTTCACACCAGAATGACAAAAAAACAAGGAGTGAAGGAAGGATACTTACGCCGACACCATAACAGGCACCTTCAGCCGCCTCTGATACTGGGCCGCCTTGGCCGCGGTTTCTTTCCGCCTGGTCGCCGCGGCTGGGTTCTTGGGCTTCTTTAGAGCGCTGCCGAACAGGGTCGCACCCTGTTTCCGCTTGCGCTTGCCGCCTTGAGCGGGTGGTCCAGAAGAGGGGCCGACACCGGTGGTGGCGGAGCTTCGGGCATTGCGCGGATCGTCTTCATCTTCGTCGTCGTCAGGCTAAGCCTCCATGCCGCCGCCTCCCTCGGAGCCGCCTGCTCCACTACCGCTGTCCGTTCTGCCCCCGTCGCCTGTCGCGTCATCAACCAGGGCGGCTGCCCCCAAGTCGGGGTCGTCCAGATCTCTCTCCGCCTTGTCCGCCTGGAGGGCATCACCCGGCCCCAGGAGGGCGGCCGTCGCCTCGGACATATAAATCTGCAACCAAGGAGGGCGGCGTCATAAAGAGAAACGAAGCTGAAGGAAACAGTTCCAAAGACCAAATGAAGAGACTTACAGTCGGGGGCGGGTTGTGGCGGGAGTATGGCCGCTTCCCGTACCGCCACTCCACCTCCGACACCTTGAGGTCGGAGATCTCGTTCACCATCCGTGAAACTTCAGCAGGCGGCATCCCCTTCGTGCACAGCTGGCACGGATTGCGATGTCCGCCCATCCGGAAGATCGGATGAGGGCAGCTCTGGAGCGGGAGGACCCGACGCTCAACGAAGGCAATGAGGAGTTCGGAGGCTACGAGGCCCTCCGCCTCCTGGAGCACTCAGAGTCGGCCGATGGCGGCCGCCGCGTCCGCCGACACCGGCTTCGTCTTGTACTTCCAGGAAGTGCGAGCTATGGTGGGGGGGGGGGGCGGCCTCATAGGCCGGTAGGTTGAGGAAGTCGGCAACCGGGTCCACGTTCTCGACGTAGAAATAGGATTGCTGCCACATCTTCACCGACTGCGCCAGCTTGATGACGGGGAAGGCGTTCCGTTTCCCCGGCCGGTGCACGGTGACAAAGCCCCCACACTCGGCCGCCGTCTCCTTGGCGGAGGTGCCGAGCTTTCCATAAAAGAATGCTCCCCACAACTCGATTGTGGGGAGGATGCCGAGGTAGCCCTCGCATGCCGTGACGAAGGCGGAAAGCAGAGTCACGGCGTTGGGCGTGAGGTGGTGAGGTTGAAGATTGTAGAAGTAGAGGAAGGAGCGGAAGAAGTCGCTCGCCGGGAGGCCGAAGCCACGCGGGAAATGCGAGCGGAAGACGACCCGCTCGCCGTCCTACGGCACCGGCGATATCTCCATCTCCGCCGGCACACGCGCCTTGACGAAGGCCGTGCTGAGCATCTGGCGCGTATCACGGAGGAAGGAGATGTGATCCTCGATCACAGTCGATCCGTCCCAGTCGCCCATGGCTCCGGCTGGCGGCGCGGAGAGGAGAAACACGCCGGCGGTGGGCAACGGTGGCGACGTTGCGGCAGCAGCAGCAACGGAGGATGAGAAGAGGAATAAGATGAGTGGGAGGGGGCGCGAGAGCTCTGCCGCACCTTCCCCCCTCCCTATTTATAGCGCCCCGGCTGTGAAGCCGAGGGGACAGGATGTGGGTCGTGGGATTAACTGCGCCCACATCCCCCCGACCCCCGTTTCCGCACGCATTTACCACGCCGTAAAAGATCATGGGAAAGGCAACCGCCCCCTTCGGCGCAGTGGATCCGCCCGGTCGCTGAGGCACGGTAGTGGCGGGCCCAGCCCTGTGTCACTTCCTGTCTGAAACGTGGAGTGGCAGGCTGACCTGGCTGACGCGTGCCGCGTGGTGCGTCCATGGAGGGCGGCAGCCTGGGAAGCTTAGCAGGCACGCCACCTAAACTCCCGCCCTGAAGTTCAAAAACCAACAGTACGAGCTCCGCCTGCTAGGCTGGTGACATAGCAGACCGGCACCTTCCCGGAGCCCGGTGAGGGTGGAAGCTGCTGAGGCTTCACAGCCCCTCGACCACGGCTCCTCACCGGCTTTGGGGACTAATGTCGGAGTAATGGGCCACGGGTAGGCTCACCCGACTCCCATTTATTAAGACTTTGGGCCCGCTCCGCCTAGCTGGGCCCCGAGCTGAAGCTCCGCCCTCTGGGGCCGGCTGGCTCAGCGGCTGGCTGCCAGAGGGTGGTCGACCCAAGACTATGACGCTCCGATTAACCGGCTCCTGGCAGCCGCCCTCTAGAGAGGGCGGCAACAGGCAGGCGGCCACCTCACGACTACGGGGGGCCGAGCTCCCATCGAGAGTACAAGACAAAGCTTAGCCATAGTGAAGCACGTCGCCTCCCACACTCAAGACGGGTGTGGCTACAGTGCTCCGTACGGACGGAGATCTCCGCACAACGGAGCAATGTGCCATATCTAACCTGACGTTGCTCTGGGCAGGCGGAGCCCTGTTCCCCATGACAGCCTGTCGGTACGGCCCGCCAGAGGCGGGCCCTATCAGGCAGTGACCCCAAGGAAGACGGCGGGAGCTCGACCAGGCGGATTAGAGAGGGGCCGGCCTCTAGCAGGCGGCCGTCCCTTGTCCCGAGGCGAGCACGCCATTAAGCTGATAAGACCAGGTGTGGCTACAGTGTCTTCCCACCAGGCGGCGGGACTGTAGCCACTCTAAGATGACCAAGCCCTCGTCACTAAGGACACGACTACAGTGAACAACCACCAACCAGTCGGCAAGGCCCACCAGGCGGCGAGCCCTAGTGGTCAGCGGAGAAGCCGGAGGCTGGGGACGCTAACAGCCGGGCCCGGCAGCCGGCCAGATTACCATTGTACCCCTGGGGGGTTGGCCTATATAAACCCCCTAGGCCACCCAAGCAAAGGGTTCCCACTCCATTAGAACTAGCCACCCCCCTAGAGCAGGAAGAGAGCTAGCCTTGCCTCCTTCTGCCTCTAGCGCACAGCTCGAGGAGCACCATTGTATCACTTGTGCCTTAGTGATCATGCGGAGACCCCGCAGAGCAGGACTAGGGGTGTTATCTCCTAGGAGAGCCCCGGACCTAGGTAAATAACACCGGCATTTGTGTCTACGCCTTATCCCGTTTCCAGGCACCGGCGACGTTCTACTCGCTCCCACCATGATAAGCCATCCTTTGGCATATGTCGCACCCAACCCCCGACAGACCCCATCAGTAGTTTTTCTTTCGTACACGCTCTCACAACTTTTTTCTTTAGTTGGGAAGTAAATATTGGCTATGATCTGTGAATCATTGAGATGCATCGGCATGCATGTTAGTTTTCCTTTGTATTTGATGGAATGTTGTAACGGGGTAACCTTGTAATAGGAATGAAAATGGAGTGGAAAGTTTCAGTTTTTCTAGAGAAAAAATGGAAACAGAGAGAAACCAACGTTTCGTTTCGTTGGATCGCGCCATCGAGCAAAACCAACGTTTAAATCACGTCTGTCGTGTTCGTGTCTCACCCTCCTCCACGGCTCGACCCCACACGGTCGCTCAGCATGCCACTCACTGCAAAGCGAGTAGTATACGATAACTTTCCCGCCTGCTTGTCGATGGACCGCGCCATGGAGTACTAGCACTACTGGAAGAGATTGACGAGTTGGGGGAGGACAGCTAGCTGTAGCACGGACTCCCAAGAACTTTTTACATGCATGTTGTAGCCGGCTATTGTGACCTTTGAACGCGGAGCAGCCACGTGCACCCGGAAGCGGCGCAGGCGACGCTCTCTCGGCCGGCGCGCCGCTTCAATGCCGGCGCCAGTGAGAGGCCGCGTCCGCTCTGGCCGGGCATGAATGCGGCACTGACCGTTTCGGGAGGGAAGCACGCGCGGGTGATGAAGAGGGTTCGGGTTGGTCAGGACTGGCCGTGGCAGTGGTCCGGACGTGCGCAAACAAGAGATGCTGTATGTTAATATTGCTGCATATATAATTAACAACGTAAATAATGTGCCAGTTGGACAAATATGATTGGAGATGGAGATGAAAATGGAATTTTATGTAGTAAACACGGATATGCATGTCTATGTCTATGTGTGTGTGCGAGACGACTCTCGCGACCTGGAAGCGGGGGCGTGTTTTTGATCGAGTTTTCTTTCTTGGTATGTTAGAAAATCAATTTGTCTAATTCACATCTACTGATGTTATTTAAGGATATCACATCTAAGCTCCCACAAGTATATAATGTACAGCAACAAGAAACAAAAAAAACTAGGACAAAAAAAGATCACAAACAGAGTGGACATCAACTTAGATGTGTCCTAGACAGACCCTTCAAAAATTGTCCGCCAGTTTTCGCTTCTTATTTCCGGGAACGCGCGTATTCTATTTAAAACCACTGCCGTCTAGGTGAGTAAGTCATCTTAGGTTGTGCACTGTGACCAAGGAGGAGGAGAAAACGAAAGACATTAATGTTTATTTGCTAATTAATAGCATTGCATGCAATGAACTAACCACTGCATGTCGTGTTTGTAGTCTCAACTTATTAAAAGCATGCACACCCCTCATCTTTTATTGGTTGATATGTCAAGAAACAAGAAACGAGGTAGAAGTTAATGCACTGCGCCTAAGTGTTTTGGGATTATTTGGTTTTCATAAGATGACTTACACACCTAGACGGAGGGATTCCACTAGGTAGATAAGTCTTTGTAGAGATTCCACTAGGTGAACTACATACGGAACAAAATGAATGAATCTACACTTAAAATGCATCTATATACATCCGCACGTGGTTCAAGGTTGGCCCCACATGGTTTGCCTCTTTTTCTAATTTAACATAACGCGTCAAGTCGCAGTTAGTTTGTTCACCCGTGGTAGACGATCCTCCCTCCACCAAGTGGACAACCAGTACACGTGCCAAATTACCACGTGGGCTGCCTTTTTTGTATAGAAATGAGCTCCACCGTGTACCCGCGCGGGCGTGGTTGGGAAAGAGACGGGAGTACGTGCGCCATGCATGCACCTCTTCTCTTCGTGCACGTCCCCCACCTACGTGGGTGTGTGTGAGAGATACAAACCGTGTTCGTGAGTGTTTTTTGTTTTGGGTTGGGGGTGGGGGGTGGGGTGGGGGGTTGATTTCGTGAATTATTTGTGGGAATACATGTCGATGACATCTCAAACAAAATTTTGCATGCAATGTGTGTGAAATGGAGGCCTATCCATATCATATATAAAGGGTCGGGCAATCCACGAGAAGAGAGGGAGGGGTCATAGCTATTGATAGAGTCGAAGGGAGGATCAAGTGGGTGGGTGTGAGATCGATGAAGAGAGCCATCGAAATTGTGTGTGTGTGCAAGTCAAACATATAGGGCGATTGGCCCGCTTATTTGATAGAGTTTCTCGCGTCTCGCTCTCTCACCCTCTCCATATCAAAACAAGATGAAAGTGTCCACTCTATCTTTCTCATCACCGGTGGTCACAGGTCCGGCCAAATCCCGTCCGTTGCGGGAGGTGAGGAGGTGCAGCGTTGACGTTGTTGCCGTCGGCGACAGAGGAAGCCGATGTGCACCCTCCTCTCGGAGCCGGCGCTGGCGCGGACGAAGATCCTCTGCGCCTTTGTTCGCTGTCGTCATGTGGGCAGATCCCGCCCGCCCGCCTAAATGACATCTTGCCCACCTGAGGTATAACTTCTTGTACTAGTCCAGCTCCCCAGGTCACTGCGTGTGGGTTTTCTTCTATGCGACTACTCTCCAGCTCCCCATGCATAGTAGCTAGGGTTCGTCAGCTGGTCCAACATCACCTACTAGTAGTACTATTATAGAGGAAATGCCACTCAAAAAGTTGTCCTGATTTATGCCTCGGTGGAGGTATACATGTTGTTTCGAAAAAAAGTACATGGTGGTTGTGCGGTCATTGTCCATATGGTGGTAGTACTATCACTGGTTAAATGAAGAAATGCTTTTTTTCTTGGGTATCCGGGTTTAGTTCCCATCAAGATAATTATGATGCTTCTGTTTGTTGGTGTACTTTTCATTAATTCTTATTGACAATTGAGATGTCGTTGCTAACCCTTTTTTATATTTTTGGAAACAGCGATGCGTGTCTCCATACCCGGGCATGTCTTCCTCAATTTTAGTGGAACTGCACAAAATTGGATGGACATTGTTGTTCCGCCTCACTGTCCTCTGCCACGTGGTTCTTCCTTCCTCGAGCTTGATTACTGAGAAGAAACAGACCATAGTGAGGATTTGTCGAACTTCATAGGTGCCTCACCCAAACTTGATGCCAAATGGATGATGCATCACCACGATAACCTATTGATGCTCATGGTTGCGCCTCATGGTTGCGTTGGCTGGTGAAGTTGATGGATTTTCAATGAAAAACAAGCTGTCTTCCATCAATGCTCTTTGCTTGTTATGCACAAAGATGATATCCTTCGTCAGTTCACCTTGGTTGCATTGGAGACGCAGTCGTCTTTCACGTTGGTGCAATTTTATCACACAATTGGCTATGAACCAAATGTTTCCTCGAAGAAGGATCGACGTTGGTACTAAGAGAATAAGTTTTGTATTGATTTCTAAGCCTTCTCACAACTTTGTCTCCAGCTCCCCTGTAATTTTATTTGTCCAGCTATTAACTTTGATTTAAAAAATGGTGTGGACTAAAAACCCGGATGGACGTAGTAGCCCTCCATTTTTATTTACTCCGCATATTAGATTTGGCTGAAGTCAAACTTTGTAATACTCTCAAACCTTTCCGATAATTGAAATTAAAATTCTTTATTTACACACTCTCACAGTTTCCGATAATTTGGCGCATGTGTGGTTGTTCACTTAAGGGAGGGTAGTGTACCACATGTGAAGGACAAGAAGTGCGACGAGGATGCGTTGGCGTGGATCGTTAGTTCATCGGAAGTAGTAGTACTAGTTTTCTTCACTGTACATTAAATGAAGAGTTTCGTTTCGTACTTACACAATTTAAAATGATTGTTATGGAGAGAATAAGAAAACCACTCCACTATATATTAGTCGTATACACGAGAGTACTATATGGACGCAGCTTCATTGACTTAGTGCACCTGCCTTTGGGTTTATGACAGCTGGGCCCAAAATGTGGCTGGCTCACCTGTCATACTGCCAAAAGCAGGAGCAGTGAAGGCACCGGAGCTCAGTCCGTACTACAGTAGTATATATATAAGCGGGAGCCTCAACGCTTGTTCGCTAGGGTTCGCACTCTCCACACACTCGCCGCACTAAATATATGTTACACGCTGGAGGCTCAGCGTTCATTTGCTAGGGTTTGCTATATTCACAGTCTCTCACCCTCTCTTCACCAGATATAAACAAGACTGCATTGGCCTCTTGTCTCTCTCTCCCCCCTCACAGCTGGTGAAGGAGGCGTCTGTATCCCGTCGCACCGGGAAGGGGAGGAGGTGCAGCGTTCACTCTATCGCCTTTGGTGAGGGAGGCAATCCACTACCGGCTGCATTGTTCTCTTTCACCCAGCGCCTGTGCGGGAGGGCCACTGACCCCTTCTTCCTCGCTGTCGTATGTAGTGTGGGCAGATCCGGCCTCCTGCCGCACACCTTGCCACATCCCGACGACCCTAAGGTATAAGTTTCTTTGAAACTGTCGTTGCTCTAGCTGCATGTGGATCTTTTTCGATCTGTAGTCGAATCTAGGGCTTGGTTTAAAGAGGAAAGAAGGGTGCGGTGGGCTGGAGCAAGAATCTAGGACATGGTTCAATGAGGAAAGGAGGGGCAAAAAGTAGTATAGACTGGCTATCCAGCCGCTTTATAGGTCGAAAAGGGAAATGGGGGGTAACCCAGAACACACATCTGTAAGGAACCGATCTCTTTGTTGAAAAGGGAAAGAAACTGGGGGGTCGGGTAGTTTGTGCAGGACTAGATTTGCTGCCCTCACATAGGAAAAAGGTTCAAAGAGAACAAATATGAGACCAACGCATATATGCTGCTTGGCTACATACTCTGCATCACCCATTTATACGTGTGGACGCACATGGTGCTAGCATGTTCCATACAGCTATTTTGCTGTTGTTAATCTAAGAATGCCGTCGGAAAATTGAAGCAATGCCACTGTTAAAAGTAAATTACATTTTTAACGAATGTTGTTTCAAGAGAATGTCTCTGTTAATATGAATCAATGCAACCATTTTAGAAATGCTACTATCCTACTTTGTTTTCCATCCAAGATAAGTTAGATGCTTCTTTCTGTCACCGTTTGTTTCATCCTCCTTTATCGGCAAGTAATTGTTTCAACAGGGGTATCTATTCAACTTGTTGCTATTGAGACATTGTGCTTCGCTACGTGAAACACTTTGCTTGATTTCAGTGCAACTGCACAAAATGAGTTTGGATTTCCTATTCGCTTTGGTAGATTCGTATTTTATAATGGTCGTCTCATGAAAGGTCAGTACAGGCCTTCATCCACATGATTGTGCAGTGTGCTTTGAGATGTTGTGCTACTTGTATTGGTACTGTTTTAAATAAATGTTGAATTGAAGCTATTGTATTGATGTCTTTTCCCATTAAGTAGTGAACAAAAATGGAACAAAAATGGGACCACCCCCTTTATAAGCCAGTAATTATGCCACTCTCAGAATTAACTACTGAATCTTATTTCAAAACTGCAACACTTGTTAGGGATTGGCGGGATTACCATTTTTGTGGCCGCATGTTTCATCCTCCTTTATTAGCCAGTAATTGATTCCTTTTTTGCCTCTGTTTAAATAGGGATATCTATTCAACTTGTTGCTATTGCGACATTTTGCTTCGCTACACGAAACACTTTGCTTGATTTCAGTGCAACTGCACAAAACGAGATTGGATTTCCTATTCATGTTGGCAGATTCGTATTTTATCCTGGTCTTCTCATGAAAGGTCAGTACATGCCTTCATCCACATGATTGTGCAGTGTGCTTTGAGATGTTGTGCTACTTGTATTGGTGCTGTTTTAAATAAATGTTGAATTGAAGTTATTGTATTGCTATCTTTTCCCATTAAGTAGTGAACAAAAATAGGACCAACCCAGACATGATGCTTGTTGCTTTGTTACAACAAACTCTGCATCACCCCCTTTATAAGTAGATGGAATCACATATTGTTGTTGCGCCCACTCTCCCCTGGAACTATTTATGCTTTTCATTAATCTAATGCCGGTGGTAAAATTAAGCAATGCCACTCTCAGAATTAATTAACTACTGAATCTTAGTTCAAAACTGCAACACTTGTTAGGAATGGTACTATCCTGCTTTGTAGTTCTTTCTACATGTTTAACCAAGGTATTGTTAAGATAATGTCTCTGTTAAAATGAATCAATTGCATTGTTTTAGGAATGGTACTTTTCTGCTTTGTCATTCTTTATACATGTTGAAACAAGGCATTGTTAAGAGAATGTCTCAGTCAATATGAATGAATCACACTGATGGAGAATTGCTACTCTCCTGCTTTGTTTCCCATTAAGATAAAGTAGATCAGTAGATGCTTTTTTTTTTCTGGGAGTACAAGTCATCAACCGTTATTTCTCAGTAATTATTTCCCTTATACCTATTGTTTCTTACAGGGATATCAAATTTAAAGCTCGGTTTTATTCCGACTTCGATTTTAGTTGAACTACACAAAAGGAGCCAATGTGTCCAAGGCAAACTGCTGCATTACTGGGTCCAGTTGGTCGTTCCACTTTGCAGAGAGAAGCAGTCACTGTTTGCGCTACATTACAGAAGGAATGGCCGAGAAGCTTTATAGTGTATTATTAGACACCGGTGACATGACTAGTCTACAGAGACCATTGGCAATTTAAGAAGCTATGATAGGACTCCACGATCATAGGCATTACATATTTTGAATGGGAAAATCTTGTCAAAGTTTAATCATTGATGTTAGCAAGAAGACGTTAGTTTAATATATTGGAATGGGAAAACCTTGTCAAAATTTGCTCATTAATGTTAGCCAGAAGACATGCATTTGATATTTTTGAGTGGGACGCCCTTGCTGTGAGCAGCGTCGAGTGTTTTTTCCTATTCTTGTGTTCAGTTTAGAAGTAAATAGTTACTCTGCTGAGATATTCTTGTGTTAAGAGTTTGTTCTAAATATTGTCTATGTAATGCCAGGCCTTGTGTTTGATTGCAAAGTTGAGCTTGGAATGTTGTGGCATGCGGCATCACGAGCTGCTCACCGTGCCTCCTGAGAATAATGCTTTATATTGTTTTGCATGTCGATCTAATGCCAATGATTTGCTTGTTAAGAAGATCATCCTCTTCTGTTGTTTCCGTGCTTAAGAAGTTCATCGTCTGATCTTTCATTCATAGCCTATACGACAAGTCGTGTAGGTTAGACGTGAAACCATATGATCTTCCGACCAACTCATGATATTAGGCCGTGATTGGATCATCGTTTTCCAACCAAAACCGCTTGTAAAACTGACGCTTGTAAATTAAAGCAGATGGTCTTGGGCGAAGGCGCTTGGTTGGTCGATTTCGACTAGTAAAATATCGGAAGTACTTCACACACGATAAAAACGCTGAACGACACTCAGACGATTGCTAATCCAGCCGTTAGCTACTGTTTCAGCCTTGCCTATGGATGGCATGATACGCACATTGTGCATGTATCGTCTGGTAATGTCGTCCATATAGCAGTGCTCGTAAAATATACACTGGTCTCTCAAATTACACGCGTAACCCGCCGGTTTTACTTACAGACCTCGGGCCCTCGGTTTCATTACGCCTATATTTTACGCGTTGTTTCCGATGACGAGTAAATTACACTTGTGTATGTTAATACAGGTTTGAAATAAACCAGAGCTCCCAAGCGCGGCCTTACCGTTTTATGCCGTCTCAGTTTCTCGAAGGTGCTCATAGGTGTCCAATGATCCTGAATGAGCAGCGGGAACTGTATCAGACCATCCGTAGGGCCTGCGAGGCCCTCTCCGTTGTCCTTCGAGTTGTTGCGCTTGCCGTGGCGCCGAGCATTGTTAACATTGTCAAAAAACATGAGGATTCAGGAGATGACCTTATTTTGACTGGATGACACTAGGGACCCACTAGGGACATAGCCGTACGTACGCAAGTGCCTCCTTATTATGTACAACTATATTTTTTTTGCTTTCTCCTGGTTTCCTGACATCACGGTCCCACACCATTGTCAACATATGTAGTCAATATAAACGAGAGAATTGCACAAGGTGCGACCGACAGTTGGGACTAAGCAGCTCGAGCAGTATTTGTGTTTTTGAAGCGTGAGCACTGCAGAGTTTTTCTTGGCGATGATTTCGTTGTTGTTCAGAGGAGAGCAGGGTATTAACTGGGCGGGCTGTGGCCCGTCTAGCCCAGGCCAGATATCCAGCCCAGATACTAATTTTTTCTAGATGAAAATGGCTAGCCCAGCTATACGTCTTTTTGAGGAATACCCAGGCAAGGTCAACTTGTTATTCTCCGCCCCGCTGGGCTGCAAATCTTTCCTAGGAGGGATGCATTAGGCTTAACAGGAAAATGGGCTTTAAAAAATAATAAATGGGATGTAATTATAAAAACTGGGCAGTACCTATAAAAAAATGCACGAAACACGAAATTAGTTTATAAAATATTATTTATGGATTTTGAAAATCTTAAATTTTCATTGTTGCACGCGCAATGTTTCGTTGGATTTTTACGTAATACAAATTTATATTTAATCTGACTAGAAATTTTGGGATAAAAATATTTCGGATCCCATCAAAATGTGGGAAATTTTATTGAATTCTGTCTTCAACGGTTGGTTGAAATTATTAATCGTTGTCCTAGCTAGAAAATGGGATGTACTTTTAACAAACTGCAAATGGGCTGTTGTAAATTCCATTAGAATTAAAGAATGGGCTGTACATTCTTACAAAATGCAAATGGGCTATAAGTTCCCTGCCACACACTTGTGGGCCTACTAAGTGACGCGTCCCCTAAAAAAATAAGTTGACGCGTATGCAAGGCTTTGTCAACTTATTATAGTCAACACACGGTTCTAGCAGCAGTGGCCGTTGGATGTCTATCCAACGGATGTCGTGCTTCTTCTTCAATCTCGGATATTCTTAGCTTTGGCCGCCCAAAAAATGATTCCTCCCCCTGACATCTGGGGCGCACCGTTTCAGAGGCTGATCTGTGGGCCTACTAAGTTGGAGCATACCAAGGGCTTTGTCAACTTAGTCAATAATAAACGATTCTAGCTTCAGTGACCGTACGATGTCCATCCAACGACCGTAGTGCTTCTTCAAACTCTGGTCTTCTTGGTCCAGCCGCCCAAAGCAGTGCCGGTCGTGCCGCCTGCTCCTGCCTCTCGAGGCCGGTTGTGCTGCCGCGGAGGCCTCACCGCCCCATACTACTCCCACCGCTGGCTAGGCCATCCCTCCACTCACCCACACCCCCTGTTATTCTGCGGCGATGGCAGCCTCACACCGCAGCCGAACCAGTAAACCCTCGTACTCCTCTCCGCGCAGGTTTCCGGTGCTGTGTCTTCCCCGGGTCCGTGTCGTCCCCTTCCTAGGCCTCGCCATCGTCCACCGCCATGGTGCTCTCGGCACGGCGTGGTCAACGTGGTCAATGACCGACTTCCATTGGAAGAGTACTGTACGTGGAGAGGCTGACAGCTGGGTCCATGGCGATCGCAAGGAAGTGCCTCCTTATTACGTGCAAAATAATTATTCCTCCACCTGACAGCAGGCAGCCACCAGACAAGCCACCTTATTTCACGAAAAAAACATTTTCCCCCTGACTACTGGGACCCACCGAATGGGTCGCCGTATTTCGTGAAAAAACGTCCCCCCGCTGTCAGCTCGGACCCACCGGAAGTGCCTCCTTGTTATGCACAAAAAAGAATACTCCCCCTGCTAGCTGAGACCCACCTTGGTGGGAGGCTGACTTGTGGGCCTACTAAGTTGACGGGGCGGAGGGCTTTGTCAACTTAGTCAATATGAACGATTCTAGCTCCAGTGACCGTACGATGTCCATCCAACGGCCGTAGTGCTTCTTAAACCTCTGGTCTTCTTGCTCCAGCCGCCCAAAGCAGCGCCGGCCGTGTCGCCTGCTCCTGCCTCCCGTGGCCGGCTGTGCTGCGCGGAGGCCTCACCGCCCCCTACTATTCCCACCGCTGGCCAGGCCCTGCGGCGACGGCAGCCTCACACCGCAGCGGAAAGAGTGAACCCTCATACTCCTCTCCGCGTGGGCATCCACTGCCGCGTCTTCACTGGCTCCACGTCGTGCCCTTCCTAGGCCTCGCCGTCGTCCACCACCCTGGTGCTCTCAGAGCGGCGTGGTCAACGTGGTCAAGGAACGACTTCCATCGGACGTGGACTGTATGTGGAGAGGCTGACAGCTGGGTCCACGGCCGCACCAAGGAAGTGCCTCCTTATTACGCAGAAAATAATGATTCCTCCACCTGACAGCAGGGACCCACCGGACGGGCCACCGTATTTCGCAAAAACAACGTTTCCCCCTGACTGCTGGGACCCACCAGCTACACCTTCGCACGCAAGGAAGTGCGTCCGGGCAACAAAAAAATGATTCACCCCCCTGACTGCTGGGACCCACCAGCTACATCTTCGCATGCAAGGAAGTGTGTCCGGACAAAAAAAAAATTCGCCCCCCTGACTGCTGGGACCCACCAGCTACATCTTCGCAGGCAAGGAAGTGCCTAACAGTCGGGACTCACCTGGTCGAAGCGTACGTAGCGTTGTCATTCTGGTCGCGAACGTGTACGTACATATATACTGGTGGATGTAGAGGCGCGCATGTGTCGTAGTAGAGGCATGCACGTGTCGTAGTAGAGGCGCGCACGTAGCATGTACACGTACGTACAGCTGCCAGGGTGCAAGAAAGAAAATACAGCCACATATGTGTACATACGAGCGGGGTCTCAAATGCCTACTCGTGCATATATACGTACGGCCAGGGCTCGTGTACATTGGCTGGGTCGGAATGGAGAAACAACGTAGTCGTCGTGTTCATGGGGAGCCAACCCGATGGTCGGAATGGAATGCGTGGTCGAGTTCATCGGGAGGGCTAAGACGGAATAGGCGATGGAAACGAGGCCTGGCGTACCGCAGAACGGAGGAAACAACCTTGTGTTCGACCGGCCACGTTCGAAACGGGATCCTGTTGATCGGGAGGGGTGTGGCGTACCGCAAAATGGAGGAAACGGACCTCCTATGGTCGAAACGGGGGTCCTGTTGATCGGGAGGGGTGTGGCATACCGCAAAACAGAGGAAACGGACCTCCTACGGTCGAAAGGGGGTCCTGTTGATCGGGAGGGGTGTGGCGTACCGCAAAACGGACGAAACACGGACTTGTGTTGGAGCGCTATGGTCGAAACGGGGGTCCTGTTCATCGGGAGGGGTGTGGCATACCACAAAACGGGACTCCACGGGATACTATTCATCTCCAACGGGCTCCTGTTCATCCAGCCTCCACCGCGCACTTCTCCAGCCTCCACGGGCTCCTGTTCATCCAGCCTCCACCGCGCACTTCTCCACCGGCTACTGTTCAACCACCCCTCTACGGGCACCCCTCCACCGTCTACTGGTCATCCAGCCCTCCACACCACGGGGTCCTGTTCATCCACCCCTCCACGGGCACCCCTCCACCATCTACTGTTCATCCAGCCCTCCACGGGGGCGTCTTGTTCATCCAGCCCTCCACACCACGAGGTCTTGTTCATCCAGCCCTCCACGGGGGCGTCTTGTTCATCCAGCCCTCCACACCACGAGGTCTTGTTCATCCAGAGGCAACGCCACGGGTCCTGTTCATCCACTCCCACGGCTCACTGTTCATCCACCCCCCGCAACACTCACTGTTCATCCAGAGAGGCAGCATCGATCGGCTTCAGTTAGCAGCAGTAGCGAAGGAATCGCTTGATCGGGTTCAGTTAACAGCCATCGATCAATCGCTTGGGTTCAGTAACGCGTAGCCTACAGTGCAATCGCTCGGGTTCAGTTAGAGCCAACGCCTCGCACACACGCGCGTACGTGTACGAGATAAACGCGCATCACTGGGCCCCTGACCTCCCACCGTAACCGGGAACTCCCTGAAATTTTCCTCGCCCTTGCTTCTACCACGGTTTTTTCCGTCATGGACGGCCCAAAGAATGTCATGCAGCTGTGTCTCCGGCCCGCCTAGGACGAAAAGCCCATTTTCTGTCATGATTTTTTGTCATAGAAGTAGGAGCCCACCACATCTATGATGATACCGGGTTTTTTCACAATTATCGTCATAGAAGTGTCATATGTATGATAGAAAAAAATTTCGTTCGGCCCAAAATGTCATGGATGTGTCTTTTTTTTGTAGTGTAAGCATGACATCTGCTTCATTTGCTTCAACTTATATTTTTTTTACTATTCTACTAGCGTATCCCCTACCATGCAAGAGTTTTTGTATTGGATAATATAGGTTTCAGTTCTATGACAACTACTATGGAGGTAACGAGAGTTTATTTGAAGACCAAGCATGTTTATATTTTCCATGCAAAATTATACAACGAAGACGACTACACCTATTTTTGATGCAAAACATGGTGAGCACTATGCAAGACTTATGCATTTGAGCCTGATATGGTTATCACCTTTGATATTCGTCCGGAAGATGATATTGAAGGTAATACCGACATCTGGGTCGATGTGCAGACGCCTCCAGTTCTACCAAAATGTGAGTTTCTCAACCATATTTATGTCTTTGATATTGTTTATCCAAAAATAGTTGACAACTAATTTCTATTGACAGCTTATTTCCAATCATGCAAACATGTCCAGCGCTTGGTAGTCAGGACCTACTACTATCCCGGGGCTGAACTAAACTGCGAGGAGACAAGTCATCATGTTTCATGGCTTGAGGATCTTCATATTGTCAAGACAAATTATTTTTCTGGACTTGCAAATCTTAGTACTCAAAACGTGCGACCAATAGTGTTTGTATTGAACTACGGTCACATCTATTTAGGAAAGAAGGTAAGATTTTTACTATTTGTACTCAGTGCATCTTTTGCATACATTATTATTTAAGCTAAACTTCATTGCTAAGTATGTTACTATACGATGTTCTTCAACAGGGACTCCCGCTGAATGTTGTGCCTCATTGGATCAAGACTAAAGGTCAGATGAGAATTGTTAGCTTACGACCAAGATATCCTATAATGCACTTTAGTGCATTCAGGATTTCAAATAGCGAGGAATGCTTAATAGTGAAAGATTGGAGCAAAATTGTGAACGATCGCCACAGAAGTACTAGGGGACAGCAATCAGAAGCGCAACCCAGGATTAGGAGACAGGTTCATCTGCATGCTCCAACTTGATGAAGAACGAGTGCTACACATGTTTTATGTTATTTTACCTGAGAGAGAGCAACAGGAGTGATTAGCTAGTGTTGGTGGTAATGACTATGATGATTTTTATTAGCTAGTGTTGCTGGTGATTAGATAGCTACCACAGGTAGTGTTGGTGGTGATTAGCTAGCTAGAATGAGTTTGAAGATGATGATGTGCTACACTATGACTATGATGATTAAATAACTATTGTTGATGTTATGACTATGATGATGATTAAATAGCTTGTGCTGGCGGATTAGATTCAAGTGGAGGCAACATGTGGTGCACATCGAAAGTACTACTAGTCCAAACTAGATCAAGTTTGGTTTAGTAGTATACTTTTGACATGCACCACATATTGCCTCCACTTGAACCTAATCCACCTTCATTTGACACACTGTTATGGACATAATGATGTAAACCTCATAACTAGTATTGTACCAATATTTGTACGATGGCGCATAAATACACTAAAAATAAAAAAATAAAAAAAGAATACTAGTAGCGATGGAGAGTAAACACGCTGCCACTAGCTAGATTAGCAGTAGCGTGGGAATGAACAAACGCTGCAGCTATTTGTCCTAGCAGTAGCGCGTGCGGGCGCGCGTTACTGCTAAGCAATAGCTGTAGCGCCTTCTTAGTAGCGCGCCCTCCCGCGCTACTAGTGAGCACAAAACCCGCACTACTACTAGGATTTTCCCTAGTAGTGGTGGGGGGTGCACCAGCCCCTTGTGGGCTGGTTAGCCTCCCTCCTATGGCCCATATGGCCCATATCTTTTCCCGAGGGGTTCCGGTAACCCCTATGGTACTCCGTTATGTACCGATGCACTCCCGAACCCTTCCGATGTCCGAATACTATCTTCCAATATATAAATCTTTACCTCTCGACCATTTCGAGACTCCTCGTCGTGTCCGTGATCTCATCCGGGACTCCAAACAACCTTCGGTCACCAAAACACATAACTCATATAATACATATCGTCATCAAACGTTAAGCGTGCGGACCCTACGGTTTTGAGAACTATGTAGACATGACCGAGACACCTCTTCGGTCAATAACCAATAGCGGAACCTAGATGCTCATATTGGTTCCCACATATTTTACAAAGATCTTTATCAGTCAAACCGCTATGTGAACATACGTTATTCCCTTTGTCATCGGTATGTTACTTGACCGAGATTCGATCATCGATATCTTCATACCTAGTTCAATCTTGTTACCGACAAGTCTCTTTACTCGTTCTATAGTGCATCATCCTATAAATAACTCATTAGTCACATTGCTTGCAAGGCTTCATATGATGTGCATTACTGAGAGGGCCTAGAGATACCTCTCCGATACTAAGAGTGACAAATCCTAATCTCGATCTATGCCAACCCAACAAACACCTTCAGAGATACCTGTGGAGCATCTTTATAATCACCCAGTTACGTTGTGACGTTTTTTAGCACACAAGGTATTCCTGTGGTGTCCGGGAGTTGCATAATCTCATAGTCGAAGAAATATGTATTTGACATGAAGAAAGCAGTAGCAATAAAACTTAATGATCATTATGCTATGCTAACGGATTGGTCTTGTCCATCACATCATTCCACTAATGATGTGATCCCGTTCATCAAATGACAACACATGTCCATGGATAGGAAACTTAACCATCTTTGATCAACGAGCTAGTCTAGTAGAGGCATACTAGGGACACAATGTTTTGTTTATGTATTCACACATTGTCGATGGAAACGACACCTATGGGATCACGAGGATCCCTTCTGCGGTTGCGGGGCGCAGGATTGTGATAAGAGCAAGATTAGTAACCAGCACATGGATTGTTTACCCAGGTTCGGGCCGCGAGGAACGCGTAAAACCCTAGTCCTGCTTTGGTGGATGTATTGAGTGTTTCCGAGCTCTTGAACTAGCTACGGTGGCTGCATGGTTCAAAAGAGCCAAATCCCCCTCCAGTACGCCATGGGCCTCCTTTTATAGTCGAAAGGGGCTTCCACAGTGGCACACAGGAGGTGGAAAGGCCTACAGTGATATGAGCTTATCGCTCGTATTACAGGACAAGACGCATTTAATGCGTAGCTTAGGTGTCCCCTTTCTTTATTGGGGATGGGAGCGAGGCTCATCCCGTCCGTCGTTGCTCCTCCTCGCTTTGACATGCGCCCTGGCCAGCGATGCATGCGGCGCCATGTAGGCAGGCAAGCAGATGAGGTGGCACGGTGGTGGAGCCTCCGCGAAGATCCGCATGCCACCACGCAGGCGTGTGTTGAGTTGGCCTGGAAGCTACATGTTGCCACGTAGGTGCCTGCCCAGCTGGTTGGGCTGGCAGCTGCATGTGAACGGCGGTTCATACTTGGTTGGTGCGGGCCTGGTAGTGGCCCCGCTGATGCCCTTGGCAAGGGTCTTGTCGGGTGGCCCGGCAAGGGTCTTGCCGTGGCGCGCTGTCGTCACCGGCAAGGATCTTGCCGGGGGTCTTGCGGGTTTCCTCGGCAAGGATCTTGTCGAGGATCGTTGCCTTCCAATCCTCATCTGATATTGGATATTCTTTGTCTTCACAAAGATCTGCATGCCACCATGGAGGTGCCTCCCTAGCCCTGGCCCAACGTGGTTGATGGTGTTGGATACTGTGGGTTCGAGGGTGGCTCACTCTGCTGGTGTGGGCGAGCCGCCCCGGCAAGGGTCTTGCCGGGGCTGCCGAGGCTGCCCCGACAAGGGTCTTGCCAGGGAAACCTACTTCTCCATCTTCTCTTTGTGGTCTCGGTCTTTGATGTTGCACTGATCATCTTGCGGCTTCGACTCCTTCCATTTGCCCTGCTAAATGTGGTTGCGGCCCGTGGCTCTGACTGCCCGCGGACAAGTAAGGGGTACAAAGGAGTGCCCCTACTTTAGTACATCGACAGGAGCCCCCGGGCCTGGGCCACACATAGGCGCAACGCATTGTTGGGCCAGGCCCAAAACGGTGCGCGGTCAGGCGGGGCGGTTTGTACCACGGTAAAACTTTCCGTCTGCTGCGCTTCCCCACGACCTGTGCGACGTGGGGGAGGTCATGCGTGACGTAGGGGGCATGCCCCGGGCAGTTCCCGCATGAATGCGTTGTATCACAGTTAATGGGAAAGGAG
>NC_041391.1:599151726-599169223 GCF_002162155.2 Triticum dicoccoides
TTACTCCTTCCCTGCGTCTTCTCCAATCTTGGAACTGCCGCCCCCTTTCTTCCTCTTTCTCGAGCCCCCTGTCTCCAATTTTTTCAATGACGTTATGCACACCTACGGCTTCCACCTTCTGGATTTCACGCCGAATGTCGTGGCGTGCATGGCTCTCTTCGCGTACCTCTGCGAAGGCTTCACCAGGGTGCACCTCAACATGGTGCTCTTCCGCCACTACTTCTCCCCTCGGATCCAAAAGGGGGGCGCCATCTCCGGTTGTGTCGCTTGGATTCCGAGGGCCAAGGGGACGTATCCGGAGGGCACCACAAAGGAGAGGTGGGAAGAGTGGCAGGGCCGGTGGTGATAGATTGAGGAGGAGGAACCGCCAGCATTCTGCGAGGTTCGCCGGGAGCCGCCGGTCCGCGGAAACGACTGGGGCGACGTCGATGCTGACGACGAGAAGCTCACGATTGCCACCACCAGGATCCTCCGGCTCACCGAGGCTGTGCTCACCCTCAAAATGATCGGGGCGGACTTCATCCGTCGCCGAATCGCTCCTCTGCACAACAAGGGGAGGCCTACCTGGCTTTTCACGAATGATGCAGACATCATGAGGCTCCGCCTCGGCCTCGACCACAACCTGACGTTGCTGAGGCACGCCCATCTCTGCCAATGGATCTTCCAGCTCGAGGTCAAAAAATACGGCGAGGTTGGGCGGTCCGGCAAGGCTGCAAGGGCTATCGCAAAGGCCGGCAAGGTTGCCAAAGAGCCCATTTTCAAGTTACCGGCGGGAGTGGTCCCGATGTGCAAAAACTCTCGCCGGCCCGACATCATCGCCATGATGCCGGACTTCAATGCGCATGGCCTTGACCCGAGCTGGGTCGAGCCGGGCGAGCTCTAGGTGCAGGAATTCTTCGACACCTTGCACAAGGGGTACGTCACCGCCGAGCCGCGGCTCATCCAGGATACCTCCCAAGCAGAGCTGGACTACATCACCGCCAGGGTGGCGGAGGCGAAGCTCGCTGAGGAGGCCGACAGCGCCGGTGGCGTGGTGGACAAGGCTGCAGCGGAGCCAGAGGAAGAAGAGCTTGCCTAGTGGGCGGCGGCCGCTGGGGAGGGTAGCGGCGCTGGCACCGGGGTTCCCCTCATCGAGGACGTGGACGACAAGTTGGATGAGGAGGACGAGGGGGAGGAGACCGCGACCGCCGACCCTCCAGTCACTGAAAGAGGGTGAGTACTGCGGCGGGCCACCTCCGAGCGAGCCGGTCCGTCCTGGCCGGGCCGCACAGCTGCGACAGGCCCAGTAGACGTCTGCGCGCCAGACGATGGCTGCAGCGACGAAGAAGGCGGTGAAGGCCATGGCAGCGAAGAAGAAGGCATCCGCTTCGCTTTTGACTTTGGACCCCTCAGCCCGGAGAGGAAGATGAAAGCAGCAGAGGAGGAGGAGGAGGAGGAGGGGAGGAAGAGTAAGCTCTGCCTTTTGCCCCTTCTTTTCTTTTTTGTTTTCTCCATTTCCTCAAATGGTGCCGCCTATTCTAAATCATCTTCATCCCATAGGGATGTGGAGACGCTGGCCCAAAGGGTGAAGAGGGCCTGGATTTCGACGAGCGGCCAGCCACCGGCAGGCACCTCCGACACGCCGCTGGTGGTGTTGAGCAGCCCGGACAACAGCCCCCGGTCCAGCCCCCAACATGAATCCATCACCCGTGCTTCGTCGACATGCGCTAGGGGTACGATACTTTGGTACTGACCATGCCTTGGATGTAGGAGGGGAGCAGCAGCAAGGGGATCCACGGAGGGCTTCTCCCAACGCGCCGCCCCCATCAACCACGCCGCCCCGAGGGGCGTCCCCGGCATGGGCACCAAGCACCGAGCCCATGCACACGGAGGAGGAGGAGGAGAACACAGGCGCCGGTGGCCTCGCCTCGACGCCGGACCTCGGCGGAGAGGGGACTTCTGCTTCTCAGCTTGGCACGGGTAAGCCACTCGCTTTCCGTTTCTGCTTGCGTTCTTTCTTTCTTCTTTTTTACTGGCTTTTGATCTTGGCCTCGCCCTGTCCCCTTCTTGGCATTCAGACTTCCCCTCGATGGACCCCGAGGACGTCGATACCGTCATCGAGGATGTCGCCAAGGATGCCGCGGTGCAGGCCGAGAAGATCGCCGCCGAGGAGACCGCCAAGGGCGCTGCTGAGGATGCCACCAAGGGGCCCGCTGGGGAGGCCGACAAGGGACCTGTCGGGGAGGCCGGCAAGGCCGCTGCCGTGGAGGAGGTGGTTGACGACTAGCCCTCCTCCTCTGCTTCCTCCTGTTCCACCAGGTACCTGAGGGTGGGTGATGACTTGTTCGTCCAGCTCCCAGGTGCGTCGATCACTAGGGCTCCCATCAAGGGAGAGGTGTTTGACGATGAAATGCTTGCCGCCGCTGGGCTCGAGATCGTCGACGAGCTGAGCATTGGTGGCGACGGCTCCCAGGAGGAGCGGCTGCTCCACGCCATGGGCGCCAGTTTCCGGAAGCTCTAGGCGCTCCATCACGCCCGTTTGGACAAGGCCAAGTCCAGGACGGCGGTGTTGGAGAAGGCGGAGGCGGACCTCCAGGGGCGCGTCGCCGAGGCGCAGGACTGGTTCCGCTAGGCTCAAGATGAGCTGAAGGCCGCCCAGGGCAAGCTGGCCAAGCGTGACGTGGAGCTCACCATGAAGCTGGCCGACGTCGAGAAGTCCCAAGAGGTGGCGAGGAACTTGGCCGCCGCCGCCGAAGCCGCCCGGACCCAGCATGAAGCTGCACTAAACTCCCAGGAGGAGGATCTTGCCGCGCGCGAGGAGAAGCTTGTCGCCATGATCCGCGGCAAGGATGAAGAGGTGGACAAGCTCATCGTACAGCGGACCCGAGAGCTAGAGCAGATGCACAAGGAGGCACTCGATGCCTAGGCTCTGGTTCACGCCGGCAAGGTGATGTAGCTGGAGGCGGAGCGGGATGAGCTGAAGGAGCAAACTCTGAAGCTGTCCAAGGAGAAGGACACGCTCAACAGTGCTCTGGCGGAGGCGCATGGCGTGGCCATCAGCAGGTCCGGAGAGCTCTCCGAGGCCAACAACTCCATTAGAGACCTCAGGCAGAAGCTGGAGGATCTCGAGAAGATGCTGTCTGAGGCCAAGGCCCGAGAGGGGACCCTGACCAAGGACCTGGAGACCGAGAAGCAGCTGCGGAGGAACGAGGTCACCAACCTTAACGACCATGTGGAGGGCGAGAAGCGTTGGCTCGGACGCCTCGCCGTCGTTGCGAACTCGGCCGCCATGCAACTGGTCACCATGGGGATGTCAGACGTGAGGTACGCCCCAGAGACGAGCCTGAGCCCCAACGCCAACCTGACCCTGTTCTTTGAGAGGGTCGTCGGCGCCCTGGAGCGCTTCACTCCAACCGGGCGGCCTCCCTGGCCGAGGAGTCCCGGATGCTCTGCCGAGATGCCATGACCAAGGTGCTTGCCAAGATAGCGCACTGGCATCCTGACCTCGACTTCGAAGCTGCGCTGAAGAGTTTCCCGGAGGATGCAGACCTCACGGTGCTCAAGGAGCATATCAAGCCCATCATCAGCCGCATCAATGGAATTCAAGAGGTTGGAGGGCCAGCACGGGGACTAGGCACCCCGTTTCTTATCGCCGCTGCAGGTTCATGACCAAGACAATTGCTATCTTTAGCTAGAACCGCGGCGACAATTTCTGTAATATAACTCTGCAGTACTTCTGACATTATGCATGTTATTTTCCTGTTCGATTTTCCTTTGTATGTCCACCCTACGCTAACTGTGTAGGCTTGCCGGCGCGTAAACCTAGGGCGACGTCTTGAGGACGGATCCCCATTGGCCTGCCGGGTGTGCTTGCTTCCTGGCGAACCACCTTACCGCCCTTAACGCGGCCGCTCGAACTGTCAAGCTTGACTCGAGTCAGAGTCGAGAGCGTTGCTAACTGTGGAAGGCTACCCTACCGCTCTCGACGCGGCCGCTTGAGCTGTTGAGCGGAGTTGAAATAGAACGAAGGCGTTGCCAATTGCGGGAGGGCCCCTCTGCGTACAGGTTTTCCGTACATAGGCAGAATCTCTGAGGATGATAACCTTATATTAAGGAGAAAAGTTTAAAGTTTGGCATGACTTAGCTTTCTCGTCTCCGCCCTGGCATCCTTCATGCTCGCTGGTAGCGCCACTCTCTTGGCCGCCTTCTCCGCGGGAGCCGTGGCGATGAAGAACTGCTAGGCCAACTGCTAGACCAAATTCTCACAATCAAGCCCCCTACCTGGCGCGCCAAAGATGTCAGTGGGAATCGACACCTATGGGATCACGAGGATCTCTTCCGTGGTTGCGGGGCGCGGGATTGTGAGAAGAGCAGGATTAGTAACCAGCACAAGGATCATTTACCCAGGTTCTGGCCACGAGGAACGTGTAAAACCCTAGTCCTGCTTTGGTGGATGTATTGAGTGTTTCTGAGCTCTTGAACTAGCTACGGTGGCTGTGTGGTTCAAAAGAGCGGAACCCCCCTCCAGTATGCCATTGGCCTCCTTTTATAGTCGAAAGGGGCTGCCACAGTGGCACACAGGAGGTGGAAAGGCCTACAGTGCTATGAGCTTATCGCTCTTATTATAGGACAAGACGCATTTAATGCGTAGCTTAGGTGTCCCCTTGCTTTATTGGGGACGGGAGCGAGGCCCATCCCGTCCGTCGCCGCTCCTCCTTGCTTTGACACGCGCCCTGGCCAGCGATGCATGCGGCACCATGTAGGCAGGCAAGCAGCTGAGGTGGCGCGGTGGTGGAGCCTCCGCGAAGATCCGCATGCCGCCACGCAGGCGTGTGCTGAGTTTGCCTGGAAGCTGCATGTTGCCACGCAGGTGCCTGCCCAGCTGGTTGGGCTGGCAGCTGCATGTGAACGGCGGTGGAGACTTGGTTGGTGCGGGCCTGGCAGTGGCCCCGCTGACGCCCTTGGAATGGGTCTTGCCGGGTGGCCTGGCAAGGGTCTTGCCGTTGCGCTCTATCGTCCCCGGCAAGGATCTTGCCGGGGGTCTTGCGGGTTTCCTCGGCAAGGATCTTGTCGAGGATCGTTGCCTTCCAATCCTCATCTGATCTTGGATATTCTCTGGCTTCACAAAGATCTGCATGCCACCATGGAGGTGCCACCCGATCCCTGGCCCAATGTGGTTGATGGTGTTGGAGACCGTGGGTTCGAGGGTGGCTCACTCCGCTGGTGTGGGCGAGCCGGCCCGGCAAGGGTCTTGCCGAGGCTGCCCCGGCAAGGGTCTTGCTGGGGAAACCTGCTTCGTCCATCTGCTCTTTGTGGTCTCGGTCTTTGATGTTGCGCTGATCATCTTGCGGCTTCAACTCCTTTTTTTGCCCTGCTAAATGTGGCTTTGGCCCGTGGCTCTGACTGTCCGTGCACAAGTAAGGGGTACAAAGGAGTGCCCCAACTTTAGTACATCGACACACATGTATCAAGTTTCCAGTTAATACAATACTAGCATGAATAATAAACATTTATCATGAATAAGGAAAGATAAAATAACAACTTTATTATTGCCTCTAGGGCATATTTCCTTTAGTCTCCCACTTGCACTAGAGTCAATAATCTAGTTCACATTGCCATGTGATTTAACATCAATAGTTCACATCATCATGTGATTAACACCCATAGTTCACATTGCCATGTGACCAACACCCAAAGGGTTTACTAGATTCAATAATCTAGTTCACATCGCCATGTGATTAACACCCAAAGAGTATTGATGTGTGATCATGTTTTGCTTGTGAGAGAAGTTTAGTCAACGGGTCTGCCACATTCAGATCTGTATGTATTTGCAAATTTCTATGTCTACAATGCTCTGTATGGTGCTACTCTAGCTAATTGCTCCCACTTTCAATATGTATCCAGACTAAGACTCAGAGTCATCTAGATTAGTGCTTCAAGTAACATGCCGATGACAAAGGGAACAACATATGTTGTTATGTGGTTTGACCCATAAAGATCTTCAAAGAATATGTAGGAACCAATATGAGCATCCAGGTTCCGCTATTGGTTAGTGATCGTAGATGTGTCTCGATCATGTCTACATAGTTCTCGAACCCGTAGGGTCCGCACGCTTAACGTGCGATGACGATTTGTATTATGAGTTATGTGTTTTGATGACCGAAGTTTGTTCAGAGTCCCGAATGAGATCACGGACGTGACGAGGAGTCTGGAAATGGTCGAGACGTAAAGATCGATACATTGGAAGGCTATATTCGGACATAGGAAAGGTTCCAAGTGATTCGAGTATTTTTCGGAGTACCGGGGAGTTACGGGAATTCACTGGGAGAAGTAATGGGCCTTATTGGGCCATACGGGAAAGGAGGAGGTAGGCCAAAGGGGAGGTGGCGCGTGCCCCCCATGGGTCCGAATCTGACTAGGGGAAGGGGGCGCCCCTTGCCCTTTCCTACTCCCTCTCTCTTTCCCTCTTTCCTTCTCTCCTACTCCAAAAGGGAATGGGATTCCTACTAGGACTTGGAAGTCCTTGTAGTACTCCATACTATAGGCGCACCCCTAGGGGGCCGGCCTCTCTCCCTCCCTCCTTTATATACGTGGGCAGGGGGCACCCCAAAGACACACAAGTTTCTCTTAACCGTGTGCAGTGCCCCCTCCACAGTTACACACCTCGATCATACCATTGTAGTGCTTAGGCAAAGCCTTGCGCCGGTAGCATCATCATCACCGTCGCCACGCCGTCGTGCTGATGAAACTCACCCTCGTCTTCAACTGGATCAAGAGCATGCGGGACGTCATCGAGTTGAACGTGTGCTGAACACGAAGGTGCCGTACGTTCGGTATTTGATCGGTTGGATCGCGAGGAAGTTCGACTACATCAACCGCGTTATTGAAACGCTTCCGCTTTCAGTCTACGAGGGTACGTGGACACACTCTCCCCTCTCGGTCCTATGCATCACCTAGATAGATCTTGCGTGATTTTAGGAATTGTTTTGAATTTACTGTGTTCCCCAACAATTGATCATTCAATTTTATTCCTATTGCTTTCTTCACGTCAAATACATATTCCTTCGACTATGAGATTATGCAACTCCCGGATAACATAGGAATGCCTTGTGTGCTATCAAACGTCACAACATAACTGGATGATTATAAAGATGCTCTACAGGTATCTCCGAAGGTGTTTGTTGAGTTGGCATAGATCGAGATTAGGATTTGTCACACTGAGTATCGGAGAGGTATCTCTGGGTCCTCTCGGTAATACACATCATAAGAAGCCTTGAAAGCAAAGTGACTAATGAGTCAGTTGAAGGATGATTTATTATGGAACGAGTAAAGACACTTGCCGGTAATGAGATTGAACTAGTTATGAATATACCGACGATCGAATATAGGGCAAGTAACATACCGATAGACAAAGGGAATTACGTATGTTGTCATAACGGTTCAACCGATAAAGATCTTCGTAGAATATGTGAGAGCCAACATGAGCATCTAGGTACTGCTATTGGTTATTGACCGGAGAGGTGTCTCGGTCATTTCTACATAGTTCTCGAACCCGTAGGGTCCACACGCTTAACGTTTGAGGACGATATAGTATTATATGAGTTATGTGATTTGGTGATCGAATGTTGTTTGGTGTCCCGGATGAGATCACCGACATGAATAGGAGTCTCTAAATGGTTGAGAGGTAAAGATTGATATACAGGACGATGGTATTCAGACACTGGAACTGTTCCGGAGTGTATGGATATTTATTGGAGTACCGGAGGGGTTATCGGAAACCCCGGGAGGAAGATATGGGCCATAAGAGGGGATCACACCAGCCCAAAAGGGGTGGCGCACCCCCCTATGGCAGGAGGCCGATTGGGCGAAGGAAAAGAGGGGGTTCATGTTGGGAAACGTAGCATGCAATTTCAAAAAAATTCCTATGCCCACGCAAGACTATCTAGGAGATGCATAGCAACGAGAGGGGGAGAGTGTGTACACGTACCCTCGTAGACCAAAAGCGGAAGTGTTTGTTCTTCAGGGGCCAACGCTACTCTTCAGGAGCAGCTGGGTGAAGTTAACACCGCCTTGCGTGTCAAGGGGGAGGAGTGCACCAAACTCGCTGCAGAGCGCGATCTGCTTACTGCGCAGCTGGCCGAGCAGAAGGAGCTGCTCAAGAAGACACGGGACGAGGCCGAGAAGAAGGAGGCTGCTCTTCTGGCCGAGTTCGAGAGCGAGCGCTCCTCCTGGACCGACAAGGAGGCAATGCTGACCTCCGGCTTCCACGAGATTGAGGATATCGTCGATGGTGAGCTTTCTTTCTTTGAGTTTCTGACTATGTGTCAGGCTGACTTTTGATTTTTCGACTTGCTTCTTTTTTGTCTTGGCAGACTTCTTCCCTGGCCACTCGCAGGCAGTCCCTCTGGCCATCGAGGGTGATCGTGAGGCACGAAGGGCAAACGGCGAGGAGATTGCTGCCAACGCTCCCCTGATCGTCGATGAGCAGCTTCTGAGCATCGAGGCCCGTCTTCGTCCGGCCCACCGGTGGATGCGCCGGCTTCAGTGTGCCGGCGCTCAGGCAGTTGCCGCCCTGTGGCCAAACATGCCGACTCTGCGCACCGCCAGCCGAACTGCCGACTGGCTGGAGGTCGCAGCCGGCCGTCTTGAGGCCTGGAAGGGTTCCTCGGCCCGGGCCGGAGCGCGCCGGGCCTTGGAGTTCGTCAAGGCATGGTATCCGGGGCTGGACCTGGACCGTCTGGCCGCGTTTTGGTCAGAGGCCCAGGCCGAGCTGGAGGCGGTGGAGGGCGCCCTTGTCGAGCGTGCGGCGGCCATCGTCGAGTACACAGACACCAGTGTCTTCGTCCTCGAGCGGGCTGAAGGCGGCGAGGAAGTGCCGCCAGAGTGGTTCGGGATGAACCCGGAATATGGCGAGGACTCGGCGGAGGTGATTGACTCCAGCACCGAGAAAGAAGGCGAGGCGGAGGACGAAGGCGAGACGGAGGTGCCAGAAGGCGGAGCGGGCGACCAGCCTCAGCTCGACCGCGCCTCTAGCAACGAGCCGCGTCCGACCGGGCCAACTGCCGCTGGCGGCTATCAAGCCGAGACTGCCCAGCCGACTCCCCTGGCGCCTGACACCGCCATCTCCTCCGACCCTCCGAACCCGTCTGCTGCTCCTTAGGCTGCCTTCTGGCTTTATTTATCTGTTCTAGAAAGTCTTTGATGAACTTGTTAATTTGCACAATTCCACCCGCGGGGTGTATTTTAAACTTCTGTCTGAAGATTCGGCCAATGGGCCTATGCTTATGTAAATATTGATCCGAGTTCTATCTTTACTTGCTCATTGCTCCTTTGGCTTTTTCCTTTGCCGCTTTCCCCTAGTTGCCGCTTTGCCAGCCGGCAAACCGCTCTGCGGACTGCCGCTGGGCCAAATGTCTGGCTATTTTGGGGAAAGCAAGTAATTGCCTTTCTTTGGAGTTTATTTAACAAGTTGGATAGAAAAGCAGTAAGCCGAATATTCGCGAGTCGGCTTGTAAAAAAGGGGGCTGGAAAGCGGCTTTGGCTATGTTGATGTTTTGGGTCCTTAGCCACTTTTCGTGTGGACGCCCATTCATCCTTACTCCTGCCCACCAAATAGTCGCTCTGCGAGCTGCGGCTTCTGGCAGGAGACGGCTTAGGCGCCGCACACTACTTGTCCGACTTCAGGAAACATTTCATAGCGCCAGGCGGCGAGTCCTCGGGCCGACTAGTCGAACCCGGCGCCAAGCGGCATAGCGAAAAGTAGCATACTTGAAGGCATAATTCTTATCATATAGATAATCAAAAGGGGGCAGTCCCCGAGCTCGTCTCGGGGGGCCCGAAGTCTCGGTACTTTAATACAAAGGGGTAGCGTGATACATACTGAATCAACTATAAAATCTTCGAAGGAGGTTTGCATTCCATGGTCGTTCCGAATCTTTGCCGGAGTCATCTCTCTTGCATGCTCGGGGCTTCTGGGCATCAATCAGGTAGTAGGAGCCATTGCCCAACACCTTGCTGATGATAAAGGGGCCTTCCCAAGGTGCCGACAGCTTGTGCTGGCTGGCTGTCCGCTGGATCAGTCGGAGCACAAGGTCGCCCTCGTGAAAAGATCTTGGCTTGACCTTCCTGTTGTAGTATCGGCGCAGGCTCTGCTGGTAGATGCCGGACAGACTGAGTGCCAACAGCCGGCCCTCTTCTAGCAGATCGACGCCGTCTTGACGTGCTTCTTCTGCTTCCTCCTCGGTGTACATGGTGACTCGCGGGGAGTCAAATTCTATGTCCGTCGGGATGACGGCTTCAGCACCGTAGACGAGGAAGAAAGGCGTGAAGCCGGTTGACTTGTTTGGAGTCGTGCGCAGACTCCAGAGGACGGCTGGCAGCTCCTCGAGCCAACAGCCGGCCGAGCGCTCCAGTGGTTCAACCAGGCGGGGCTTGATGCCAGATAGGATGAGGCCGTTTGCTCGCTCTACCTGGACATTTGACTGCAGATGGGTGACGGATGCTAAGTCCAGTCGGATGCCCCGTGTAGCGCAGAAACGGGCCAAGGCTCCTTTGGCAAAATTTGTGCCATTGTCGGTGATGATGCTATGTGGTATGCCGTACCGAGTCGTAATGTCGGCGATGAAGGTTACTGCAGTCGGACCATTCAATTTCTTGATGGGTTTTGCTTGTATCCACTTGGTGAACTTGTCCACTGCGACAAGTAGGTGAGTTAGGCCGCCTCGTGCCATCTTCAATGGTCCCACCATGTCCAGGCGCCAAATCGCAAAGGGCCAGGCGATGGGAATGGTCTTGAGCGCCGAAGCTGGCTGGAGCGGCTTGGATCGGAACATCTGGCACCCTTTGCAGTTTTGGACTAATTCTTTAGCCTCTTCCAGGGCAGTCGGCCAGAAGAATCCGTGTCGGAAGGCTTTGGCGACGAGTGCCCTTGAAGCCGCATGATGGCCACACTCGCCTTCATGGATGTCTCTGAGAATTGCCTGGCCTTGTTCTGCCTCGACACAACATTGGTAGACACCAGCGACACTGCGCCTGACCAGCTCTCTGTTGACTATGGTATAGGCTGCCGCTCGGTGTTGCACTTGCCGAGCCAGGATTTCATCAGCTGGCAGCTCTCTGTTTACTAGGAACTTGAGGATGGGCTGGGCCCATGAGGGTGCTGCTACTTCTTTGATTGCCACTATTGCGACTTGGACAAGGGTGGATGGGCTGGGAGGCGGCGGGCTGGGATCCGCGGCCGCTTGCTGGGTCGATGAAGTCCCCGGGACGACTGGAGCAGTCCCCGGGCCGAGTTCTGGAGTCTTCAGGCTGACTGTCGCAGTCCCCGGGCCGGGTTCTGAAGTCCCCGGGCCAGCTTTGAATGCGGTATTTTTGGAGCCGTCTGCTGGTGCTCTTGAGTCGGATCCGATTTCTTCGGGGGGAGCTGGCACAAAAATGGAGTCTGATTCTGGCGAAGGCTTGATAGACGGTTTGAGGAGGCGCTGAAGGGCGACGCTATATGGTATTGCTTGACGGGTGGAGCCGACTCGTGCCAGGGCGTCCGCTTGGTCATTGTCATTTCTTGGAATGTGAAGGAATTCACACCCCTCGAAATATTCATTGAGTTGCTGCACAAGGAAGCGGTAGCTCGCCATGTTTGCATCTTTGGCGTCCCAGTCGCCAGATGACTGCTGGACCACCAAATTGGAGTCGCCATAGCACAAGATCCGGCGGATGCCGAGTTCTTTGGCGAGCCGGAGCCCGTGAACGAGCGCCTCATATTCGGCAACGTTGTTGGAGGCGGCAAAGTGGATCTACAGTGCGTACTTGAGCTTGTCGCCTTTGGGGGAGGTGAGGACGACGCCGGCTCCCAGGCCGGTGCGCATCTTGGAGCCATCGAAATGCATTCGCCAATGGGTGGAGTCAGGTGCTGGCGGCAGGTACTGGGTCTCGGCCCAGTCGACAAGGAAGTCGGCCAGTGTTTGTGACTTGATGGCGGTGCGGGGCTGGTAGTAGATGGTGTAGGGAGCCAAATCTATGGCCCACTTGGCTACTCGGCCTGAAGCATCACGGCTTCCGATGATCTCGGCCAGTGGAGCGGTGCAAACCACAGTGATTGGATGTTCTTGAAAGTAAGGCTTCAACTTCTTGGCGGCGAAATGCACGTCGTAGCACATCTTCTGGTAGTGGGGGTAGTTCTGCTTGGAGGTCGACAGTACCTCGCTCAGGTAATATACTGGTCTCTGGACAGGGAGCGCCTTGCCTTCCTCCTTTCGTTCGACTATGATAACTGTGCTGACTACCCGGCTGGTGGCGGCAATGTATAGGAGCATAGGCCCTTTGGGAGTCAGAGCCACCAGCACAGGAGGAGTAGTCAACATCTTCTTCAACTCGAGAAATGCTTCATCCGCCTTGTGGTTCCACTCAAAAAAGGTGGTCTTCTTCATCAGTTGGTACAAAGGGAGAGCCTTCTCGCCCAGCCGACTGATGAATCGGCTGATGGAAGCCAGACAGCCGGTGAACTTCTGCACATCTAACAGTCGGCGGGGGACTTCCATTCTCTCGATGGCTTTGATCTTCACAGGGTTGCACTCTATGCCGCATTCAGAGACCAGGAAGCCAAGGAGCTGGCCAGCTGGCACTCCGAAGACGCACTTCTCCGGATTGAGCTTGATCTGGAATTGATGCAGATTCTCAAAGGTTTCTTGGAGATCTTCCAACAATGTTCCCCGCTTTTCCGTCTTCACTACCACATCATCCATGTAGACGTGGGCATTTCTGCCGAGTTGCTTGAGGAGACACTTCTGCATGCAGCGCTGAAAGGTGGCGCCGGCATTCCTCAAGCCGAACGTCATAGTCAGGTAGCAGAAGGCTCCAAACGGCGTGATGAAGGCAGTCTTCAGTCTGTCTGCTGGGTTCAGCTTGATCTGGTGATATCCTGAATATGCGTCTAAGAAGCTCAACAGCTCGCATTCGGCTGTGGAGTCTATCACCTGGTCAATTCTTGGCAGACCAAATGGATCTTTGGGGCAAGCTTTGTTGAGGCTTGTGTAGTCGACACACATCCGCCACTGCTTGTTCTTCTTCAACACTAGGACCAGGTTCGCCAGCCATTCTGGAAAGAACACCTCCATAATGAAGCCGGCCGCTAGGAGTCGGGCTATCTCTTCTCCAACAACCCTTCTTTTATCTTCTGACAGGCAGCGCAAGGGCTGCCTGACGGGCTTCACATCAGATCGGACATGTAACTTGTGCTCGGCGAATTCCGTCGGTACACTGGCATGTCTTTAGGGGACCATGCAAAGATGTCTCGATTCTCACAGAGGAAATCGACGAGCTCGCCTTCCTATTTGCTGTCTAGGTTTGCACCTATGACAGCATGCCTCTCCGGGTGCTCCGGGTCCAAAGGTATCCTCTTTGTTTCCTTAGCCGACTTGAACAAACCCTCCGCTTCTGACTCCTTGGGGTCGGGCGACATCTCTGGCTGCTTGCCGGCCATCGCCACAACCCGATCAAGGAGCCGCCTCTCAGCTGCGATCACCAGGGACTCGGCCAGCCGACTACTCTCGGTCGCGCAAGCGGATGACTTCCTGTAGTCGCCAGCCACGGTTAGAATCCCCTTCGAGCTCGACATCTTCATCTTGAGGTAGGCGTAGTGGGGGACCGCCATGAATTTGGCTAAAGCTGGTCGGCCAAGCAACGCTTGGTATGGGCTTTCAAGGTCCACTACTTCAAACCAGACTGGCTCTCGGCGAAAATGATCTTTGTCCCCGAAGAGGACGTCTATCTGGATCTTGCCGATTGGGGAGCAGGAAAGGCCAGGTACAATGCCATGGAAAACAGTTCGGCTGCTTTGAAGCTGTTTCTGCTTGATTCCTAATTTCTCCATGGTATCCTTGTACAGGATGTTGATGCTACTGCCTCCGTCTATCAACACTCGTGAGAAGCGAGCGGCCCGCCTATCAGTGGCCAAGGTAGCACTCAGGACCAAGGCGTAGGAGCCTGGATTCGGCATCACCTCTGGGTGGTCAGCTCTGCTCCAACTGATAGGCTTCTCGAACCAATGCATAAACTCCGGAGTATCTGATGCTACTGCATTTACTTCTTGCTGCTGCAACCGTCTGCTGCGTCGATCATCAGCCATACTGGTGAACACCACATAAGCTCCATGCTCTTCGGGGTATTCATCTTGTACGGCGCCGACTGGCCTGGCCGCCGGCTGCTGGGGCGACTGTGGAGGCGGCGGCCCAGCAGGCGATGGAGGAAGGAGGCCGTCTCCCTTGGCGATTCTGGTGAGCCAGTGGCATTTCCGGGTGGTATGGTTTGATGGCTTCGCGCCACTGTGAAATTTGCAGGGACCATCCAGAGTCTGCTCGTAAGAGAAGGCCGGCAACCAGTTGGACTTGCCGCCTTTCTGCCGCTTCGCCGGAGGCTGCCCCTCAGGCTGTTGGTCTTCGACTGTCGCGACCTGCCGACTGCTGGAAGTCGGCTGCGGGGCCTTGCGCTTGTGATCATTCTGCTGCTGTCACCGACTGGTATCTCCAGCCGGAGTTCTGGGAGCTTGGGGCCACTTTGCCAGTCGCACTAACTTGAATCTCTGTCTTCATGGAAGAGTCGGCGGTGGTGTATTTGTCCGCAATGACCAGCAACTCATCAAGGGTCTCGGGCTCGTTGCAGAGGAGCCGATGCTTGAGGAGGGTTCCTTCTCTGCACCCGGCGGTGAAGTACTCGATAGCCTGCACCTCGTGCACGCTCTCGTAGGAGTTCCGAAGCTCGCCCCATCGCGTGAGGTAGTCGCGTGTCGACTCGTCTTGGCCTTGCACGCACAAGGAGAGTTGTCGTGGCTTGGGGGGACGCTTGTACGTGCTGGTGAAGTTGCGGATGAAAGCCTCGGTGAAGTCGACCCAACTGTTGATGCTGCGGGGCTTCAAACTGTTCAACCATGTCCGGGCCGTGCCCTGGAGCATTAGCGGAACGTATTTCACGGCAACACGCTTGTTGCCGTTCGCTATGTTGACGGATGTGGAGTAGTCAACTAGCCAATCTTCCGGTTTCACGGAGCCGGTGTACTTGGGTGTGTCTCGGGGGAGCGTGAACCCTTTGGGGAAGGGCTCATCTCGGATGCGGGGCCCAAAGCAGGGTGGACCCAGCTCATCTTCTTCTTCCAGCGCCAGGGATCAGTGGAGTCGGTCGATCCGGTGGCGAGCGTCGTTCTCTCCAACTCCCTCTCGACGGCCGAGGCGGTCGCCGAGAGTCGGATGCTCGATAGGCGGTGGGGAGACTCATCTTTCCCTTCGTGGTGGGGGAGGCAGGTAGTCGCCCTGCCTTTCCACGGCTCTTGGGCGGCCGTCTTGGTCGCGCTTGTTGGTGATGCGAGTCCGACTGTGGCTGACAGCCGGATCCTTCTCTTTTCTTCCGTGGACTCCGCTAGTCGGTGTCCGAGACGTCGCGCCTTGATCTCGACGGGGAGGTAAGTCGTCATTTTGTTGCTGCGGCGCCTCCGTGCGGCAGCCGGCTTTGTTCTGTGCGGCAGCCGCTTTGAGGAGTCGCTGGACTCGCTCGGTCATTAGGCGGCGCTCTTCGCCTTCGAAGTTGTCTAGCTCGTCTGCTGCCGACTGGGCGGCACGGATGTTCTCCGCAGGCGTGGCATATACGGGGCGATCGGCCCCGAACAGGTTGGCGACGGCCGTGCCGCGTTGTCGGACCGCGCCTAGGCGGCTAGGCCCAGTCGGCGCTAGCGAGCCGCCCACAGCGCGATCCATCTCATGTTGGTAGGCCTCCGACAAGCATCTCATGCTTGCCAGCTTCTTCGCGCCTTCGACAAGCTGAAGGCGGCGTGCCTCCAGCGTCTCGGCGTCAGCGTCCTCCAGAATGGGCGCCGTCAGGTCTCGCAGAGCCGCGTCGAGCGGGTCATGAGCTCCTTCACTGGAGCGCTCTCCATGACTGATGACGAGCACTTCCACGATGGCGCTTCCGCCGCTCGCCTCGCGAGGGAGCGACTCGTCGTAGATCACCATGTTGCAGGGGAACGTGTCGAGCGACACGCCGTCGGAGTCGACCAGCATCGGGTCGGTGGAGCCTACGGACTCCAAGTTCATGGCAGGCTCGCCGGCGACGTGGAGATGGTCGAGGAGGACCGCGAGGAGGCTTTCGGGGCCGCCCATGCCTGCATCGGATGCAGGCTCGTCGGAGATGCTAACCTCACCGAGAAGGTCAGCGAGGCAGCTCGCCACGCAGGCGTCGTCGACGCTTTGCAGCGCGTCAAGGCAAGCGCCATCGGGCGTGCCAGGCTGGCTACGCTCGCGGGGAAGGAAAAGGGTTCCCGTCCAAAGCAGGTCTCCGGACGACGGTGCACCTCGCCCCACGGTGGGCGCCAAATGTTGGGGGTTGGGTGCGACATATGCCAAAGGATGCCTTATCATGGTGGGAGCGAGTAGAACGTCGCCGGTGCCAGGAAACGGGATTAGGCGAAGGCATGCACGCCGGCGAATCTTACCCAGCTTCGGGGCTCTCCGGGGAGATAACACCTCTACTGCTGCTCTGCGGGGTCTCCGCATGATCACTAAGGCGTAGTGACTACAAGGTTGCTCCTAGAGCTGTATTCTGGAGGTAGAAGGAGGCAAGGCTAGCCCTCTTCTTCCTATATGATCGGGTCTAAGGCTAATGGAAGCGAACCCTTTGCATGGGTGCCCCGGGGGGTTTATATAGGCCTACCCCCGGGGGTACAATGGTAATCCGGCTGAGCACGGGTCCCAGCTGTCTGTCTCACAGGCCGCCGTCTTCTCCGCCGACTGATGGGGCCCGCTGACTCGCAGGACCCGCCGGCGAGTCCGGCACTATAGTCGTGCTTCTGATGATGCAGGCTTGGTCATTGGGTCGTGGCAACAGTGCCGCCGTCTATCGGGTGTTCACTGTCGTTACTCCCCATCTTGTATGGTTAATGGCGCGTGGGACCCATGGGAGAGGCTGGCCGACTCCGAGGAGCCGACTCCCACGGGGCCGCCTTCAGGGCATATCCGCCGTCTTCTATGCTCTCACTGACTGGCGGGTCCGCCGTCTCTGAGCCGTATAGGTAGGCCATCGTGGCCATAGTGCGCCGCGCACTGTGGCTGAGGTCAGGTCTGGCATGGCTACAGCGCCGGGCCACGCCGGAGATCTCCTGCGGTACAACACACTGTAGCCATGCCGGCTCCTCGCAAGCAGGAGGTGACGGCCACGCCGTGGTCGTACCCGCCTCGTCTATCGCGATGAGTGTAGAGTCGTGGGCCGACTCTCCATAGCCGGCTCCTCCGGAAGTCGCCAGCCATGGGTCGGCCCGTCTGGGAGTCGTCATCTGAGACTCCGCTCATCTGGGAGTCGTCATCTGAGACTCGGTTTATTTGGGAGTCGTCATCTGAGACTCGGTTTATATAGGAGTCGTCATCTGAGACTCGGTTTATCTGGGAGTCGTCATCTAAGACTCGGCTTATCTGGGAGTCGTCATCTGAGACTCGGCTTATCTGGGAGTCGTCATCTGAGACTCGGTTTATCTGGGAGTCGT
>NC_041391.1:599169563-599279956 GCF_002162155.2 Triticum dicoccoides
TCGGCTCATCTGGGAGTCGTCATCAGAGACTCGGCTCATCTAGGATTCGTCATCTGAGACTCGGCTCATCTGGGAGTCGTCATCTGAGACTCGGCTCATCTGGGAGTCGTCATCTGAGACTCGGCTATGAGGGGCACGGCTTGCCCCTATGTCTTGAAAGGTTCTGTGGCTCGGGTCAGCCTACCTGTGGCCCATTACTCCGACAGCTATTTTTCTGGAGAGAAGCCACTAGTGAAACCTACGGCCCCTGGGTCTCTTTTCATCATATTTGCCTTTGTGATATATTTTCTCTTGCATTTATTTTCAGATCTATTAAACCAAAAATACAAAAATACCTTGCTGAAGTTTATTTGTTCCGTGATCTATTTATCCTCTCTACCACTTTTTACCTCACGTTATTTTCCTACTTGAGGCGCCGTACCCGAAAGGGATTGCCAACCCCTTTAACATGCCGGGTTGCGAGTATTTGTTATTTATGTGCGAGTGATGTTTACGTGGTGTGAGAAGGTTCTCCTACTGGTTCGATAACCTTGTTCTCATCACTGAGGTAAATACCTACCGTCGCTATACTACATCATCCCTTCCTCTTTGGGGAAAATACCGATGTAGTTCTACAAACATCAATGTGTTCTCATTTCATGAATGGGATCACATCATTAGAGAATGATGTGATGGACAAGACCAATCCATTAGCTTACCATAATGATCGTTAAGTTTTATTGCTATTGTTTTCTTCATGACTTATACATGTTCCTATGACTATGAGATTATGCAACTCCCGAATAGCGGAGGAACACCTTGTGTGCTATCAAACTCACAATGTAACTGGGTGATTGTAAAGATGCTCTACGGGTGTCTCCGAAGGTGTTTGTTGGGTTGGGATAGATCGATAATGTCACACCCTAGCTAGTTCATGCATTAGAGTGTTGCATCATATTTACTCTTTCATCAGAAACCTGAAATGGGGATGACAGAACCCCCAGCCCCCTCTGAAACCAACTAGGGTTTACTAAAAACTTTTTCAATGAACCTGAAATGCCCTTCTAAAATGCCCATCATTTTTGTCTTGGTTCAGAACCTCTGCCAGAAGTGATGCACATTTTCCTAGGCCATCTTAGGGTTTTTGAATTAAATCATAAATATTTGAATTTGGGCATTTAAAATTATATAAAATATTTAAATGCTCAAATATCTCCAAACTAAAATGTTTCATGTTGGAAATAATCCAACTATGGACCAGGAGTAGTTTGGTGATTTTAGGAGTTGCCTAAGTATTTTTAATAAATCAACAAAGTTGCAGAAGTATTAAAAAAACAGAAAACAGGAAAAAAATAGAAAAACGTACCTGGCGCCCAGCACCCGGCCCACCTGCCGGCCCAACCCAGCGCCGCTCCAGCGAGCTGCTTGCCGGCCAGGCAGGCAGGCAGGTGCCCGACGGTGACCGCAGCGCGCGCCACGCACCTGCTCGCCGCCTCGCCGCTCCCCTCGCCCGGTGACGTCGTGGATCGCTCCCCCTCTCTTCCCCGAACCCCCCAGACACCCCCTCTCCTCTCCAACTCCTCCCCCTCACGCCCCCCAGCCATGGCCGACGCTACCGCCGCCGTGCCTACGTCGTAGCCGCGCTCCCCGCCGCCCGTGCGTCCTCTCGTCGTGTCCAGGAGCTCCGCCGCTGTCCACTTCATCGAGCAAGCCGAGCCCCGAGCGCTCGCAACGCCCGAGTCCACCGCAACGACCTCGCCCGAACCGCCGTCGCCGGAGATCCCCTTCAACGCCGTCGTCGCTCCGGTCCGTCCCCGGCCGCACCAAGGGCTTCGTCGAACTCCCCGTGAGCTTAGCCATCTTCCCCTCCCTTCTTTTCTTGATCTCGAGCTGTGTAGCGACCTCTCGGAGCTCAACCGCACCCACCGCCACGGAGCTCGTCGCCGACGTGCTCCCGGTCATCTTCCGGCCACTCCACGGTGTCCATCATGCTCACCGCGTCACGTAGCACCTAACTAGCTACTCCCCGCACCTCACCGACCCCCCTAGCGACAAGTTCGACTTCGGCCGAACTCCGGTGGCCGCCAAAGTCGTCGCCGGCGCCAACTCCGGCCACCCCGACCCCAACGGACTCCACCAAGAGCTGCGGCTCGTCCTCAGCTCCACTCCGGTGGTCTCCGCGACCCATTTGGTGGCCGAAACGGCCAAAACCACTTCCGCCGCCGCGTCGGGCTCGCCGGCGGCTAAACGCCGGTGCAGCCGAGCCGGGTTTGACCACGGGTGGGCCCTGGTTGACTCTCCTGAGTCAATGACAGGTGGGGCCCAGCCCTGTTAACTAATTAGGATTAGTTTAAATTAATTTTAGTTTAATTAATCACACTGACACGCGGGACCCACTGTCAGGTTTGACTCGGACGTGTCCCGTTGACCTGCTGATGTCACACTGACGTCAGGCTGACGCAGAAATTGATTTTCTGGATTTAATCTAATATAGGAAATTCCAGAATATAGTTTAAACTTCAAAAATTCATAACTTTTAATCTGTAACTCCAAATCAGACAAGTTATATATGAAAAATGATTAGAAAAATCCAATCTATCCATCTGTACTATTTTCATGCATGATTAAACAAGTTAACTTGATGTTAATGCAGAACAAGGAAAAACACTTTAAAGGGCCATGTTTGAGTTTGAAATTTGAATCTTTGGTTCAAATTGGTTCAAACCCTTCTGGTCTTAGTTGCATTAGCCCAGCACACTCATATTGCCATGTTTCATGCATGCATCATATTGTTGCACATTGTTTGGTGATGGTTGTGTATCGGTGTTCTTTGCGGCAGGATCTGCCTCCGAGGAGTACCGTCATTACTCTAACGAAGAACCGTATCAGTGCATCGAACCATCAGGCAAGCAACCAACCATTTGATCATATCGATACAATCCCATGTTCTCGCTCCTGCTCTCTTTTACTGCATTAAGACAACGCATTTCAAACTGCTGTGTGTTACGGTAGTTGAACCCATTTCCTCTGCATGACCTGTCATTGCCACAGTAACTAGATGAAACCCACTAGCATGTGTAGGAGTTGTTTGAGCCATATGTATGTGTTGTTCCTACCTTGCTATGCCTGCTATGCTTAGAGTCGTGTCAGGTCTGGTTCATCTGGGTGATGGGCTAGAGTGAAATGATTATGTCGGTAATGAGAGTGGTGTGGTGAACACGATTTGGTAAAGGTATCGATGAAAGGCCATGTAGGAGTACATGGTGGGTTGTTTCATTGAAGCCGACCTTAAGCACTGAGATCTGTATGTGTGATTTAAGATACAGCTACTACCATGCATTGGGCCCTGAAATATGACCCCGCTCGACTTCTTATTCACCCTAGTCCTCTGTCCAGGAGTTGCAATTAGTTTCTGGTGTTTGTAGCCTACTGGAGGCCGTGGACAGCGCTGACCGTAGGGGTGGGCTGTGATGCGGTAGGTACGTGGCACGGTGTACCGAATACCCGTTAGGTATCTCGGGAACCCTGTTCACATTGTTTGGGGCTATGAGCGAAACCTCGGCCGGATCTCCTCATGGATGGAACCCGAATAGGCGATAAACCTGGACTAGAGACTTAGGTGTTTAGGTAGGTCGTGGTCTACACCCATGTCGGCTTTCGCTTGAAGTCTGCCGAGCACATGTCGTGTGCAGACGCTAAGTGGTGGAAACATGTATGAAGAAGTACACCCCTGCAGGGTTAACATGATCTATTCGAATAGCCGCGTCCACGGTAAAGGACTACTTGGTTGCCTATACAGTTCATAGACAAGTAAATGGAAACTACTAAAAGCCTCAAGATAAGTGTGAGTGCCAAGGATGGCTCTTCCGTAGGAAGACGGAGGTGGATCCTCGGTAGTGTATTGAAGTGGTGAGTAGTGGACTCGTGTACGCAAAACCATTTCAAGTTGGAGTCTCGTAGGATAGTCTAGCCAAGAGTCAAAGCTGGCTTGCTGCAATAACTCCACCAACCCTTCTTGATAATGTGCATGTATGGTAGGATCTGATGTAAGTCTTGCTGAGTACCTTTGTACTCATGTTGCTATAATTTACATTTTTACAGAAGACGCTGCAACCCCTTCTGATGGGTTCTTCGTAGACGTTGACATCAATGAGTAGGCTAAGGCCCCGGTGGTGATCCTGAGCTTGTGAAGGACCACGTAGTATAGCTAGGCTTTCCAAGCCTCTTTTATTTTACTAGTTGTCTGTACTCAGACAAGTTACTTCCGCTGCTGGTTTGTATGACTATATGACTTGAATGCTGGGTCGTGTGACCCGTACCTATGTGTATGTTATGTATGGCTCTCTGAGCCTTAAATAAAGTACTTGTGTCGTAGAGTCATGTTGTGATGCCTTGTTGTATTTGCACATATCGAGCATATTGTGTGTATGATTGAAATGCTTGGTATGTGTGGGATCTGACTATCTAGTTCTTTATCCTTAGTAGCCTCTCTTACCGGGAAATGTCTCCTAGTGTTACCACTGAGCCATGGTAGCTTGCTACTGCTCTGGAACACTTAGGCTGGCCGGCATGTGTCCTTCTTCGTTCCTGTGTCTGTCCCTTCGGGGAAATGTCACGCATTGAGTACCGGAGTCCTGTTAGCCCGCTACAGCCCGGTTTACCGGAGTCCTGCTAGCCCAGTGCTACAGCCCGGACCCACTTGCTGATGACCGACACGTTCGTTGCTGGGTCATGGATGCCTGTCCCTGTAAGTCTGTGCCGCTTTGGGTTTACGACTAGCCATGTCAGCCCGGGCTCCTTATCATATGGGTACTAGCGACACTATCATATACGTGTGCCAAAAGGCGCAAACGGTCCCGGGCAAAGGTAAGGCGACACCCGTGGGAATACCGTGCGTGAGGCCGCAAAGTGATATGAGGTGTTACATGCTAGACCTATGTGGCATCGAGTCGGGGTCCTGACAACGTTGGTATCAGAGCCGGACTGCCTGTAGGTTCTCCAAGCCAAACTGGTCGATGTTGAGTCTAGAAATTCTTTAGTTATATGTAGGGGAATTGTTTGTGGGTTGGAACGTAAGGCTCTTTTTACTCCTTTATCTTATGACATTCTGATCTGAGTCAGTCTATTCTTCCACCGGGGGTTAAGGAATTAGGATCTATTCTCTCTATCAGGTTCACGTGTTACTAATCAGTAGTACCTTATAGGTTTGATGGATACAAGCCTAGTTCAGTTCTACTACCACATTATGTTGTTAGGATGGACTCAGAACTTTGATATGATGATGTTGAGTGTGTATGAAATCCTTTGTCAAATGTCTCAAAATCCTTCTTGAGCATTTACAGCCGTTATGCTGTCAAAATTTTGCTAGAAATTCTAATGCCTTTGCATTATGGTTGTGCTTTCAGATGGCCACTCGCGACCTCAATCAAGTGGTTCGCCTGACTCGATGCCTAGATGTACCCGGCCATACCGCCATGTTGGTCAGGGTAATGACTGAGGCTGGATACCGTTGGTATCCTGAGTACACGGTCGAAGAGCAATTTCGAGACTTTAATCAAAGCCAGTATCTCTGCACTGTCAGGATATTTCCATCTTATCCTGGATCCACCGAGCCCCTTCACTGCTCCTATGGACTCGGGGTTACTATTGAGATGGCTGTGCAGGACGCCGCCTACTCTATGATGACCATCATGCGAGTCAGGTCTGGCCTATTTCGGGACTCTGATTTCCGGTATATGCCAGGATCACTTCCGGGAGCACAAGGGTATCTCCAGGCTATCTATGCTGACCCCACTCAGGAGGATTCACGGACTCGCACCACTGCTGAGATGCTCGAGGATAAGGACCGTGAAAACCGGGCCTTGAGGCTAGAGCTTTTCAATACCCGTGCTGACCATTGGGCCATGTTGACTCGGTTTGCACCGGCGGTGCAAGATGGATATTCGGATATGCGCGATATCTATCCTGTGAGATCTGCTTTGCCAGACGTGATGGGTTGGCGTGATGTAGGAGGCATCACCCCACCTCGCGGTCCCCGCAGGCCACCGTCTGTTGGTCCAAGACCTCATCCTAGCCCCTATGGTCCACAAGCTCCGCGAGATCGTCTGTTTCCGGATGATCATGTTGAGCTTCCAGGCTATGGAGGTGACTTCTACGAGGACTACTACGGATCGGTCTGAGTTAGTGGTAGTATCACTAGTTCGTACTAGCTGTGTCGTCTATCATCCTGCGTGACTCGTGGGACATGACCTAGTTTGTACCGCCTTCCGGAGGTGTAGAAAAATAATGTATAGGAGCTTGGGATGCCTCCGATGAGATGTAATCCTCTTTTCACCGTAATAGTACCTTGTTTGGTCTTGTACTAAACCTTGTATGGTGTGTATGACGATGGAATAAAGAAGCAGTTTCTGTATCTACCATGTCATACGGATGATCATCTTGCATTCCGGGTTACTCCTTACATTCTGTATTCTATGTCGGAATCTTATCACTCTGACTAAATCATTGTCTTGTTTACCTAGGATGGTCAACACGCGCAATAACCCTGCTCCTCAAGAGCAGGCCGAAGGCAGTGAAGTCAGGAATGCAAATCTGCCTCATCCTCCTTCCCTAGCCGAGGTTATGATGGAAGCCGAAAGAAACAAGCGGGAGACCAACCGTTTGTTGGAGCGTATTGAACAGAACACAGCACACCATCAGAGGACTAACGTGGTGTCACTCAGTGATTTCATCAAGTTACATCCACCCACGTTCCACCACTCCGTCGAGCCTCTCGACGCTGATGACTGGCTTCGTAGTATTTCTCACAAACTGCGCTCCGCGCTAGTAGCCGAGGCTGACAAGGTCACCTTTGCTGCATATCATCTTGAAGGCCCCGCCAGTCTATGGTGGGAGAATTCTGGAGCTATGCGCCCAGCGGGCCATGTCACTACTTGGGCTGAATTCAGCGAGGCTTTCCATGAACATCACATTCCAGAGGGTCTCATGGACCGTAAACGTGAGGAATTTTGCAGTTTCACTCAAGGCCGACTCTCTGTGGATGCTTACAGCAGGGAGTTCGGTAACCTCGCACGATATGCCACTGAGGAAGTTTCTACTGATGCCAAGAAGCAAGCAAGGTTCCGTAAGGGACTTAGTCCTGGGCTTCGCCGCGACCTCCGTCTGCATGAGTGCACATCTTTTCAGAAGCTTGTTAACAAGGCCATCAGTGCTGAGACTGGTCAGTCTGATTATGACGCAACACGCAAGCATGGCCGTGACGTGGGTTCCTCATCCGGTGCTGGCCCTCAGAAGCGCCGCGTGTGGGTGCCCAACACTGCCCTGCCACCCAGGTTCACACCGAGGCCATCCTTCCAGGCGCCTCGCCCCGTTCAACAGTCTGCACCAGCCAAGCCCTATGGTGGTCCAACCAACAATGCTCCTCCACGTACCAGTTCTGTGACTTGCTTTAAGTGTGGGGAATCTGGCCACTATATGCGCGAGTGTCCCCAGACCAACCCCAACCAATCTGCTAAAGTTGTTGGCCGTGGCAAGCCGACAGGGAAAGTGTTCCACGCCAAGCCGGCACCGCTGCACGTGGCCATGTCAACTGTATCTCTGCCGAAGAAGCTCAAGAGGATCCCAACGTCGTTCTCGGTACGCTCCTTGTTAATTGCCACCCGGCATCTGTTCTTTTCGATACAGGAGCATCTCATTCATTCATATCCGAGAACTATGCTCGCTTGCATAACACCGCATTCTGTGACATGCCATCCTCTATGGTAATTCAAACTCCGGGATCCAAATGGCAAACCTCTAGGGTAAGTCATGGAAATGAAATCCAAGTCGACAGACTTGTTTTCCTTGCATCTTTGATAGCTCTTAAATCTTCAGATATTAATATCATCTTGGGTATGGACTGGATGTCAGCCCATCATGCCAAAATTGATTGCTTCTCCAGGACTGTTCAACTCACCCATCCTTCGGGGAAGATAGTCAATGTTTTGACCCGATTAGCCAAGAGACAGTTATTTTCTCTTAACGCCATCCCTTTACCAGACCTTGAGGACGTTCCGGTAGTCCGTGACTTCCCGGATGTCTTCCCAGAGGAATTGCCAGGTGTTCCACCTGACAGGGATGTGGAGTTCGTAATAGACCTCATTCCAGGAACAGTCCCGATTGCTAGAAGACCCTATAAGATGGCACCACTAGAACTAGCCGAGCTTAAGAAACAACTCGATGAGTCCTTGAAAAAGGGTTTCATCCGACCTAGTTCATCTCCGTGGGCTTGCCCCGTCCTCTTCGTCAAGAAGAAGGATGGTACGGACCGGATGGTTGTAGATTATCGACCTGTCAATTTGGTCACAATCAAGAACAAATATCCGCTTCCCAGGATCAACGACCTGTATGATCAGCTCGCTGGATCCTCAGTCTTCTCCAAAATGGATTTGAGGTTGGGCTACCATCAAATCAAAATCAGGAACGGGGACATTCCTAAAACGGCTTTGTCACTCGTTATGGTCAATACGAGTACACCGTCATGTCCTTCGGTTTAACCAACGCTCCAGCCACCTTTTCTCGGTTAATGAACTCAATCTTCATGGAGTATTTGGATAAATTCGTCGTGGTTTATCTCGATGATATACTCATCTACTCTAAGAGCGAGGAAGAACATGCCGAACATCTAAGGCTAGTGTTGAAGAAACTTCGAGAGCATCGCCTTTATGCCAAATTTTCTAAATGTGAATTCTGGTTGTCAGAAGTGACCTATCTGGGTCATGTAATATCTGGTAAAGGTATTGCTGTTAATCCTGAGCGAGTTCAAGCCGTCCTTAATTGGACTCCACCTGACTCGGTCAAGCAAGTTCTGAGTTTTCTGGGCTTAGCGAGCTATTGCCGTCGCTTTGTCGAGAACTTCTCCAAAGTTGCTAAACCTCTAACCGAACTCCTCAAGAAAGATAAAAAGTTCGAATGGACTCCACAATGTGAGCTCAGCTTTCAGGAACTGAAAAGACGCCTGACTTCTGCTCCCGTACTGGTACCGCCAGACTTCTCTAAAGACTTTGTTATCTACTGCGACGCCTCGCGACAAGGACTAGGTTGCATTCTCATGCAAGATCGACACGTAATTGCTTATGCTTCACGGCAATTGCACCCACATGAGGAGAATTATCCTACTCATGATCTAGAGCTTGCAGCCGTAGTCTATGCACTTAAGACCTCGCGACATTACCTCCTCGGTAATCGTTGCGAAATATTCACTGATCACCAAAGTCTGAAGTATATCTTCACCCAACCGGATTTGAATCTCAGGCAAAGACGTTGGGTTGAGTTGATCACAGATTTTGACTTAGGAATAACTTACACCCCAGGGAAAGCCAACGTCATGGCTGATGCGCTAAGTCGTAAATCTTATTGTAACAACCTGATGTTACAACAAAGTCAACCGCTTCTCCATGAGGAATTTCGGAAGCTTAACCTTCACATTGTTCCACAAGGATTTCATTCCACCTTGGTGGCGAAACCTACTCTTACGAATCAAATCATTGCTGCCCAAAAGCGAGATAAGGGAATATCTAAAATCAAGGAGAACATTGCTAGCGGAGGTGCTAGTTGTTTCTTCACAAATGATCATGGTGTTGTGTACTTTGAGAACCGTTTAGTGGTTCCCAAGAACCAGCATCTACGGCAGTTGATCCTTAAGGAGGCTCATGAATCTCCTCTCACCATTCATCCCGGTAGTACCAAGATGTATCAGGACCTACGCCAGAGGTTCTGGTGGACTAGAATGAAGAGAGAAATAGCTCAGTATATTGCTAATTGCGACGTCTGCCGTCGTGTAAAAGCAGAGCATCAACGGCCTGCTGGCATCCTTCAACCCCTAGCTATTCCTGAATGGAAATGGGATAAAATTGGTGTGGATTTCATTACCGGTTTTCCCAGGACCAAGAGAGGGAATAATGCTATCTTCGTCATTGTCGATCGTCTCTCCAAAGTAGCCCATTTCTTACCTGTTCGTGAGAGTATAACCGCTAGTCAATTGGCAGACTTATACATCTCCCGAATAGTGTCTCTCCATGGTGTTCCTTTGGAAATTAACTCGGATCGAGGAAGTCTTTTCACCTCTCGATTTTGGGAAAGCTTCCAAAATGCTATGGGAACCCGTCTCTCTTTTAGCACCGCCTTCCACCCTCAATCAAGTGGTCAAGTGGAACGCGTCAACCAGATCCTAGAAGACATGCTTCGAGCCTCTGTTATCTCATTCGGAATGGAATGGGAGAAATGCCTTCCATTTGCCGAATTTCCTTATAACAACAACTATCAATCTAGCTTGGGTAAAGCCCCTTTTGAAGTTCTCTATGGACGACGGTGTCGAACACCCCTTAACTGGTCAAAAACTGGGGAAAGACAATTCTTTGGCCCGGATATGATTCAGGAAGCAGAAGAGCAAGTTCGCATCGTTCGTGAAAAGTTGAAAACATCCCAATCTCGTCAAAAGAGTCAGTATGACCGAAAACATAAGGCTATGACTTTCGAGGTTGACGAGAAAGCTTACCTTCGGGTTACTCCTCTGAAGGGAACCCATCATTTCGGTATCAAGGAAAAATTGGCTCCTCGTTACATTGGACCTTTCCGTATCCTCGCTAAACGGGGAGAAGTTGCCTACCAGTTGGAACTACCTCCGCACCTCTCCAGTGTCCACGATGTATTCCACGTTTCTCAACTCAGGCATTGCTTCTCGGATCCTATCCGTGGAGTGGACCACGAAACGCTTGATCTCCAAGATAATCTCACGTATCGAGAGTACCCCATTCGCATCCTCGATCAGGCCGAGTGTACCACTCGACGTCATAATATCAAGTTTCTCAAAGTTCAATGGTCGCACGATTCTGAGGATGAAGTAACTTGGAAAGGGAGGATCGTCTTCGACTCGAGTACCCCGCCTTCTTTCCGGAAGAACCCAAATCTCGGGACGAGATTCTTTTGAGTGGGGGTGAGTTGTCACACCCTAGCTAGTTCATGCATTAGAGTGTTGCATCATATTTACTCTTTCATCAGAAACCTGAAATGGGGATGACAGAACCCCCAGCCCCCTCTGAAACCAACTAGGGTTTACTAAAAACTTTTTCAATGAACCTGAAATGCCCTTCTAAAATGCCCATCATTTTTGTCTTGGTTCAGAACCTCTGCCAGAAGTGATGCACATTTTCCTAGGCCATCTTAGGGTTTTTGAATTAAATCATAAATATTTGAATTTGGGAATTTAAAATTATATAAAATATTTAAATGCTCAAATATCTCCAAACTAAAATGTTTCATGTTGGAAATAATCCAACTATGGACCAGGAGTAGTTTGGTGATTTTAGGAGTTGCCTAAGTATTTTTAATAAATCAACAAAGTTGCAGAAGTATTAAAAAACAGAAAACAAGAAAAAATAGAAAAACTTACCTGGCGCCCAGCACCTGGCCCACCTGCCGGCCCAGCCCAGCGCCGCTCCAGCGAGCTGCTTGCCGGCCAGGCAGGCAGGCAGGTGCCCGACGGCGACCGCAGCGCGTGCCACGCACCTGCTCGCCGCCTCGCCGCTCCCCTCGCCCGGTGACATCGTGGATTGCTCCCCCTCTCTTCCCCGAACCCCCCAGACACCCCCTCTCCTCACCAGCTCCTCCCCCTCGCGCCCCCCCAGCCATGACCGACGCTACCGCCGCCGTGCCTACGTCGTAGCCGCGCTCCCCGCCGCCCGTGCGTCCTCTCGTCGTGTCCAGGAGCTCCGCCGCTGTCCACTTCATCGAGCAAGCCGAGCCCCGAGCACTCGCAACGCCTGAGTCCACCGCAACGACCTCGCCCGAACCGCCGTCGCCGGAGATCCCCTTCAACGCCGTCGTCGCTCCGGTCCATCCCCGGCCGCACCAAGGGCTTCGTCGAACTCCTCGTGAGCTTAGCCATCTTCCCCTCCCTTCTTTTCTTGCTCCCGAGCTGTGTAGCGACCTCTCGGAGCTCAACCGCACCCACCGCCGCGGAGCTCATCGCCGACGTGCTCCCGGTCATCTTCCGGCCACTCCACGGTGTCCATCATGCTCACCGCGTCACGTAGCACCTAACTAGCTACTCCCCGCACCTCACCGACCCCCTAGCGACAAGTTTGACTTCGGCCGAACTCCGGTGGCCGCCAAAGTCGTCGCCGGCGCCAACTCCGGCCACCCCGACCCCAACGGACTCCACCAGGAGCTGCGGCTCGTCCTTAGCTCCACTCCGGTGGTCTCCGCGACCCATTTGGTGGCCGAAACGGCCAAAACCACTTCCGCCGCCGCGTCGGGCTCGCCGGCGGCTAAACGCCGGTGCAGCCGACCCGGGTTTGACCACGGGTGGGCCCTGGTTGACTCTCCTGAGTCAATGACAGGTGGGGCCCAGCCCTGTTAACTAATTAGGATTAGTTTAAATTAATTTTAGTTTAATTAATCACACTGACACGCGGGACCCACTGTCAGGTTTGACCCGGATGTGTCCCGTTGACCTGCTGATGTCACACTGACGTCAGGCTGACGCAGAAATTGATTTTCTGGATTTAATCTAATATAGGAAATTCCAGAATATAGTTTAAACTTCAAAAATTCATAACTTTTAATCTGTAACTCCAAATTAGACAAGTTATATATGAAAAATGATCAGAAAAATCCAATCTATCCATCTGTACTATTTTCATGCATGATTAAACAAGTTAACTTGATGTTTAATGCAGAACAAGGAAAAACACTTTAAAGGGCCATGTTTGAGTTTGAAATTTGAATCTTTGGTTCAAATTGGTTCAAACCCTTCTGGTCTTACTTGCATTAGCCCAACACACTCATATTGCCATGTTTCATGCATGCATCATATGGTTGCACATTGTTTGCTGATGGTTGTGTATCGGTGTTCTTTGCGGCAGGATCTGCCTCCGAGGAGTACTGTGATTACTCTAACGAAGAACCGTATCAGTGCATCGAACCATCAGGCAAGCAACCAACCATTTGATCATATTGATACAATCCCATGTTCTCGCTCCTGCTCTCTTTTACTGCATTAAGACAACGCGTTTCAAACTGCTGTGTGTTACGGTAGTTGAACCCATTTCCTCTGCATGACCTGTCATTGCCACAGTTACTAGATGAAACCCACTAGCATGTGTAGGAGTTGTTTGAGCCATATGTATGTGTTGTTCCTACCTTGCTATGCCTGCTATGCTTAGAGTCGTGTCAGGTCTGGTTCATCTGGGTGATGGGCTAGAGTGAAATGATTATGTCGGTAATGAGAGTGGTGTGGTGAACACGATTTGGTAAAGGTATCGATGAAAGGCCATGTAGGAGTACATGGTGGGTTGTTTCATTGAAGCCGACCTTAAGCACTGAGATCTGTATGTGTGATTTAAGATACAACTACTACCATGCATTGGGCCCTGAAATATGACCCCGCTCGACTTCTTATTCACCCTAGTCCTCTGTCCAGGAGTTGCAATTAGTTTCTGGTGTTTGTAGCCTACTGGAGGCCGTGGACAGCGCTGACCGTAGGGGTGGGCTGTGATGCAGTAGGTACGTGGCACGGTGTACTGAATACCCGTTAGGTATCTCGGGAACCCTGTTCACATCGTTTGGGGCTGTGAGCGAAACCTCGGCCGGATCTCCTCATGGATGGAACCCGAATAGGCGATAAACCTGGACTAGAGACTTAGGTGTTTAGGTAGGTCGTGGCCTACACCCACGTCGGCTTTCGCTTGAAGTCTGCCGAGCACATGTCGTGTGCAGACGCTAAGTGGTGGAAACATGTATGAAGAAGTACACCCCTACAGGGTTAACATGATCTATTCGAATAGCCGCGTCCGTGGTAAAGGACTACTTGGTTGCCTATACAGTTCATAGACAAGTAAATGGAAACTACTAAAAGCCTCAAGATAAGTGTGAGTGCCGAGGATGGCTCTTCCGTAGGAAGACGGAGGTGGATCCTCGGTAGTGTATTGAAGTGGTGAGTAGTGGACTCGTGTATGCAAAACCATTTCAAGTTGGAGTCTCGTAGGATAGTCTAGCCAAGAGTCAAAGCTGGCTTGCTGCAATAACTCCACCAACCCTTCTTGATAATGTGCATGTATGGTAGGATCTGATGTAAGTCTTGCTGAGTACCTTTGTACTCATGTTGCTATAATTTACATTTTTACAGAAGACGCTGCAACCCCTTCTGATGGGTTCTTCGTAGACGTTGACATCAATGAGTAGGCTAAGGCCCAGGTGGTGATCCTGAGCTTGTGAAGGACCACGTAGTATAGCTAGGCTTTCCAAGCCTCTTTTATTTTACTAGTTGTCTGTACTCAGACAAGTTACTTCCGCTGCTGGTTTGTATGACTGTATGACTTGAATGCTGGGTCGTGTGACCCGTACCTATGTGTATGTTATGTATGGCTCTCTGAGCCTTAAATAAAGTACTTGTGTCGTAGAGTCATGTTGTGATGCCTTGTTGTATTTGCACATATCGAGCATATTGTGTGTATGGTTGAAATGCTTGGTATGTGTGGGATCTGACTATCTAGTTGTTTATCCTTAGTAGCCTCTCTTACCGGGAAATGTCTCCTAGTGTTACCACTGAGCCATGGTAGCCTGCTACTGCTCTGGAACACTTAGGCTGGCCGGCATGTGTCCTTCTTCGTTCCTGTGTCTGTCCCTTTGGGGAAATGTCACGCATTGAGTACCGGAGTCCTGTTAGCCCGCTACAGCCCGGTTTACCGGAGTCCTGCTAGCCCAGTGCTACAGCTCGGACCCACTTGCTGATGACCGACACGTTCGTTGCTGGGTCATGGATGCCTGTCCCTGTAAGTCTGTGCCGCTTTGGGTTTACGACTAGCCATGTCAGCCCGGGCTCCTTATCATATGGGTACTAGCGACACTATCATATACGTGTGCCAAAAGGCGCAAACGGTCCCGGGCAAAGGTAAGGCGACACCCGTGGGAATACCATGCGTGAGGACGCAAAGTGATATGAGGTGTTACATGCTAGACCTATGTGGCATCGAGTCGGGGTCCTGACAGATAATAGGAATTTTCACTCTGTGTATCGGAGAGGTATCTCTGGGCCCTCTCGGTAATGCTTATCACTATAAGCCTTGCAAGCAATGTGACTAATGAGTTAGTTATGGGATGATGCATTATAGAACGAGTAAAGAGATTTAGCGGTAACGAGATTGAACTAGGTATGAAGATACCGACGATCGAATCTTGGGCAAGTATCGTACCGATGACAAAGGGAACACCGTATGTTGTTGTGCGGTTTGACCGATAAAGATCTTCGTAGAATATGTAGGAGCCAATATGAGAATCCATGTTCTGCTATTGGTTATTGATCGGAGATGTGTCTTGATCATGTCTACATAGTTCACAAACCCGTCGGGTCCATACGCTTAACGTTTGATGACGATTTGTATTATGAGTTATGTGTTTTGGTGACCGAAGTTTGTTCGGAGTCCTGGATCAGAACACGGAAATGACAAGGAGTCTAGAAATGGTCGAGAGGTGAAAATTCATATATTGGAAGGTTATATTCGGATATCGGAATGGTTCCGAGTGATTCGGATATTTTTCCGGAGTACCGAGGGGTTACCGGAACCCCCCGGGGAAGTTTTGGGCCAACATGGGCCTACGGGAGAGAGAGGGAAGCCTGCGGGGGGTGGCCGTGCACCCCCTCCTAGGGAGTCCGAATAGGACAAGGATGATGGGGCGGAGCCCCCCTTCCCCTTCTCTCTCCCTCTCCTTCCTATTCCCTCCGATGGAGAAAGGAAAGGGGGGCGAATCCTACTTGGACTAGGAGTCCAAGTAGGACTCCCCCCTTGGCGCACCCTTCCTGGCCACCGGCCTCTCTCCCCCTCCTTTATATACGTGGGCAGCGGGGCACCCCAAAGGCACATCAATTGTTCTCTTTGCCATGTGTGGTGCCCCCCTCCACAGTTTACTCCTCCGGTCATAGCGTTGTAGTGCTTAGGCGAAGCCCTGCGCTGATCACATCACCAACACGGTCACCATGCCATTGTGTTGACAGAACTCTACCTCGACCCTCTACTGGATCAATAGTTTGAGGGACGTCATCGAGCTGAACGTGTGCTGAACATGGTGGTGCCGTATGTTTGGTACTTGGATCGGTTGGATCATGAAGACGTTCGACTACATCAACCTCGTTAACCTAACGCTTCCACTTTTGGTCTACGAGGGTACGTGGACACACTCTCCCCCTCTCGTTGTTGTGCATCTCCTTGATAGATCTTGCGTGAGCATAGGAATTTTTTTGAAATTGCATGCTATGTTCCCCAACACTTAATACACTAGATGCATGCTGGATAGCGGTCGATGTGTGGAGTAATAGTAGTAGATGCAGGCAGGAGTCGGTATACTAATCTTGGACGTGATGCCTATATAATGATCATTGCCTGGATATCGTCATAATCATTTGAAGTTCTATCAATTTCCCAACAGTAAGTTGTTTACCCGCCGTATGCTATTTTTCTCGAGAGAAGCCACTAGTGAAATCTACGGCCCCCGGGTAACCTCATCATATATTTTCAGATCTATTTGGCTATTTGCCTTGTTATTTATTTGCCACTTTTATTTTCAGATCTATATTATCAAAAACCCAAAAATACCTCATTGAATTTTATTTGCTTTTATTTGCATCTATCAAACTACTAAAATTTTATCTCGTCAACTTGACAATTTCTGGCACCGTTACCCGAAAGGGATTGACAACCCCTTTAACACGTCGGGTTGCAAGTATTTGTTCTTTGTGTGCAGGTACCATTTACGTGGTGTTGCATGGTGCTCCTACTGGTTCAATAATCTTGGTCTCATCACTGAGAGAAATACCTACTGTTGTTGTGCTGCATCATCCCTTCCTCTTTGGGGAAATACTGACATAGTTCAAGCCAACATTAGTGATGACTAAGACCAAAGATTCCCCTCTATGGAGCCCCGAACGAGCTCCAGATCTGGCCTCGCAATGAACAACAAGAGGTGGTGGCGGCTCCAAATCGTAAAACATGATGAAACTTCCTCTCTTATTTTTTTCCCTCCAAAAATAGGTATTTATAGTGTTGGAATTAGGGTTCGTGGAGCCCCAAGGGCCCCAAAACCCACCAGGGTGCGCCTGGAGGGGTGGCGCACCCTGGTTTCTTGTGGTCAGCCAGCCCCCCCCCCCCTCCGGTGGTTCTTGGTTCCAATATTTTTTTATTTATTCTGAGATAATTCTCCAAAAAGTTTCGTCCAAATCCGATAACTTCTATTTCTGCACAAAAACAACACCACGGTGGTTCTGCTGAAACAATGTCAGTACGGGTTAGTTTCATTCAAATCATGCAAATTAGAGTCCAAAACAAGAGCAAAATGTTGGGTAACATAGTAATTTCAAAAAAAAATCCTACACACACGCAAGATCATGGTGATGTATAGCAACGAGAGGGGAGAGTGTTGTCCACGTACCCTTGTAGACTGAAAGCGGAAGCGTTAGCACAACGCGGTTGATGTAGTCGTACGTCTTCATGATCCGACCGATCAAGTACCGAACGCACGGCACCTCCGAGTTCAGCACATGTTCAGCTCGATGGCGTCCCTTGAACTCCGATCCAGCCGAGCTTTGAGGGAGAGTTCCGTCAGCACGACGGCATGGTGACGATGATGATGTTCTACCGATGCAGGTGGATTATGGTGGAGGGGGGCACCGCACACGGCTAAGAGATCCAAGGGATCAATTGTTGTGTCTAGAGGTTCCTCCCTGCCCCCGTATATAAAGGATCAAGGGGGAGGGGGCGGCCGGCCAGGAGGAGGCGCGCCAGGGAGGAGTCCTACTCCCACTGGGAGTAGGACTCCCTCCTTTCCTAGTTGGAGTAGGAGGGGGAAGGAAGGGAGAGAGGAGATGAAGGAAAGGGGGGCGCCGCCCCCCTCATTGTCCTATTCGGACTGGGGGAGGAGGGGCGCGGCCTGCCCTAGCCGCCCCTCCTCTTGTCCACTTAGGGCCCATGAGGCCCATTAACCCCCCGGGGGGTTCCGGTAACCCCCGGTACTCTGGTATATGCTCGAAACCACCCGAAACTATTCCGGTGTCCGAACATAGTCATCCAATATATCAATCTTTACATCTCGACCATTTCGAGACTCCTCGTCATGTCCCCGATCTCATCCAGGACTCTGAACTACCTTAGGTACATCAAAACACATAACTCATGATATAAATCGTCACCGAACTTTAAGCGTGCGGACCCTTCGGGTTCGAGAACTATGTAGACATGACCAAGACATGTTCTCCGTCAATAACCAATAGCTGAACCTGGATGCTCATATTGGTTCCCACATATTCTACGAAGATCTTTATCGGTCAAACCGCATAACAACATACGTTGTTCCCTTTGTCATCGGTATGTTATTTGCCCGAGATTCGATCGTCGGTATCTCAATACCTAGTTCAATCTCATTACCAGCAAGTCTCTTTACTCGTTATGTAATGCATCATCCCTCAACTAACTCATTAATCACATTGCTTGCAAGGCTTATAGTGATGTGCATTACCGAGTGGGCCCAGAGATACCTCTCCGACAATCGGAGTGACAAATCCTAATATCGAAATACGCCAAATCAACAAGTACCTTCAGAGACACCTGTAGAGCACCTTTATAATCACCCAGTTACGTTGTTACGTTTGGTAGCACACAAAGTGTTCCTCTAGTATTCGGGAGTTGCATAATCTCATAGTCATAGGAACATGTATAAGTCATGAAGAAAGCAATAACAACATACTAAACGATCAAGTGCTAAGCTAACGGAATGGGTCAAGTCAATCACATCATTCTCCTAATGATGTGATCCCGTTAATCAAATGACAACTCATGTCTATGGTTAGGAAACACAACCATCTTTGATCAACGAGCTAGTCAAGTAGAGGCATACTAGTGACACTATGTTTGTCTATGTATTCACACATGTATTATGTTTCCGGTTAATACAATTCTAGCATGAATAATAAACATTTATCATGATAGAAGGAAATAAATAATAACTTTATTATTGCCTCTAGGGCATATTTCCTTCACAAAAGCGTTAGGAAAAGTAGATACGAAGGAGACGTATCAAGATCACTGGGGCTCCTCCAAGTGCGGCTGCCACAGGACACCCATGCTCCTCCACACAAGGGTGTCATGCAAACTGCATGTCTCCTCTTCGCGTGGTCGCCATCAATGCGCGTGGTGGAGGCATTGTCCATCGGACAGGGAGATGGTGGAGGGAGGCGGCGGCCGGACATGCCGCGAGGGATGGGGCCGGCCCTGCTGATCTGCACTACAGCAGCTGGACGTGCCGCGATGGGGCAACGGCAGTGGGGCAGCAACTGTGGCTAGCGAGCGGCGGCGAGAGAGTGCATGGAGAGCAGAGTGGTGGGAGGGGAAGGGATAAGGTTGATAGAGAAAGTGAGGCTTTCGCTATGGGTGGATCAGACAGCGAATGTTTTTCGTGACATGGCGCTCTAGCCTGCTTTAAGATTCGTAAAGAAAATCTAATGACAATAACAACGTTCGGACTGAAAACATCAAAAATCAAACTTTTGGTAGTTATTGATTCCATAAAATTAAAGGAAAGAAAAGAATCACTATTATGAGATTGAAGAAAAAAAAATTAGAAACTCGTTGTTCCTCTATGACTGCACTGCATAGTCCGACATGAGAGAAAGTACTCATTAAATAAATAGCCATGCCACACTTCATTTTTTATGGATTAAGACCTGTGGACAGAGGTTGAATCATTAAATTGGAGGGAGGAGGGCCCCATACCTAAAATTCAGGGGGAGATGAATTAGACACTAGCATGTCTTTCCATAGGACAACTTCTATAAACTTCGTCTGTAGCTGGAGCAAGTTTGCTAAGACTAGTCACAGTGGGGAGTAACTTAGTCTATATTACTACCTCTATAGTGGGAGTAACATATGTGTGGTGTCATGCAACACTTCATTTATTAGGTTGTAGACTCATCTTGTCTTGGTATGTGTGATGTTACTCATACTATGACTAACTAACTATGTTACCACATCCCTCTCTTTTTTCATTAATTACTTGTCACATCATTTTTTTGTCTATATATGTGTGATGTTATCACCTATGTTACTCTCATTGTGGGTAGTCTAAATGAATAGGCTGGTGACACAACTACACAAGTAATTAAACCCATTAAGAGAGAAACAAGGGGCCAACGCTGGGCTATGTCAAGTGGTGCCCGCTTGTTGGTTGCGGTTGGAACATTTTTTTAGATGGAGATGATGCTTTTTTCTAGATGTTCTTTTTTTCTTTTTTTCAGATGGAGGTTACATTTTTTTCTGAGATGGAGGTGAGGACCCATGTATTTTTAGAAGGCTCCGTCATGGATTCAGTTACTTGATCGATGATCTGGGTGGTGTTATGATAAGCTATTTGAATATGACAAAGCCTTAAGTGATTGGGGACATAAATGTGATACATACGGGTATTGATTGATATTATATGAAAATATAGTTCACGAAATGTTAGAATTATGTTGAATATTATTATATAAGGTAGATTACAGTTGGACTTGAAGTCGTATGTTGTGTAGACAGAATATGGAATCATGTCGAAGTAGGACACTTGTATCTAGGTCTCTTATATAATGAGGGGATAGACACACAATGTAACATATGCCAACATAATAGCACAGGCACATGGGGAGCTGGCGGTGTGTACTGGCGCTCGAGCAGTCGGGGTGCGGTATTGTGCTGGTGCCACGGGGAGGAGCACCAATAGTCAGGGTCTGGGTTGTATCCATACCGGTGAACTTCGTTAACAAATCTCAGTGTTGTGCGACGGATTGTTGATTTAGAGGATATCAGTGTTCGGTCGATGGACCGGCTGCAAGGGTTGCCAGATGCTTATAGTGAGATCGAAGTTGTTCGTGGAGGTCAACGGAAAGATCAAAAGTAGTCAGAACGATGAAAAGCAGTTGTAGGTCTCGATCAAAGCGGTGGTTGACAGCTATCAGAAAAGTTTTCGGTGAGTTTGTGCAACAGCAGATCCGATCAGCGTCTAGGTCACGCAACAGGCGCAGCTACAGCGCTATAGGAGGTCACTCTGTGTGTTCGGTGTATACTTCTAACACACATTGGCATGTGTGGTATTTGTCATTATATTTAGTCACTTAGTTTTAGCCTCGGCCTTTGAGAAATCCTGGCTCCGCTTATGCTTGTGGCTCCTATGTTTGCCCACATTGCCTTGGCCAATTGCAACCTTTTGCTCTTCCAAGCTTCATTGTCATGTGCCTCCACACCAAGATCGGAGTTATCAGAATCGGCCGTCACATCTTATTCCTCTGGCACCAACTCATCATAACCCCATTGTAGGATCCAGTTATGCAGAATGCAACATGCAAGAACAAGCCTAACTTGAATGGGTAAAGGGTGGAATGAGTTCTGATCCAGGATCTTAAATCGATTCTTAAGAGCTCCAAATGCCCTCTTAGATGTAACTCTAAGGTTGGAGTGTCTGAGACCGAACAATTCCTACACAGTCCTAGGATAGTTCCTAGAAGATAACTCATTTAGATGATACCTAATTTTCCTGAAGAGTGGAAGAACACCAGGATGACATGCATAGCCATCATCTCCTAGGTAGAACTTGTCATCAAGGATATTGGTGCCATCAGGCATTGCGCTGTTGTCAGCAAGAATGTTAGCATCACATGATGACCCTCCCGGCCAACTAACACATATGTGAACTTCAGATAGAAGTCAACAGGAACAAGCACATTTTGGCTTGGTAGTGATTTCTACCCCTGTATGGTGCGACCTATGTCCTCGACACTCTAGCAGTGATATGAATACCATCCATGGCGCCAATACTTTTGGGGAACGTAGAATGCAATTTCAAAAAAATTCCTACGCTCAGCAAAATCTATCTAGGAGATGCATAGCAACAAGGGGAGAGTATGTCTACGTACCCTCGTAGACCGCAAGCGGAAGCATTTCACAACATGGTTGATGTAGTGGAACTTTCTTCGTGATTCATCGATCGAGTACCGAACGTACGGCACCTCCGATATCTGCACACGTTCAGCTCGGTGACGTCCCTCGTCTTCTTGATCCAGCAAGATGTCAAGGTAGTACATGAGTTCCGTCAGCACGATGGCATGGTCACGATGAAGTGATCTCCGCAGGGCTTCGCCTAAGCACTACGAACTTATGACTGGAGGCATAAACTGTGGAGGGGGCGACGCACACGGCTAAGATAATGTCTTGGGTGTGCTAGGGGCGCCCCCTCATATATATAGGTGGGAGGGAGAGGGGAGGTAGCTAGGGTGCACCCCAAGTAGGATCCGAATCCTACTTGGGGTTTCCCCAAGTGGCGCCTGTCTGTGTCAAAACCGGCAGATCTTGGGTAGAGGGTCCCGAACTGTGCGTCTAAGGCTAATGGTAACAGGAGGCAGGGGACATGATGTTTACCCAGGTTCGGGTGAAAGTGCGTTATATCGACTAGAGGGGGGTGAATAGGCGATTTTTATGAATTCTTCACTGAGGAATTTGCTGGTGAGGAAATTCCTAAATGAAGAACTACTTGCAGCGGAATAAGTACTCAGAAGGGAACATAACAAAACACACGCATAGTCATCATGATGAAATGAAGACAAGCACAGATTACAGAAAGCGTAAACACAGGATAACACAAGGAAGGAGACAATCAGACTGAAGAAATAGAACCGATGAAATTGAGAAAGTCTCCAGTCAAAGTCTTCAAACAGATATGAATAGGCACACAACAACATACATGAGGAATTTAAAGAGTTGAAGAAATAGAACCAGTGAGCTCGGTGAAGACAATGATTTGGTAGACCAGTTCCAACTGCTGTCTCAGTTGTACATCTGGTTGGAGCGGCTGAGTATTTAAACTCGAGGACACCCAGTCCCGGACACACAGTCCTCACCGTATTCTCCTTGAGCTAAGGTCACACAGGCCTCACCCAATGACTCGTGGTAAGTCTTCAGGTGCCTTCTGAACCTTCACAAACTCGGTCACTCGGCGATCCACAATTCCTATTGGATGCTCTAGACCTTGACACCTAACCGTCTGGAAGAAGCACAGTCTTCAAAGGAAACAAGCGTCGGATCCATGCAGGATCAATCTCTTCAGTGATGCTCAATCACGTGGGGTTTTGTAGGTTTGGGTTTGGGATTTCCTCACTTGATAATTTTCGCTCAAAGTCCTCGGAGGATGGGTTGCTCTCAAATGACAAGTGTCAGTTTTCTCGGAGCAGCCAACCAGCTAGTGGTTGAAGGGGGCGGCTATTTATAGCCTAGGGAGCAGCCCGACATGATAAGACATTAATGCCCTTGTCTGATATGACCTTTAGCTGGGTAGGTATTTTGGGACAACTGGCGCGTAGCACAGCAACGGTCGGAATATTTGAGGTTCGAATTCTTCAGGGCTATCATGTTCCTCACTTGGTAGGCAATTCGCACTGGCGAATTCCTAACTCTTTAGTCAGAATAAATTCCTCAGAGACCAGAAGAACATCATCTCTGTCACTGAAGAATATGGCTGAACTGTACGAGATTTCCAATGGCTTCACTCGGAAGGATTGGTAGGTGTAGGATTTTGAGTTGAGCATCACATGGAAATTTTTCCTTAGTATTTCCTCGACCCCCTTTAACAGTACGGTGTTTCCTATGACTCAAGAAAGAGAAAATGAAACTGTAAAAATAAAAGTCTCCACGCTTCATGTTCCTCGAATGAATACCAAGTCTTCAAGGTCACACCAATTTCTTCACTTTCAAAGTCTTCAGAAAGTCTTCAGAAATCCAAAGTCTTCAGTCGAAGAACTTCATTTTTACGGGTCGACTTTATCTGTAAATATCAAACTCCTCATAGACTTATAGACCTGTGTACACTCACAAACGCATCAGTCTCTTAACCTATAAGTCTTCAATACACCAAAATCACTAAGGGGCACTAGATGCACTTACAATCTCCCCCTTTTTGGTGATTAAATGACAATATAGGTTAAGTTTTCAACGGGAATAAACATGTGAAGTGTAAATACAGATATTGAGGAATTTGATTGCAAGATATATAAGAACTCCCCCTGAAGATGTGCATAGTGAGGTATTTGCTTTTGAAGCAATGCACACTTGAAGAGTATAATCATGGAGATCTCCCCTTATATCTTGTAATTCATACACGCATTTGACATATAATATGAGGAATTTGAAATGCATGATGAAATATGGTGACTGATGTGATTTAGCATGCGTGCATTAACACTAATGAGGAATAAGCATGCAGAAGAACACATCAAAAGTATCAAGCCACCATAGAGTTTAAGATTACAACTCGATCCAGCAAAGTCATCAGAAGAACGAGAGTTGTAACTTAGCAAAAAAACGCCCATATATAGACCCGCTTGAAGACAAACTCAAATTTCTCCCCCCTTTGTCATCGAATGACCAAAAGGGTTGAAACTGAGGACTAACGCCCCTGAAGAATATCATGATGAAGGAGGAGCGCCAGCGTTGTCAGGGTCTTGAGTCGTTGTAGGGCCTGCTGTAGTGTCGTCCAAGTCTTCATTCTCGTCCGTGGCGCGTGATGAAGAATATGAGCTGGCCACCAAGGAAGGAACCTTGACCTTCTTGAATTTCTTTGGAGGAGGTGCAGACCATTCAAAGTCTTCCTTGAAGCCCATTTGCTTCATATCTACTTCACCATATAGATGTGACAAAATAGCCCAGGTGCGATCAAACACTTCATGGAGGTAGTAGTGGTTTTTCTTCACTGCATTATGTGTAGAAGTCATGTTGTGAAGAATAGAGCCAAACTAACGCTTAACCCATTTGTGATTTCGATCGACCTTCTGGTGAAGACTTATGAGTAGTTCACGGTCAGTCATCACACGTGGAGCAGTAGCTTGAGGACTTGACTTTGGAGCATTTGCAGTAGAATCATGTGTGGCAGAGTCATCATTGGTGGAATAAGATGCAGCTTTGTGGAACTGACCATCCAATGGACGGGTGCCTTCATCGATCACAGCTGGTGACTTGCCCTTCTCATCAGATGAGGAAATTGTCCGCTTGAGGACTTCAATTGGGGGCAAGTAGCTGAGGTGATTCTGAAAATCAGCCTTATAGTTGAGTGAAGACCTTGTTCTGAGGAATCTCATGATCCACGGCGCGTAAGGCTTCAACTCAAATGGAGAAAGTGCAACGTTTGCAAGAGTCCTCATGAAGAAATCATGGTAATTTATAGGAATACCATGCATGATGTTGAAGAGCATATTCTTCATCATCCCCACAATTTCTTCATCTGAAGAATCATGTCCTTTGATTGGGATGATAGTCTTCGTCAGAATGCGGTATATGGTTCTGGGCACATAGAGCAAATCCTTCACGAGGAATTTGGTCCTTTGAGCTTGTCCAGGCTTCAGTGGCTTCATGAGCACTTGCATATAATGATCAGTAAGTTCAGGTTCATCATTTAGATAGCGAGCGCCTTCTGGTGGAGGACTGATTGGCAAGACATGAAGCAATTCAGAGGCTGGTGCCTTGTAATGAGTGTTTTCAGTCATCCAGTCCAACACCCATGAGTTGACGTCAGCAGCATCGCCTGTGATATGCACAGTTGCATAGAACTGAAGAATAAGCTCTTCATTCCAATCAACAATGTCAGTGCAGAAATTCAATAAGCCTGCATCGTGAAGCATACTGAGAACCGGCGTGAAACATGTCATAGATTCCATGTCCACGTGAGGAATGTGCCCATGATCGAAGACTTTGTCCTTGTCAAATAGAACTGAGGAATAGAAGTTGGCTTGGCTGGCAGTCCAGAAACGCTTCCTTCTAAGACGAGCATTGTCATAAGGGTTGAATTCAGTGAAGAATACGTGCTCGCCGAAGAAATCATCATCCTTGAATTTTGGCTTCTTGGAGAAGGGATTCTTTGGCTTGGGCTGAGGAGTGTCTGTGATTTGCAATATCACCTCAGGAATAGCAATCTCAGGTTCCTCATGCTGAGGAATTTCAGTTTCTTCTGCAGTTGCAGCCTGAGTCATCACTTCTTCATTCACATTTTCATCAGCGCCAGTGGCTGGAATTTCCTCATGGACAGACGGGGTTGCACGATGTTCATCAGGTTCCACTTGCACTTCTGTAGTGACTGGGGACTGAGGAACAGCTTGGGGAGGAGTGAACAGTGGAGAATTGGGGTGTTGACTTTCCCAAAAGTCATCATTGAGCACTGGTGTGGTACATCCGATGTCCACATCCTCATCTTCAATTTCTTCAACACCTGCCTCTTCTGCAGTGAACTGAGGCACAGGTGAGGAAATGACTAGGGTTGAAGGGATCTCATCCACTCCAACTTCTTCGTCCAACTGCTCTGTCGAAGCAGCAGATGGAGTTTCTTCATCAGATTCCTCGGGAATCTCATAATCTTCACCAAAAGGAACAAGGTCCTTTGATGGCATAGAGGAGACGGGAATGACATCAATTGGATTGTCAATTGAGCTGATCAGAGTCTTCATCTTCTTCGGAGATAAAGAATTTGATGAAGTTGATGCCTTCCTTTTCTTCATCGCTACATGTTCTGCAGCCTTGGTCTTCTTCACATCAAGAGCATATGGAAGGATAGGAGTTGGTGTAGGCGCAGGAGGTGCATTTTCTTTAGGCGCAACTGTTGTAGTTGCCTTGGCTTGTTCACTTTCCTCAGGCGCATCACTAGTGGATGCCCTGGCAATATCATCAGCGAGTGGAATGGAGTCATCAGCCCTGGTACTCTCATTTTCTTCAGCAGCCATACTGACATCAGCGGTGCTGGCATGTTCTTCAGTGGGCTGAGCAGATTCTTCAGCCTGAGGAATTTCAACATGCACCGGTGCAGAGGCAGTTGAAGAGAAAGTCTTCGTCAAATTGATGAACCGAACCTTTGCTCCCTTCCAATCAGCATGATACCAATTGAAATCATCACTTAGTTGCTTGATTTCAGCTTGTACATCAATGAGTTGTTCGGGGGTAAGAGTGAGGACATTATCCTTGAGGTAGCGTTGTTTCTTGTATTGTGCTTTCTTCAGCCTTCATCTTTCTTCATATTTCCATTTCTCTTCCTCAATGAAGTGAGTGAGAACATGGCTTTGACCAGGAGTGAGGTTCACCTCCGACAAAGGTGTAACTGGGTTCTTGTGCCATAAGTCGATGAAATCAAGGATCAACTTGGGATCCAAAAGTAGTGGCACGTTGCTGCCTTTGGCTCTAGCGGCCCTTGCTTGCCTGTCTCTGATGATTTCAGCAAGTTCATCATCATCCGCTTCATCATCATCAGAGGGCACTTGGAAAGAGACTTGCTTCTTGTGAGGACTTGTTCGAATACCTTGTCCAGCAGTGGCCTTTTTCTTCAGTAGTGAGGGACCAGCTGAGGAAGGTCGAGCAGCTGAGGAGCTTGCAGATGCTCCTAAGGCAATAGAGAAGCCGTGAGTCCTTTGGCACGTGGCAAGATGCACAGGTGTCAAAGATTTTGTCGGTGCAGCCGAAGACTTTGTCGGAGGAGGAGGAGGAGCAGACTGAGGAATTGGCCATGGGGGCTTTGAAGATGCTGGCCGTGAGGGCATTGCTGAGGAGCTTGGCCGTGAGGGCATTCAAGGAGAAGCACTGGACTTGTGGGCAGGCTTCTTTGCCATAGCCTTTCTGGGCTTACTGCCAGAGGCCTCAGCAGCGTTAGCAGCAGCAGCAGAATCTTCATTGAATTTCCTCACTGCCTCTTTTGCTTGCTCGGCTAGTTTGGCCTGGCGCCTAGCCCATTCAGTAGCATAGTCCTCACCGCGCTTGAGGCTGGCGGGATCCGCCAATTGGCCAGGCCTCAATGGAGGTCTTGAGCATGGAGGATTGAGCGCGAATTTCTTCATGTACTGGGGAGTAACATATCTGTACTCCCTCCATTCTCGTGTCCATCTCCTGTCAATTCATTGTATGCGCACTTTGCGCTGATTCTTGTCCTCCTTGCCAAAATTGGCCTCATCTGGAGTGCAATATCCAGCATAGATATCCTCAGGGATTTGAAATGCAGTGTTGACCTCAAGACTTTTTCCTCCCTTTTGTGGCTTCTTGTCATCCATTTTCTTCAGCTGAGGAATATGAACAACTGAAGTTTCTAAAGAGGTATGCAACTTTTCTTCGAGGAACGCTGCAAATGAGTTAAGTTGATGAGAACCTAGTGATTCAGCAGCGGACATTTGTACCTGTGAATAGAGTATAGTTGCGAGGAATGTGGGGAGGTCATATGTGTTCTCAGAAGATTTTTAAAAAGAGAATAGGTTTGAGGAATTTGACCGATGAGTCTTGAAGAATTTTACTAAGCGTTCTTTATCTTAGGTTCCAGAGTTGTACAGATTTGGAAATCCACACAATTGAGGAATCTTAAAGAAAATCATTGCTTAGAGAAACGAATCAAGAACATATAACATGTGAGGTGTTTAGTGTGTGAAGATTTGAAGAATAAACACCTTTGAAGATTTTTAGGAAAACACATGAATCAAAGCGGGCAATAAAAGTAACTTTTAATTACCCGAAGTGAAGAACACGACGAACTGAGAAGTGTTGAGGTGAAGTTCGTCTGTTAAGATCTCCACGCCCTAACTCGGTAGAGGAAGATGGCTACGGTGGCGGCGGAGTGAAGAGATCCGCAACCGGCGCGAGTACAACGGCGACGAGGTCGAGGCAGTGAAGCTCTTCCTCACCGGCGACGATGAAGTAGTGGCGGCGCTAGGGTTTGGGAAGCTCGAGCAGGAGAGAGAGGTCGAGCAGAGTAAAAGTGAAGTGAGGAGAAGATAGGGGTATTTATAGCGGTAGTGAAAAACTGTGCGCCCGAGGATTTCGGACGAACGTGCCCCTGGCTTTTCCCATTCACATGACATGTGTCACCCACGTACTGTGAGGTGGCGATCGTGTAGGATCGGGGGTGAATAGATAAGTATTTGTCGTGAGAAGCAAAACGGTTTGAGCGACAAAGTCGAAAATTTGGATAAGATAAGCTTTAAGTTACCGTTCTCAATTTCTTCAGCTGTCAAGGACACAGTGAAGATTTTGAACGAGTTTCAAATCAGAATGCACATGAAGAATTTGTGAAAAGCTTTGATTGAGTTCAGCATAGAGGGGAAAAGGGTCCGATCACATTCACTTAGCGGAAAAAGTCAACTTGAAGAGTTAGCAATAAGTGAATGCTGTAGAGGACATAAACTCATATATATATATATATATATATATATATATATATATATTCAACTGAAGACAAACGACAGAAATGGTGAAGATATTTCAAGTTGAAGAATTTGAAAAACTGAGGAATTTCAAAAACGAAGAAAAACTCAAATTGAAGATTTTCAGCTTTGGGTGGTGGCGTAACCCACCGTATAAGAAAGCTGATTTCAGACACCGCGTAAAATTGTCGTAGGGCTCTGGGAATCAATTTCTTCATTAATTTCTTCACACTTAGAGGGTTAGTCTTCATTGATTGAAAAAAAAGTTACTTCGTGTGTTGCGCATCTAAGTCATCAAGTCAGCATAAGTGTTAGGATGAGTGTCCTATTTCAGAGAACATTCGAAGATTCTAGGATATTTAGCTCACACCGCAACTTGCTAAATCTCTTCTCATCCAAGGGCTTAGTGAAAATATCGGCCAGCTGATCTTCAGTTCTTGCATGGAAGATGGAGATATCGCCCTTCAACACATGATCGCGAAGAAAATGATGACGAATCTGGTGTGCTTTGTCTTCGAGTACTGAACTGGGTTGCGAGAAATCTTGATAGCACTCTCATTTTCGCAGTAGAGAGGCACATTCTTCACGTTGACGCCATAGTCTTTGAGAGTTTGCTTCATCCATCATAATTGAGCACAGCATGATCCAACAACAATGTACCCAGCTTCTGAAGTGGAGAGAGATACGCAATTCTGTTTCTTCGAGGACCAACAGACCAAGGAACGTCCGAGGAAATGGCAAGTGCCTGACGTTGACTTGCGGTCCACGCGATCGCCAACATAGTCAGAGTCTAAAATATCCAACGAAATCAAATGAAGAGCCCTTGGGATACCATAATCCAAGTGTTGGTGTGTGAGCTAGATATCGAAGAATATGCTTCACATCCTTATGGTGTGATTCCTTCGGTGAAGCTTGAAATCGGGCACACATACAAACACTAAGCATAATATCTGGCCTGGATGCACATAGGTACAATAAAGAACCAATCATGGAGCAGTATACCTTTTGATCGAGGTCTTGACCATTTTCATCAGTGCATAGGTGGCCATTTGTGGGCATTGGAATTTTGACCCCTTTGCAATCTTGCATGCCGAATTTCCTCAATACTTCTTTGAGGTATTTCTCCTGCGATATGAATATACCATTGCGCTGTTGACGAATTTGAAGACCTAAAAAGAATTTCAACTCTCCCATCATAGACATTTGATATTCTTCACTCATCATATAGGCAAATTCATCACTATAACGTTGGTTAGTACAGCCAAAGATAATATCATCAACATATATTTGGCACACAAACAGTTCACCATCATAAGATTTAGTGAAAAGAGTTGGGTCGAGTGAACCGGGTTTGAAGCCATTCTTCATGAAGAATTCCTTCAAAGTGTCATACCACGCCCGAGGGGCTTGCTTGAGGCCATACAGGGCCTTGTTGAGTCTGAAGACTTTGTCGGGATTCTTTGGATCTTCAAAACCTGGGGGCTGAGCAACATATACTTCTTCCTCAATCTTACCATTGAGGAATGCACTTTTCACATCCATTTGTTGTAAGATAATATCATGATGGTTAGCGTAAGCAAGTAATATACGAATAGCCTCAAGTCTAGCAACAGGTCCAAAAGTATCATCGAAATAAATTCCTTCAACCTGTGTGTAGCCTTGAGCTACAAGTCGTGCCTTATTCCTCACCACAAGGCCATTTTCATCTTGCTTGTTGCGGTAGATCCACTTTGTGCCAATGATGTTGTGCTTGTGAGGATCTGGACGATTTACTAGTTCCCAGACATTGTTGAGCTCAAATTGATGTAATTCTTCTTGCATAGCCTAAATCCACTCAGGCTCCAGAAATGCTTCATCTACCTTAGTGGGCTCTACGATAGAGACAAAAGCAAAGTGCCCACAAAAGTTAGATAAATGTGAAGATTTTGAGCGAGTGAGAGGACGTGGTGCTTCAATGTCATTAATGATCTTCTCAATTTGCACTTCATTAGCGATGCGAGAATGAGTGGGTTGTCTTTGAGGAATTTGATCAGCATTCCCTTCAGGAGCATTTTCATCAGCACCATTTTCTTTAGGTGCGCCAGCTCAGTAATCATCACGATCAGGAATGAATTCTTCAGCAGATTCTTCGGTAGGAATGACTGTTGGGTTTCGTAGTAATTTCAAAAATTTTCCTACGCGCACACAGGATCATGTGATGCATAGCAACGAGAGGAGAGTGTTGTCTACGTACCCAACGCAGACCGACTGCGGAAGCAATGACACGACGTAGAGGAAGTAGTCGTACGTGTTCACGATCCAACCGATCAAGCACCGAAACTATGGCACCTCCGAGTTCGAGCACACGTTCAGCTCGATGACGATCCCGGACTCCGATCCAGCAAAGTGTCGGGGAAGAGTTTCGTCAGCACAACGGCGTGGTGACGATCTTGATGAACTACAGCAGCAGGGCTTCGCCTAAACTCCGCTACAGTATTATCGAGGAATATGGTGGCAGGGGGCACCGCACACGGCTAAGGAATCGATCACGTGGATCAACTTGTGTCAACTTGTGTGTTTAGAGGTGCCCCTGCCTCCGTATATAAAGGAGGAGAGGAGGGGAGGCTGGCCGGCCAAAGAGGGAGGCGCAGGAGAGTCCTACTCCCTCTGGGAGTAGGATTCCTCCCCCCAATCCTAGTCCAACTAGGATTCCTCGGAGGGGAAGGGAGAGAGGGGGGCCGGCCACCTTCTCCTAGTCCTAATAGGACTAGGGGAGGGGAAAGATGCGCAGCCACCTTGGGCTGCCCCTTTCTCCTTTCCACTAAGGCCCATGATGGCCCATATGGCTCCCGGGGGGTTCCGGTAACCTCCCGGTAACCCGGTAAAATCCCGATTTCACCCGGAACACTTCCGATGTCCAAACATAGGCTTCCAATATATCAATCTTTACGTCTCGACCATTTCGAGACTCCTCGTCATGTCCGTGATCACATCCGGGACTCCGAACAACCTTCGGTACATCAAAATGCATAAACTCATAATATAACTGTCATCGTAACCTTAAGCGTGCGGACCCTACGGGTTCGAGAACAATGTAGACATGACCGAGACATGTCTCTGGTCAATAACCAATAGCGGGACCTGGATGCCCATATTGGCTCCTACATATTCTACGAAGATCTTTATCGGTCAGACCGCATAACAACATACGTTGTTCCCTTTGTCATCGGTATGTTATTTGCCCGAGATTCGATCGTCGGTATCCAATACCTAGTTCAATCTCGTTAACGGCAAGTCTCTTTACTCGTTCCGTAATACATCATCTCACAACTAACATATTAGTTGTAATGCTTGCAAGGCTTATGTGATGTGTATTACCGAGAGGGCCCAGAGATACCTCTCCGACAATCGGAGTGACAAATCCTAATCTCGAAATACGCCAACCCAACATCGACCATTGGAGACACCTGTAGTACTCCTTTATAATCACCCATTTACGTTGTGACGTTTGGTAGTACCCAAAGTGTTCCTCCGGTAAACGGGAGTTGCATAATCTCATAGTCGTAGGAACATGTATAAGTCATGAAGAAAGCAATAGCAACATACTAAACGATCAGGTGCTAAGCTAATGGAATGGGTCATGTCAATCAGATCATTCTACTAATGATGTGACCTCGTTAATCAAATAACAACTCATTGTTCATGGTTAGGAAACATAACCATCTTTGATTAACGAGCTAGTCAAGTAGAGGCATACTAGTGACACTATGTTTGTCTATGTATTCACACATGTATTATGTTTCCGGAAAATACAATTCTAGCATGAATAATAAACATTTATCATGATTATAAGGAAATAAATAATAACTTTATTATTGCCTCTAGGGCATATTTCCTTCAGTCTCCCACTTGCACTAGAGTCAATAATCTAGATTACACTGTAATGAATCTAACACCCATGGAGCTTTGGTGCTGATCATGTTTTGCTCGTGGAAGAGTCTTAGTCAACGGGTCTGCAATATTCAGATCCGTATGTATCTTGCAAATCTCTATGTCTCCCACCTGGACTAGATCCCGGATGGAGTTGAAGCGTCTCTTGATGTGTTTGGTCCTTTTGTGAAATCTGGATTCCTTTGCCAAGGCAATTGCACCAGTATTGTCACAAAAGATTTTCATTGGACCCGATGCACTAGGTATGACACCTAGATCGGATATGAACTCCTTCATCCAGACTCCTTCAATTGCTGCTTCCGAAGCAGCTATGTATTCCGCTTCACATGTAGATCCCGCTACGACGCTTTGTTTAGAACTGCACCAACTGACAGCTCCACCGTTTAATGTAAACACGTATCCGGTTTGCGATTTAGAATCGTCCGGATCAGTGTCAAAGCTTGCATCAACGTAACCTTTTACGATGAGCTCTTTGTCACTTCCATATACGAGAAACATATCCTTAGTCCTTTTCAGGTATTTCAGGATGTTCTTGACCGCTGTCCAGTGATCCATTCCTGGATTACTTTGGTACCTCCCTGCTAAACTTATAGCAAGGCACACATCAGGTCTGGTACACAGCATTGCATACATGATAGAGCCTATGGCTGATGCATAGGGAACATCTTTCATATTCTCTCTATCTTCTGCAGTGGTCGGGCATTGAGTCTTACTCAATTTCACACCTTTTAACACAGGCAAGAACCCTTTCTTTGCTTGATCCATTTTGAATTTCTTCAAAATTTTGTCAAGGTATGTGCTTTGTGAAAGTCCAATTAAGCGTCTTGATCTGTCTCTATAGATCTTAATGCCTAATATGTAAGCAGCTTCACCGAGGTCTTTCATTGAAAAACTTTTATTCAAGTATCCCTTTATGCTATCCAGAAATTCTATATCATTTCCAATCAGTAATATGTCATCCACATATAATATCAGAAATGCTACAGAGCTCCCACTCACTTTCTTGTAAATACAGGCTTCTCCAAAAGTCTGTATAAAACCAAATGCTTTGATCATACTATCAAAACGTTTATTCCAACTCCGAGAGGCTTGCACCAGTCCATAAATGGATCGCTGGAGCTTGCACACTTTGTTAGCTCCCTTTGGATCGACAAAACCTTCTGGTTGCATCATATACAACTCTTCTTCCAGGAATCCATTCAGGAATGCAGTTTTGACATCCATTTGCCAAATTTCATAATCATAGAATGCGGCAATTGCTAACATGATTCGGACGGACTTAAGCATCGCTACGGGTGAGAAGGTCTCATCGTAGTCAATTCCTTGAACTTGCCGAAAACCTTTTGCGACAAGTCGAGCTTTGTAGACAGTAACATTACCATCAGCGTCAGTCTTCTTCTTAAAGATCCATTTATTCTCAATCGCTTGCCGATCATCGGGCAAGTCAACCAAAGTCCATACTTTGTTCTCATACATGGATCCCATCTCAGATTTCATGGCTTCTAGCCACTTTGCGGAATCTGGGCTCACCATCGCTTCTTCATAGTTCGTAGGTTCATCATGATCTAGTAGCATGACCTCCAGAACAGGATTACCGTACCACTCTGGTGCGGATCTTACTCTGGTTGATCTACGAAGTTCAGTAGTATCTTGATCTGAAGTTTCATGATCATTATCATTGGCTTCCTCACTAACTGGTGTAGGTGTCACTGGAACAGTTTTCTGTGATGAACTACTTTCCAGTAAGGGAGCAGGTACAGTTACCTCGTCAAGTTCTACTTTCCTCCCACTCACTTCTTTCGAGAGAAACTCCTTCTCTAGAAATGATCCATTCTTAGCAACAAATGTTTTGCTTTCGGATCTGTGATAGAAGGTGTACCCAACAGTTTCCTTTGGGTATCCTATGAATACACATTTCTCCGATTTGGGTTCGAGCTTATCAGGTTGAAGCATCGCAGCCCCAAACTTTAAGAAACGACAACTTTGGTTTCTTGCCAAACCATAGTTCATAAGGCGTCGTCTCAACGGATTTTGATGGTGCCCTATTTAACGTGAATGCGGCCGTCTCTAAAGCATATCCCCAAAATGATAGCGGTAAATCTGTAAGAGACATCATAGATCGCACCATATCTAGTAAAGTACGATTACGATGTTCGGACACACCATTACGCTGTGGTGTTCCGGGGGGCGTGAGTTGCGAAACTATTCCACAGTTTTTCAAATGTACACCAAACTCGTAACTCAAATATTCTCCTCCACGATCAGATCGTAGAAACTTTATTTTCTTGTTACGATGATTTTCAACTTCACTCTGAAATTCTTTGAACTTTTCAAATGTTTCAGACTTATGCTTCATTAAGTAGATATATCCATATCTGCTCAAATCATCTGTGAAGGTGAGAAAATAACGATATCCACCACGAGCCTCAATATTCATCGGACCACATACATCGGTATGTATGATTTCCAACAAATCTGTTGCTCTCTCCATAGTACCGGAGAACGGTGTTTTAGTCATCTTGCCCATGAGGCACGGTTCGCAAGTACCAAGTGATTCATAATCAAGTGGTTCCAAAAGTCCATTAGTATGGAGTTTCTTCATGCGTTTTACACCGATATGACCTAAACGACAGTGCCACAAATAAGTTGCACTTTCATTATCAACTCTGTATGTTTTGGTTTCAACATTATGAATATGTGTATTACTACTATCGAGATTTAGTAAGAATAGACCACTCTTCAAGGGTGCATGACCATAAAAGATATTACTCATATAAATAGAACAACCATTATTCTCTGATTTAAATGAATAACCGTCTCGCATTAAACAAGATCCAGATATAATGTTCATGCTCAACGCTGGCACCAAATAACAATTACTTAGGTCTAATATTAATCCCGAAGGTAGATGTAGAGGTAGCGTGCCGACCGCGATCACATCGACTTTGGAACCGTTTCCCACGCGCATCGTCACCTCGTCCTTTGCCAGTGCCCGCTTATTCTGTAGTCCCTGTTTCGAGTTGCAAATATTAGCAACAGAACCAGTATCAAATACCCAGGTGCTACTGCGAGCATTGGTAAGGTACACATCAATAACATGTATATCACATATACCTTTGTTCACCTTGCCATCCTTCTTATCCGCCAAATACTTGGGGCAGTTCCGCTTCCAGTGACCAGTCTGCTTGCAGTAGAAGCACTCAGTTTCAGGCTTAGGTCTAGATTTGGGTTCCTTCTCTTGAGCAGCAACTTGCTTGCCGTTCTTTTTGAAGTTCCCCTTTTTCTTCCCTTTGCCCTTTTTCTTGAAACTAGTGGTCTTGTTAACCATCAACACTTGATGCTCCTTCTTGATTTCTACCTCCGCAGCTTTTAGCATTGCGAAGAGCTCGGGAATAGTCTTGTTCATCCCTTGCATATTATAGTTCATCACGAAGCTCTTGTAGCTTGGTGGCAGTGATTGGAGAATTCTGTCAATGACGCAATCATCTGGAAGATTAACTCCCAATTGAATCAAGTGATTATTATACCCAGACATTTTGAGTATATGCTCACTGACAGAACTATTCTCTTCCATCTTGCAGCTATAGAACTTATTGGAGACTTCATATCTCTCAATCCGGGCATTTGCTTGAAATATTAACTTCAACTCCTGGAACATCTCATATGCTCCATGACGTTCAAAACGTCGTTGAAGTCCCGATTCTAAGCCGTAAAGCATGGCACACTGAACTATCGAGTAGTCATCAGCTTTGCTCTGCCAGACGTTCATAACATCTGGCGTTGCTCCAGCAGCAGGCCTGGCACCCAGCGGTGCTTCCAGGACGTAATTCTTCTGTGCAGCAATGAGGATAATCCTCAAGTTACGGACCTAGTCCGTGTAATTGCTACCATCATCTTTCAACTTTGCTTTCTCAAGGAACGCATTAAAATTTAACGGAACAACAGCACGAGCCATCTATCTACAATCAACATAAACAAGCAAGATACTATCAGGGACTAAGTTCATGATAAATTTTAAGTTCAATTAATCATATTATTAAAGAACTCCCACTTAGATAGACATCCCTCTAATCCTCTAAGTGATCACGTGATCCAAATCAACTAAACCATGTCCGATCATCACGTGAGATGGAGTAGTTTCATCGGTGAACATCATTATGTTGATCATATCTACTATATGATTCACGCTCGACCTTTCGGTCTCCGTGTTCCGAGGCCATATCTGCATATGCTAGGCTCGTCAAGTTTAACCTGAGTATTCTGCGTGCGCAACTGTTTTGCACCCGTTGTATTTGAACGTAGAGCCTATCACACCCGATCATCACGTGGTGTCTCAGCACGAAGAACTTTCGCAACGGTGCATACTCAGGGAGAACACTTCTTGATAATTTAGTGAGAGATCATCTTATAATGCTACCGTCAATCAAAGCAAGATAAGATGCATAAAAAGATAAACATCACATGCAATCAATATAAGTGATATGATATGGTCATCATCATCTTGTGCTTGTGATCTCCATCTCCGAAGCACTGTCATGATCACCATCGTCACCGGCGCGACACCTTGATCTCCATCGTAGCATCGTTGTCGTCTCGCCAATCTTATGCTTCCACGACTATCACTACCGTAGTAATAAAGTAAAGCATTACATCGCGATTGCATTGCATACAATAAAGCGACAACCATATGGCTCCTGCCAGTTGCCGATAACTCGGTTACAAAACATGATCATCTCATACAATAAAATTCAGCATCATGCTTTGACCATATCACATCACAACATGCCCTGCAAAAACAAGTTAGACGTCCTCTACTTTGTTGTTGCATGTTTTACGTGGCTGCTACGGGCTTAAGTAAGAACCAATCTCACCTACGCATCAAAACCACAACGATAGTTTGTCAAATAGACTCCGTTTTAACCTTCGCAAGGACCGGGCGTAGCCATACTTGGTTCAACTAAAATTGGAGAGGCAGTCGCCCGCAAGCCATCTCTGTGCAAAGCACGTCGAGGGAACCGGTCTCGCGTAAGCGTACGCGTAAGGTTGGTCCGGGTCGTCTCGTCCAACAATACCGCTGAACCAAAATATGACATGCTGGTAGGCAGTATGACTTGTATCGTCCACAACTCACTTGTGTTCTACTCGTGCATATAACATCAACATCATTAACCTAGGCTCTGATACCACTGTTGGGTTTCGTAGTAATTTCAAAAATTTTCCTACACGCACACAGGATCATGTGATGCATAGCAACGAGAGGAGAGTGTTGTCTACGTACCCAACGCAGACCGACTGCGGAAGCAATGACACGACGTAGAGGAAGTAGTCGTACGTCTTCACGATCCAACCGATCAAGCACCGAAACTACGGCACCTCCGAGTTCGAGCACACGTTCAGCTCGATGACGATCCCCGGACTCCGATCCAGCAAAGTGTCGGGGAAGAGTTTCGTCAGCACAACGGCGTGGTGACGATCTTGATGAACTACAGCAGCAGGGCTTCGCCTAAACTCCGCTACAGTATTATCGAGGAATATGGTGGCAGGGGGCACCGCACACGGCTAAGGAATCGATCACGTGGATCAACTTGTGTCAACTTGTGTGTTTAGAGGTGCCCCTGCCTCCGTATATAAAGGAGGAGAGGAGGGGAGGCTGGCCGGCCAAAGAGGGAGGCGCAGGAGAGTCCTACTCCCTCTGGGAGTAGGATTCCTCCCCCCAATCCTAGTCCAACTAGGATTCCTCGGAGGGGAAGGGAGAGAGGGGGGCCGGCCACCTTCTCCTAGTCCTAATAGGACTAGGGGAGGGGAAACAGGCGCAGCCACCTTGGGCTGCCCCTTTCTCCTTTCCACTAAGGCCCATGATGGCCCATATGGCTCCCGGGGGGTTCCGGTAACCTCCCGGTAACCCGGTAAAATCCCGATTTCACCCGGAACACTTCCGATGTCCAAACATAGGCTTCCAATATATCAATCTTTACGTCTCGACCATTTCGAGACTCCTCGTCATGTCCGTGATCACATCCGGGACTCCGAACAACCTTCGGTACATCAAAATGCATAAACTCATAATATAACTGTCATCGTAACCTTAAGCGTGCGGACCCTACGGGTTCGAGAACAATGTAGACATGACCGAGACATGTCTCTGGTCAATAACCAATAGCGGGACCTGGATGCCCATATTGGCTCCTACATATTCTACGAAGATCTTTATCGGTCAGACCGCATAACAACATACGTTGTTCCCTTTGTCATCGGTATGTTACTTGCCCGAGATTCGATCGTCGGTATCCAATACCTAGTTCAATCTCGTTAACGGCAAGTCTCTTTACTCGTTCCGTAATACATCATCTCACAACTAACATATTAGTTGTAATGCTTGCAAGGCTTATGTGATGTGTATTACCGAGAGGGCCCAGAGATACCTCTCCGACAATCGGAGTGACAAATCCTAATCTCGAAATACGCCAACCCAACATCGACCATTGGAGACACCTGTAGCACTCCTTTATAATCACCCATTTACGTTGTGACGTTTGGTAGTACCCAAAGTGTTCCTCCGGTAAACGGGAGTTGCATAATCTCATAGTCGTAGGAACATGTATAAGTCATGAAGAAAGCAATAGCAACATACTAAACGATCAGGTGCTAAGCTAATGGAATGGGTCATGTCAATCAGATCATTCTACTAATGATGTGACCTCGTTAATCAAATAACAACTCATTGTTCATGGTTAGGAAACATAACCATCTTTGATTAACGAGCTAGTCAAGTAGAGGCATACTAGTGACACTCTGTTTGTCTATGTATTCACACATGTATTATGTTTCCGGAAAATACAATTCTAGCATGAATAATAAACATTTATCATGATTATAAGGAAATAAATAATAACTTTATTATTGCCTCTAGGGCATATTTCCTTCAATGACATCCTCAGTAGCCTTGAACTTGACTGAATCTTTAGGTGCTGGTTCATCTATCACAGAAGGTAGGTGCTCTCTTTGCGAGCCATTAGTTTCATCGAACCGCACATCTACAGTTTCAACAACTTTGTGAAGAACGTTGTTGAAGACTCTGTAGGTGTGCGAGTCCTTTCCATAACCAAGCATAAAACCTTCATGTGCTTTCGGTGAAAATTTAGATGTGTGATGAGGATCTCTAATCCAACATTTAGCACCGAAGACTTTGAAATAACTCACATTTGGCTTTTTGTCAGTGAGGAGTTCATAAGCATTTTTCTTGAAGAATTTGTGAAGATATACCCTGTTGATGATGTGGCACGTAGTATCAATTGCCTCAATCCAGAAGCGACGAGGCGTCTTGTATTCATCAAGCATAGTGCGAGCCATTTTAGCGAGGGTTCTGTTCTTGCGCTCCACGACGCCATTCTGCTGAGGAGTATAAGGAGCAGATAACTCATGAGTAATACCAAGTTCATCAGGATAGCCATCAAGACCAGAATTCTTGAACTCAGTCCCATTGTCAGTTCTGATGTGCTTGATCTTCACACCAAAGTTGGTTGAAGCCCTCGAGGAAAATCGTTTGAAGACTTCATGCACTTCATGTTTGTAAGTGACAATGTGTACCCATGTGTAACGAGAATAGTCATCAACAATAACAAAGCCATATAGGGATGCATCATTTGAAACAGCAGAATAATGATTAGGACCAAAGAGATCCATGTGAAGTAATTCAAATGGACGAGTGGTAGTCATGACAGTCTTTGCTGGATGCTTGGCCTTTGTCATCTTTCCAGCTTCACAAGCTCCGCATAAGTGATCCTTGAGAAATTTGACATTCTAAATGCCAATGACATGCTTCTTCTTCGCAAGCGTGTGCAGATTCCTCATGCCAGCATGACCAAGTCGTCGATGCCATAGCCAGCCTTCTGAAGCTTTTGCAAGTAAGCACACGGCTGGCTGTGGTCCTGTAGAGAAATCAACAATATACAGATCTCCTCTCCTAAAGCCTTCAAAGACTTTGGAATGGTCAGCTTCCATGATCACTACACAATGATATCTTCCAAAGACAACAACCATATCAAGATCACAAAGCATTGAGACAGACATGAGGTTGTATCCTAAGGACTCGACAAGCATGACTTTGTCCATGTGTCGATCCTTTGAGATCGCAACCTTACCTAGACCCAATACCGGACTTTTGCCTTTGTCTGCGAAGATGATATGCTTCAGGTGTGATGGTGATAAAGGAGCATCCATCAATAGATTCTTGTCACCCGTCATGTGATTTGTACATCCACTATCGAGGACCCACTCGTTTGCTTTGGGCCGATCATCCTGTAGATGAATTAGTGCAACTTACGAACTCATATACTTCATAGTGAAGAATATGACATCGATATCATCAGTTTAATTTCATCAAGCAATAGCACAGATAAAACATTATGAGGACGTGAGAAATGAAAATTCATTTCTTCATGATTAGCCTGCGTCCTTTCAGGCATTGTTCAGGTCTCCAGCAAATTCTTCAGACGTTTTGAGCATGTCTGGAGACCTGACCCTGCATAAGAGATTAGTTCTTTTTCTTCACCACCCACATCTGAAGGGATGGCAAAGAATTCATCACTCTGCGAGCACCATATGAGAAAGGTGGCATAGAAGCTAGTCCGCTTCGTTTCACATAAGAGGGGTTAGGGTAAGCATATGAATAAGCAAAGAAATTCTTAGAGGACTTATGGACATAATGATTTGAAGAATAATGCGCATATTCATAGCCCTTAGCTCTACCCTGCGAAACAGAAGGATTAACACAATGATGATCATATGAGGACTTTGATCCATTTGAGGAATTTGATCCATGTGAAGAATTAGGTCCATATGAAGAGTTGGATCTGGGGTTCCTGTTCTTCACAGGTGGTGTCATGAGGACATTCACCTGAACACTTTCAACATAACTTTTGGGAACCCAGATTTTCTTCATAGGAGAACCGTTCCTGCAGTTAGTGCCAACATATCTAGCAAATACTTCACCATTCTGATTTTTGAAAAGTTTATAGTTGGAGTCAAATGACTCATCAGAAGAATGAGGAGATTCACATGTAAAGCAAGATAAGTTGGATGGATCAACTGGAGGTCCCTTTGCAGCAACCCATGAGGTTTTGGGGTACTGCTCAGGCTTCCAATATGTTCCATCAGCATTGAGTTTCCTCTCAAAGGCAATACCTGAAAGTGCGTTATATCGACTAGAGGGGGGTGAATAGGCGATTTTTATGAATTCTTCATTGAGGAATTTGCCAGAGAGGAAATTCCTTAGCGAAGAACTATTAGAAGCGGAATAAGTACTCAGAAGTAAGCATAGCAGAATACACGCATGGTCATCATGATGAAATGAAGACTAGCACAGAGTATAGAAAGCGTAATCACAGGATAACACAAGATGAAGACAAACAGACTAAAGAAATTGAACTGAGGAAATTGAGAAAGTCTTCAGTCAAAGTCTTCAAACACAGATATGAACGAACACTCAACACAGTAATGAGGAAATGAAAGGGTTGAGGAAATAGAACCAGTTAGGTTGGTGAAGACAATGATTTGGTAGACTAGTTCCAACTGCTGTCTCAGTTGTACGTCTGGTTGGAGCGGCTGAGTATTTAAACTCGAGGACACACAGTCTCGGACACCCAGTTGCTGAGCACGCATCTCAGGACACCCAGTCCTCACCGTATTCTCCTTGAACTAAGGTCACGCAGACCTCGTCCAATCACTCGTGGTAAGTCTTCAGGCGACTTCCAAACCTTCACAGACTTGGTCACTCGGCGATCCACAATTCCTCTTGGATGCTCTAGACCTTGACGCCTTACCGTCTGGAAGAAGCACAGTCTTCAAAGGTAACAAGCGTCAGATCCACGCAGGATCAATTTCTTCAGTGATGCTCAATCACTTTGGGTTTGTAGGTGTTTGGGTTTGGGATTTTCCTCACTTGATGATTTTCGCTCAAAGTCCTCGGAGGATGGGTTGCTCTCAAATGACAAGTGTCAAGTTCTCTCGAAGCAGCCAACCAGCTAGTGGTTGTAGGGGGTGGCTATTCATAGCCTAGGGAGCAGCCCGACATGATAAGACATAAATGCCCCTCAATGATATGACCGTTAGGTGGATAAGATATTTTGGGACAGCTGGCGCGCAGCACAGCAACGGTCAGAAATTTGACTTTCAAATTCCTCAGGGCTATCATGTTCCTCACTGTGTAGGTAATTCGCATTGGCGAATTCCTAACTCCTCAGTCAGAACAAATTCATCAGCGGCCAGAAGAACTTCGTCTCTGTCACTGAAGAAAGTGACTGAACCGTATGAGATTTCCAAAGGCTTCACTCGAAGGGATTGGTAGGTGTAGGATTTTGAGTTGAGCATCACATGGAAATTTTTCCTTAGTATTTCCTCGACCCCCTTTAACAGTACGGTGTTTCCTATGACTCAAGAAGGAGAAAATGAAACTACGAAAACAAAAGTCTTCACGCTTCATGTTCCACAAATGAATACCAAGTCTTCAAGGTCACACCAATTTCTTCACTTTCAAAGTCTTCAGAAAGTCTTCAGAATATCAAAGTCTTCAGTTGAAGAACTTCATTTTTAGGGGTCGACTTTCTCTGTAAATATCAAACTCCTCATAGACTTATAGACCTGTGTACACTCACAAACGCATTAGTCCCTTAACCTGTAAGTCTTCAATACACCAAAATTACTAAGGGGCACTAGATGCACTTACAATCTCCCCCTTTTTGGTGATTGATGACAACATAGGTTAAGTTTTCAACGGGGATAAGTATGTGAAGTGTATACACTGATATTGAGGAATTTGATTACAAGATATAGAAGAACTCCCCCTGAAGATGTGCATAGTGAGGAATTTGCTTTTGAGGCAATGCACATTTGAAGAGTTGAATCATGGAGATCTCCCCCTATATCTTGTAATTCATACACGCATTTGATATATAATACGAAGAATTTGAAATGCATGATGAAATATGGTGCCTGATGAGATTCAGCATGCGTGCAACATCATTAACGAGGAAATAAGCATGCAGAGCATAATGCAACAAAAGTATCAGTGCACCATCGGGTTTAAGATTACAACTCGATCCAAATAAAAGTCTCAAAAGAACGAGAGTTGTAACTTAAAAAAATGCCCTTAATATAGACCCGCTTGAAGACTAAATCAGATTTCTCCCCCTTTGTCATCAAATGACCAAAAGGATTGAAACTGAGGACTAACGCCCCTGAAGAATTTCAAGTCAATGGAGGAGTGCCAGCGTTGTCGGGGTTGTTTGTTGTAGCAGGGCCTGCCGCAGTGTCGTCCAAATCTTCATACTCATCAGTGTCACGTGATGAAGAATAAGAGGTGGCCACCAAGGAAGGAACTTTGACCTTCTTGAATTTCTTCGGTGGAGGTGCAGACCAGTCAAATTCTTCCTTGAGACCCATATTCTTCAGATCTGCAACGCTGTAGACATGAGAGAGAACAGCCTAGGTACGGTTGAAGGTTTCATGGAGGTAGTATTGGTTCTTCTTCACTGCATTGTGTGTTGAGGTCATGTTGTGAAGAATTGAACCAAACTGACGCTTGACCCATTTATGATTGCGATCAACCTTCTGATGAAGATTGAGGAGTAACTCACGGTCAGTCATCACCCTGGGTGCTGTGGCTTGAGGATTTTGCTTGGCTGAGGTATTTGCGGCAGAGTCATGTGTGGCAGAATCGTCATTGGTAGAGTAAGATGTAGCCTTGCGAAATTGACCATCCAATGGACGAATGCCTTCATCGATCACAGCAACGGCCTTGCCTTTATCATCAGCGGATGAAACTGTCCATTTGAGGACTTCAATGGGAGTCAAGTAGCTACCGTGGTTCAGAGTGTCAGATTTGTAATTCAGTGAAGATCTTGCCCTGATGAATCTCATAATCCAAGGAGCATAGGGCTTCAGCTCGAATGGTGACATAGCAATATTGGCCAGAGTCCTCATGAAGAAATCATGGAAGTTGATGGGAACGCCATGAATGATGTTGAAAAGCATATTCTTCATGATTCCAACGACTTCTTCATCATTTGAGTCATGGCCTTTGATGGGACTCATTGTCTTCGTTAGAATTCGATAGACAGTCCGAGGCACATACAGTAATTCCTTGACGAGGAATTTGGTTCATGGGGCCTGCCTTGGCTTCAAAGGCTTCATCAGCACTTGCATATAGTGATTTGAAAGTTCTGGTTCGTTGTAGATACAACGAGCATCATCAAGAGGAGGACTGAGTGGTAGAGCACGATGCAAATTCAGTTGCAGGTGCCTTGTAGTGAGTATTTTCAGACATCCAGTCTAATACCAGTGATGTGCAGAGTTGCATAGAATTGAAGAATGAGTTCTTCAATTCCAGTCACAGATATCAATGCAGAAATTTAGAAGTCCTGCGTCGTGAAGAACACTGAGGACTAGCTCAAAGCCGGGAGAGACTCCATGTCCACATGAGGAATATGTGCATGATCGAAGACTTTGTCTTTGTTGAAGAGCACTGAGGAATAGAAATTGGCTTGGCTGGCAGTCCAGAAACGCCTCTTCCTTATGCGAGCAGAATCATATGGATTATAGTCAATGAAGAATACATGCTCGGCAAAGAAATCTTCAGCCTTAAACTTCTGTTTGCTTGAGAACGGATTCTTTTGCTTTGGCAGAGGGGTGTCTGTGAGTTGCATCACCACCTCAGGAATCACGAGCTCAGGTTCTTCAGGCTGAGGAATTTCTTGTTCCTCAACAGGTGCAGTCTGAGGATCAGCAGCAGCAGGTTCATCAGCACTAGTGGCTGGAATTTCTTCATGCACAGAGAGAGTGGGTTGAGTTTCTTCAGAGCCCATTCGAACTGTTGGTGCAGGGGACTGAGGAATCTGTTGGATCGGGGTGAAGAGAGGAATATTGGGATGCTGACTTTCCCAAAAATCATCATTCATCACAGGTGTGGTGCACCCAATATCCACATCTTCATCTTCAATTTCCTCAACACCAGCCTCTTCAACTGTGAACTGAGGCATAGGTGAGGAAATGACTGGCGTTGAAGGGATTGCGTCCACTTCAATTTCTTCATCAATCTGCTTTGACGAAGTAGCAGAATGATGTTCTTCATCAGATCCGATTGGGATCTCATAGTCTTCTCCAAAAGGAACAAGGTCCATTGATGGCATGGAGGAAATCGGAACAACATCAATTAGATTTTCGAGTGAGCTGGTCATTGGCTTCATTTTCTTCGCAGCCGAAGAATTTGACACAGCTTATGCCTTCCTTTTCTTCACTGCAGCTCGCTTTGCAGCCTTGGTCTTCTTCACATCAAATGCACATGGAAGAATTGGAGTTGGTGTAGGTGCAGATGGAGCTGAGGAATCTGGTTGATTTTCTTCAGGCGCAACTGATGCAGTTGCCCGGACTTCTTCAGTTTCTTCAAGCGCACCACTAGTGGATGCCCTGGCAATTTCTTCAGCGGCTGGAATGGGATCATCAGCCCTGGAACTAGTATTTTCATCAGCAGCCGGAACTTCATCAGCGGTGCTGGCATGTTCTTCAGTCGGCTGAGCTGAGACTTCAGCCTGAGGAATTTCATGTTGTGTTGGGGCAGCAACATTGGTGAACTTCTTCGTCAGGTTGACGAATCTGACTTTGGCTCCTTGACAATCAGCATAGTAGGCATCAAAGTCATTGCTGAGGGCTTGAATTTCAGACTGAGCCTGGAGAAGTTCCTCAGGTGTCATTCTGACAACGTTTTTCTTCAGGAGCTTCTCCTTTCTGTATTGAGCTTTCTTAATCTCTCTTGCCTTTTCAAACTTCCATTTCTCTTCAGTGATGAAATGGGTCAGCATGTGACTTTGTCCAGGGGTCAGATGAAAATCGGGCATTGGGGTGTTTGGATCCTTGTGCCAGAGATCAATATAATCGAGGATTTTCCTGGGATCCAATAGCAGTGGCACAGATGTGCCTTTGGCTCTAGCGGCCTTCACTTGTCTGTCTCTGATGGTTTTTGCAAGTTCATCATCAGAAGCTTCATCATCAGAAGGCACATGGAATGCGACCTGTTTCTTCTTTGGACTTGGCCGAGGACCTCGTCCAGCTGTTGCTTTGGTCTTCAGCAGAGTCGGGCCAGATGATGACTTTGGTGCAGCTGAGGAATTTGCTGAAACACCAGAGGCAATCGAGAAACCAGTAGTCCTTTGACATGTAGTCAGATGCACAGGATCTGAGGACTTTGGTGGAGCAGTAGCAGTGTGAGGAATTTTCCGTGAGGGCGCTGCTGAGGAACTTGGCCGTGAGGGCGCTGTTGGTGAAGAACTTGGCTTACGAGCAGGCTTCTTTGGCATGGATTTCCTCAGTTTGACCGAGGCCTCAGTAGCAGTAGCAATGGCAGAATCCTCATTGAATTTCTTCACTGCCTCCTTGGCTTGTCTTGCCAATTTGGCTTGGCGCTTAGCCCATTCTTCAGGAAAGTCCTCACCACGTTTGATGCTTGTGGGATCTGCTACTTGGCCAGGTGCCAATGGAGCTCTTGGGCATGGAGGATTGAGAGCGAATTTCTTCATGTACTTTGGAGTCACATATCTGTATTCCCTCCATTCCCTTGCCCATCTCCGTTCAATCTTCTGAATGCGCACCTTGCGCTGATTTTTGTTTTCTTTGCCAAATTTTGCTTCATCAGGTGTGCAATAGTCAGCATAAATTTCCTCAGGGTTTTCAAATGCAGTCATAACCTCAGGTTTCTTTCCTCCTTTCTGTGGCTTCTTACCGTCTGCCATATTCTTCAGTTGAGGAATTTGAACAATTGAGTTCTCTGAAGAAGTATGCAGTTTTTCTTCGAGGAACGCTGCAAATGAGTTAAGTTGATGAGAACCTAGTGATTCAGCAGCAGACATGAGTACCTGTGAACAGAGTATAGGTGCGAGGAATTCGGAGAGGTCATATGCGTTCTGAGAAGGTTTTTAGAAAAGAACAAGTTTTGAGGAATTTGACCAGATGAACCTTGAGGAATTTCACTAAGCGTTCTTGTCTTAGGTTCCAGAGTTGTACAGATTGAAGATCCACACAATTAAGGAATCTTGAAGAAAAATGATTGCTTAGAGAAACGAATCAAGAGCATATAACTAGTGAGGTGTTTGTGTGTGAAGATTTGAAGAATAAACACCTTTGAAGATTTTCAGGAAAGTTTGAGAATCAAAGCGAGTAGTAAAAGTAACTTTTAATTACCCGAAGTGAAGAACACGACGAACTGTGAAGAACAGATGGGAAGTTCGTCAGGTTAGATCTTCCTTGCCCTAACTTGGCAGAGGAAGACAGCTACGGCGGCGGCGGAGTGAAGATTTCCGCGGTCGGCATGAGTACGACGGCGACGAGGTCGAGGCAGCGAAGCTCTTCCTCACCAGCGACGATGGAGTAGCGGTGGCGCCAGGGTTTGAGGAGCTCGAGCGGGAGAGAGAGGTCGAGCGGAGTAAATGAAGTGAGGAAGGGGAGAGGGGTATTTATAGACACGGTGAAAAACTGTCGCCCGAAGATTTAGGACGAACGTGCCCTTGCCCTTTCTCCTTCTCACGACATGTGTCACCCACGTACTGTGTAGTGGAGATCGTGTACGGTCGTGGGTGAATAGAATAATGCATTTGTGAGATGCGGAACTGTTTGAGCGGCAAAAACCGGAAATTAGGATAAGATTTGTTTTAAAGTTTCGTTCGCAATTTCTTCAGCTGACAAGGACTCAGTGAAGATTTTGAACGAGTTTCAAATAGAACGCACATGAAGAATTTGTGAATAGATTGGGTTGAGTATAGCATAGAGAGGGAAGGGTCCGATCACATTCACTTAGCAAGAAAACAACAACTTGAAGACATAGCTATAAGTGAATGCTGTAGAGGACATAAACTCATATATATATATATATATATATATATATATATATATATATATATAGCCAATGAAGACAAATGAAGGGAACAGTGAAGATTTTGCAAAGTTGAAGAATTTAAAAAAAACTGAAGAATTTCAAAATTGAGGAAAAACTCAAATTGAAGATTTTCAACTTTTTGTGGTGGCGTGACCCACCGTATAAGAATGATGATTTCAGACACCGCGTACAATTGTCGTAGGGTTCTGAGAATCAAATTCTTCATTAATTTGTTCACACTTAGAGTGTTATTCTTCATTGATTGAAGAAAAACGTTTCTTCATGTGTTGCACATCTAAGTCATCAATTTTGCATAAGTGTTAGGATGTGTGTCCTTTTCAAAGAACATTCGAAGATTCTAAGATATTTAGCTCACACCGCAACTTGCTAAATCTCTTCTCATCCAAGGGCTTAGTGAAGATATCAGCTAGTTGTTCTTCAGTATTCACGTGCTCGATGGAGATGTCGCCCTTCAACACATGATCACGAAGAAAATGATGACGAATCTGATTGTGCTTTGTCTTCGAGTGCTGAACTGGGTTGTGAGCAATCTTGATGGCACTCTCATTGTCGCAGAGGAGAGGCACATTCTTCACTTTGACACCATAGTCCTTGAGTGTTTGCTTCATCCAAAGCAGTTGAGCACAGCAAGAGCCAGCAGCAATGTATTCAGCTTCCGCAGTAGACAGTGATACACAGTTCTGTTTCTTCGAGGACCAACAGACCAAAGATCGTCCGAGGAAATGAAAAGTGCCAGAAGTTGACTTGCGGTCCACACGATCACCAGCATAGTCAGAGTCAGAATATCCAATGAGATAAAAAACAGAGCCCTTGGGGTACCATAATCGTAGTGTTGGTGTGTGAGCTAGATATCGAAGAATATGCTTCACAACCTTATGGTGTGATTCCTTCGGTGCAGCTTGAAATCGGGCACACATGCAAACACTAAGCATTATATCTGGCCTAGATGCACATAAGTACAATAAAGAACCAATCATGGAGCGGTATACCTTGTGATCGAAGTCAATACCATTTTCATCAGTGCATAGATGGCCTTTTGTGGGCATAGGAATTTTGACGCCTTTGCAATCTTGCATGCCGAATTTCCTCAGTACATCTTTGAGGTATTTCTCCTGAGATATGAATATGCCATTGCGCTGTTGATGAATTTGAAGACCTAAGAAGAATTTCAACTCTCCCATCATAGACATTTGATATTCTTCACTCATCATATAGGCAAATTCATCACTATAACGTTGGTCAGTACAGCCAAAGATAATATCATCAACATATATTTGGCACACAAACAGTTCACCATCATAAGATTTAGTAAAGAGAGTAGGGTCGAGTGAACCGGGTGTGAAGCCGTTCTTCATGAAGAATTCCTTCAATGTATCATACCACGCCCGAGGGGCTTGCTTGAGGCCATAGAGGGCCTTATTAAGTCTGAAGACTTTGTCAGGATTCTTTGGATCTTCAAAACCTAGGGGTTGAGCAACATATACTTCTTCCTCAAGCTTACCATTGAGGAATGCACTTTTCACATCCATTTGATATAAGATGATATTATGATGATTAGCATAAGCAAGTAATATGCGAATAGCCTCAAGTCTAGCAACAGGTGCAAAAGTTTCATCGAAATCAATTCCTTCAACCTGTGTGTAGCCTTGAGCTACCAGTCGTGCCTTATTCCTTACCACAAGGCCATTTTCATCTTGCTTGTTGCGGTAGATCCACTTTGTGCCAATGACATTATGCTTGCGAGGATCTGGATGTTTGACCAGTTCCCAGACATTGTTGAGCTTGAACTGATGTAATTCTTCTTGCATAGCCTGAACCACTCCGGCTCCAAAAATGCTTCATCTACCTTAGTGGGCTCTGTGATAGAGACAAAAGCATAGTGCCCACAAAAGTTAGATAAATGTGAAGCTTTTGAGCGTGTGAGAGGACCTGGCGCTTCAATGTCATCAATGATCTTGTTAACTTGTACTTCTTTTGCAACGCGAGGATGAGCTGGTTGTCGTCGAGGTATTTGATCATTTTCCTCAGCACCATTGTCTTCAGTATTATCTTCAGGTGCGACAGCTCGACGTTCTTCGCGTACTGGAATGAATTCTTCAGCAAATTCTTCAGTAGGAATGACATCCTCAGTTGCTTTGAACTTGATAGAATCCTCAGGTGCTGGTTCATCTAACACAGAAGGTAGGTGCTCTCTTTGCGAGCCATTAGTTTCATCGAACCGCACATCTACAGTTTCAACAATCTTGTGAAGAGCGATATTGAAGACTCTGTAGGTGTGCGAGTCCTTTCCGTAACCAAGCATAAAACCTTCATGTGCTTTCGGTGCAAATTTAGAATTGTGGTGAGGATCTCTAATCCAACATTTAGCACCAAAGACTTTGAAATAACTCACATTGGGTTTCTTGTCAGTGAGGAGTTCATAGGCCGTCTTCTTGAAGAATTTGTGAATATATACTCTGTTGATGATGTGGCACGCAGTATCAATTGCATCAATCCAAAAACGATCAGGCGTTTTGTATTCATCAAGCATAGTGCGAGCCATCTCAACAAGAGTTCTGTTCTTGCGCTCCACGACGCCATTTTGCTGAGGAGTATAAGGAGCAGATAACTCATGAGTGATACCAAGTTCATCAAGATAGTCAGCAAGACCGGAATTCTTGAACTCAGTTCCATTGTCACTTCTGATGTGCTTGATCTTCACACCAAAGTTGGTTGAAGCCGTCGAGGAAAATCGTTTGAAGACTTCCTGCACTTCATGTTTGTAAGTAACAATGTGTACCCATGTATATCGAGAGTAATCATCAACAATGACAAAACCATATAGAGATGCAGCATTAGTGACTGCTGAGTAATGATTAGGTCCGAGGAGGTCCATGTGAAGCAATTCGAATGGACGAGTAGTGGTCATGATAGTCTTTGCTGGATGCTTGGCCTTGGTCATTTTTCCAGCTTCACAGGCTCCGCATAAGTGATCCTTGAGGAATTTGACATTCTTAATGCCAATGACATGCTTCTTCTTCGCAAGCGTGTGCAAATTCCTCATGCCTGCGTGACCAAGTCGTCGATGCCATAGCCAGCCTTCTGAAGCTTTTGCAAGTAGACACACGGCTGGTTGTGGTCCTGTAGAGAAATCAACAATATACAAATATCCTCTCCTAAAGCCTTCGAAGACTTTGGAATTGTCAGCTTCCATAATCACAACACAGCGATACTTGCCAAAGACAACAACCATATCAAGATGACAAAGCATTGAGACTGACATGAGGTTGTATCCTAAGGACTCAACAAGCATGACTTTGTCCATGTGTTTATCCTTAGAGATCGCAACCTTACCAAGACCCAATACCTGACTTTTGCCTTTGTCAGCAAAGATGATATGCTTCAGATGTGACGGTGATAAGGGAGCATCCATCAAAAGATTCTTGTCACCAGTCATGTGATTTGTACATCCACTATCGGGGACCCATTCAGTGGTTTTGGGTTGATCATCCTGCAGATGAATTAGTGTAACTTACAATCTCATATGCTTCATCAATGAAGAATATGATATCAAGTTCATCAGATGAATTTCATCAAGCAGTAAACAGATATAGCAGTATGAGGACGTGTGAAATGAAAGTTCATTTCATCATGGTTAGCCTGCGTCCTTTCAGGCAATTTTGTCAGGTCCCCAGCAATTTCTTCAGACGTTAAGGCACGCCTGGAGACCTGACCCTGCAGAAGAGATTAGTTCTTTTTCTTCACCACCCACATCTGAAGGGGTGGCAAAGAGTTCATCACTCTGCGAGCACCATACCAGAATGGTGGCATAGAAGCCAAACCATTTCGTTTCACATAAGAGGGGTTAGGGTAAGCATATGAATATGCAGAGAAATTCTTCGAGGACTTATGAACATAATGATTTGAAGAATAATGTGCATATTCATAGCCCTTAGCTCTACCCTGTGAAACAGAGTTGTTAGCACGATGATAGTCATATGAGGACTTTGATCCATTTAAGGAATTTGATCCACGTGAGGAATTTGGTCCATATGAGGACTTGGATCCATATGAAGAATTAGGTCCATATGAAGAGTTTGTTCTGGGGTTCCTATTCTTCACAGGTGGTGTCACGAGGACATTCACCTGAAGGCTTTCAACATAACTTTTGGGAACCCAGATTTTCTTCATAGGGGAACCGTTCCTGCAGTTAGTCCCAACATATCTAGCAAATACTTCACCATTCTGATTTTTGAACAGTTTATAGTTGGAGTCAAATGACTCATCAGAAGAATGAGGAGATTCACATGTAAAGCCAGATAACATGGATGGATCAACTGGAGGTCCCTTTGCAGCAACCCATGAGGTTTTGGAGTACTGCTCAGGCTTCCAATATGTTCCATCAGCATTAAGTTTCCTCTCAAAGGCAATACCTTCTTTCCTAGGGTTTCTGTTGAGGATCTGCTTTTTGACCACATCACAAAGAATCTGATGCCCTTTGAGGCTTTTGTACATGCCCGTTGTCGGTGTCAAAACCGGCGGATCTCCGGTAGGGGGTCCCAAACTATGCGTCTAGGCGGATGGTAACAGGAGACAAGGGACACGATGTTTTACCCAGGTTCGGGCCCTCTTGATGGAGGTAAAGCCCTACGTCCTGGTTGATTGATATTGATATTGTGGATGTTTACAAGAGTGGATCTACCACGAGATCAAGGAGGCTAAACCCTAGAAGCTAGCCTATGGTATGATTGTAATGGTTGTTGTTGTGTCCTACGGACTAGAGCCATCCGGTTTATATAGACACCGGAGAGGGCTAGGGTTACATAGAGTCGGTTACAATGGTAGGAGATCTACATATCCGTATCGCCAAGCTTGCCCTCCACGCCAAGGAAAGTCCCATCCGGACACGGGACGAAGTCTTCAATCTTGTATCTTCATAGTCTTGGAGTCCGGTTGATGATGATAGTCCGGCTGATGATAGTTCGGCTGATGATGGTAGTCCGGCTATCCGGACACCCCCTAATCCAGGACTCCCTCAGTAGCCCCTGAACCAGGCTTCAATGATGATAAGTCCGGCGCGTATATTGCTTGGCATTGCAAGGCGGGTTCCTCCTCCGAATGATAGAAGATTGTGAACACCAGGATAGTGTCTGGCTCTGCAAAATAAATTCCACATTCCACCGTAGAGAGAATAATATATACACAAGTTCAATCTGCTGACGTTTTTTGTGGCATGACGTCACGCCACTACCAAGCCATTACTTGAATTGTTTTTTACTCTACCACCTCAGCGCATTTAGCGAAGCGGTTTCCTTGACACATCTTGTCGAAGCAGAGATCGTGTTTCCCCTTAATCCGGGATTCTCATCAATACGGACGTGGGTAACCCAAACGCGCCATTGATGGTGACGCTTGGGGGATAAGCGAGTTTTACCAGGCCGGTGGGGGACGCGTAGACTTCGCCCGCCCATATAAGGGATAAGGATTCACCTTTTCACCTACGCCTTCTTCCTCCTTTGCTTATCCATCTCCGCGCACTCGAGCTCCAGCGCCCAAGCCCGGACATCTCGTCTCAACCTTCCCCAGTCATGTCTGGAGCGGGAGGCAAGTGGATGACCTCCTCCGTTACGGGGGAGCACATCGAAAGACTGCGCAGCGCCGGCTACCTGTCCGGCGACATCGTGCACCGGCTGCCCGACGAGGGGCAGCTCATCCCCACCCCCAGGCCCCATGAGAGGGTCGTTTTTCTTCCCCACTTCCTCCGGGACTGGGCTTTCCACTTCACCCCTTTGTCCGGGGCTCATGTTCTACTACGTCCTGGATTTATTTGATCTGGCGCCGAACTTCATCCTCAACATCTCGGCGTTTATCGTCGTGTGCGAGGCCTTCCTCTGCATCCAGCCCCACTTCGGCTTGTGGCTCAAGACCTTCAATGTCAAGCCGAAGGTAGTGAAGGGCACTCAAGCGGAGTGTGGAGGCGCCATGTTGGGCAAGATGCCCAATGTCCTTTGGTTCGAAGGGGCCATCGTGGAATCCGTCAAGGGGTGGCAATCGGGGTGGTTCTATATCACCGAGCCGCGCGACCCTAAGTGGGCGGCGGCCCCCGAGTTCAGATCTGGTATCCCCACGCAGCTCACCTCCTAGAAAGAGAAGGGCTTGCTGTGGGGTAGTTCGAAGGAGGTGACGGGACTCCAAGCCTGTATCCAGAAGCTGGTGAAGAAGCTCAGGCTGGTTAACGTGGTCCAAGTCATGCTCGTCCGCCGGATTCTCCCATGCCAAGAGCGGGCATTCAATCTGTGGGAGTTCAATCCGGAACAGCACCAGGCGCTGAGCGGGCTCTTCGACACGACGTACGAAGGCACCCGGAGGGTGCTGTTTAAGGGCGCCGAAGCCCCCGCATCCGCGACTGAAGATCGCGGATTTCGCTCGCAGCGCCAAGCCGACGAGGTAAGTGATTCTACCCCTTTACGGGACACTTGCTTTTCATAGTTTGACTCTATGTGGGTTTTAATTTCCCCTTTTCCTTTGACAGGACTGGATGAGGAAGGCGGGGCAGGTTATCTGCCCGACTCCTATGCCAGAAAACCCAGTAGACGCCCGTCTAGCGAGGCTGCTGGTTCCTGCACCGCACGTGGTGCCAGAGAAGAAGGCCAAGAAGGAGGCCACGGGTGCTCGAAAGAGTTCCCGTTTTCAGGTGTCCGATGACTCCGGGGCGGACTCCTCCCCCGAAAACGAGGAGGAGAAAGAGGACTCTCTCCCAGAGGAGGGAGAGAGGAAGAGGAAGGCTTCCCCAACAGGGGAGGCCGAAGGGTCCAAGAGGGGAAGGACTATTCCCCCGGACAGATCCGCCAACATCAACGTTGGCGAGGAAGAATGGCCTTCAAGGGCCAGACCTCCAGCGAGATCGTAAGTATCCGGACTCCTGAGTGATTTATAATTTCTTTTTCTATGTCACATAGTGTCATTCTGATGCCGCATGCTGCCTGTAGTCCGGCCCATGATGATCTCCCCGCTTCATCGAGCGGGTCGTTGGCTCCGTCGGATGTAGACTCCATCCCGACCGCCTCCACCCCTCGCGACACTGAGGACGCCGAGGTGGGATCCCAAGAAGGGACCCATCAGGGGGAGGCTCCGGAGGCGCCACAAGGCGTCCTCCCGGACTTTGCGCCAGACTCCATATCGGAACCCGCAGTGGCTCCGGAGTCCGGCCGGCGGCCCCTTCACATGAAGGGCAAGATCGTGACGCCGGCGGCTTCCGTCCAACCGGAGGCGCCGGACAATTTGTTGGAGGCGCTCCAGAGCGCTTCCATCGAAGAAGAACACCACACTATTATGAGTGCGGTGATTCAGAAGGTACAGCTTGCCAAGAGCGGGCTGACCGAAGCCTGCAATAGCCTTCTATCAGGCTTTGAGGTAAGAAGTTAAAAAATATGCAATGTAATACCACATAGACAGTAGCCCCTAATGCTCGGTTCGGTGTTCGGAAAGAAAAGCCGGACTGAGGATCTGAAAAAAAGAAGATATACGCAGGGTTGCTAAAAAATTATGTCAATATGGGTTGCAGGCTGCGCTACTGACCTCTGCCACACTGACTGCAGAGGTCGGTGCTTTGAAGCAGGAGCTCGAGCGGTCCGAGCAAGAGCTCGGCCGCGCCAAGAAGCAGCTCCAGGACAAAGAAGGTGAGTAACACCACTTTGAACTTGTACCTTACAGAAAAGGATTTAGGTTGCAAAAAATAACAAGGATAACATGGGTGCTGCAGGGGCCACGAACAAGGTGGCGAACCTGAAGGAGGCCGTGTCTGCGGCCGAACGCAATGCGGCTGCGGAACGGGCAGAGCGAGAAAAGCAGGAGGCACGAGTGGCGGTGGTTCAGCAAGAGCTCCAGGCTCTCATGGAAAAGCATGAGAGTTTGGAGCGTGACTCAAAGACTCGAGAGTCCGAGCTTGCCTCGGCCCTCGAAAGTGCCAAGACTGCCGAGGCCGATGCCCATAAGTCCCTTCAGGAGATTGAGTTGGTGAGGAAGATAGCGGCGGGTAAGGCATTTTTCATGAAAAGCAAGCATGTGAATGTAAATTACGTGTTACTTACCCGAATTCGGAGCTCTCCAGGGGCGTTTGCAGATATGCCTTGCAGTGTGTCTAATGCCGCCGCATTCTATCGAGCCGAGGAGGGGAGCTCAACGGAGAAGGTCTTCTGGTCTCAGTATGCTGAGGCCGGCCATCCGGTGCCCCCTAGCGACCAGCTGAAGCAGCTGGTCGAGCTCCACAAGGCGGCCGAGCAGGCCATGAAGGGCCTCATAGTCCGGCTGTGGCCTGGAGAGGCCATGCCTGGGAGCTACTTCGGCCTTGTGCGACGGTTGGTGGATGCGTGCCCCTGGGTGGAGGTTATCAAGCGCTCCGCCTGTATTGAAGGTGCTCGTCGGGCCCTTGCCCGCGCAAAGGTGCATTGGGGCAAGCTGGATGCGGAGAAGCTAATCACTGACGCGCCACCAGTGGGCAAGGAATATCGTACGCCTGAGATGTACTATAAGATTGTCCTGAAGGGTGCCCGCAAGATTGCGGATGAGTGCCCCAGGGATGTAATTATTGAGTAAGTTCGCAATGTGCTATCCTGTGCGCTGAAAACTTTGTTCATATGCGCTAAGCAACGCTTGTTAATTTAAAATATTACCTTCTGTGCGGCCGTTTATTAAATCTGAGAGATGGCAAGTCGTCGGCTTCAGCCCCCATGCCACGAGTGCTGGGGTGTTCGGGATAAACTTGAGCACTCTTGTTCCCATTTTTGGGTCCATCTAGGGAGGCGCTCAACACAACGAACAAGGCAACCAGACTTATAGTGCTTGAACACTCTCACTTAGCCATAGAATTCTATAATTTTAAATTTCGGCGAAGCCCCTAGTATTCGGAAGACCGAATTAGGGGCGCTATCCACGCCTTCGTCGGACATTATCCGGAACTTCGCTCAAAGCGGCATAGATCTTTAAGGACCCGAAAGGACCTCTCGAACAGCGACCAGTCTCTCGCCTTATCAGGACAGTCAGTTTTAGCTTTCTCCACTGAGGCGTTAACCCGGCTCAACCGGGGCGCAATCGCAGTGGTTCTCCCAGTGCTACCTTAGCCGATAGAACGGAACGTAAGGTGCCAAACATGGGAGCCGGGCAAACCCAACTATTGACCCAAGACATGATTCGGAGCCGATTCATATAATGCTATAAGTTCGGGGTGCCGCACTTGTGAAAGTGTTCGGACTTTATCACACCATAATGCGGGGAACATAAGCCCCTGGTGTATTTGGCCGTACCAAAATGTACGGATGCAACATGTCGTAAATGAACATATATATAAGGTAATGCAATTATGGGCAAAAGTGCTGCATTTTATTCGAGAAGATCTGCTATGAGTGCGGAATGATACAAATAGTGCAGAAAGCAAGGGATTGGACGAATTAAAGGCGTCTCCCTCCAGGGGTAGGCCGTGGAATGGTGTATTTAACAAATTTAATGCTCGTAATGGAGACCACCTGAGTGTTCGTCACGGCCTTTGTCCCTCCCTGGCTGTTGCATCATGAGTTCGGCAGGTTCGCCGCCGGACAGAGTTCTGTATAAAAAAAGAAAAAAAATAAAAGATAAAAAGAGCGACACACTTGGGAGCCCCTGGTGTGGTCGAACTGCACTCTGGGTCTGTTGTGGTTGTGCCTCTTCCCCTATGCCCATGGTATCTCCAGGGCATAATTATGTACGCGGAGAGTTTGTCTTACAATTGTGCGAGGGCTGGGGTTGAGGCCGCATTGCTACGCGTGCTCGGAACGTGCCAGGTGGTCTTGGTTGATGTTGCTCCAGGCGTGTTTGGCCGTGTCCGGTCGTTTAACGGCCGAACTCGAAAATTGCCTTAAAAGGCTGCTCTGTACTTCTGCCGCGAGAGTCGTTGTATGTTCCTCCGTTCGGAGGGAGCGTTCCATGTTTCCATTGACCGTGATGACTCCACGAGGGCCTGGCATCTTGAGCTTAAGGTATGCATAATGCGGCACCGCGTTGAATTTTGCGAACGCGGTTCGTCCGAGCAGAGCGTGATAGCCACTGCGGAACGGGACTATGTCGAAGATTAACTCCTCGCTTTGGAAATTATCCGGGGATCCGAAGACCACTTCCAGTGTGACTGAGCCTGTACAACTGGCCTCGACACCTGGTATGACGCCTTTGAAGGTTGTCTTTGTAGGTTTAATCCTTGAAGGGTCTATGCCCATCTTGCGCACTGTATCCTGGTAAAGCAGGTTCAGGCTACTGCTGCCGTCCATCAGGACTCTCGTGAGGTGAAATCCATCGACGATAGGGTCTAAAACCAATGCGGCGAATCCGCCATGGCGGATACTGGTCGGATGGTCTCTTCGATCAAAAGTGATCGGGCAAGAGGACCATGGGTTGAATTTTGGGGCGACTGGCTCCATCGTGTATACGTCCCTTAGTGCACGCTTCCGCTCCCTCTTGGGGATATGCGTTGCGTATATCATGTTTACCGTCCGAACTTGAGGGGGGAATCCCTTTTGTCCTCTGTTGTTCGGCGGCTGGGTCTCTTCTTCGTCATCGCTGTGTAGCCTCTTGTCATTGTATTCGGCGATTAATTTGCCTGCCTGCTTGAATACCCAACAATCTCTGTTGGTGTGGTTAGCTGGCTTTTCGGGGGTTCCATGTATTTGACAGGAGCGGTCGAGTATTCGGTCCAAATTGGACGGGCCCGGAGTGGTTCTCTTGAATGGCTTCTTCCGTTGACCGGGCTTGGAGCCTCAGAATCCGGCGTTGACTGCCGTATCCTCATTGCTGTCGCCGTTAATGCGGCGTTTGTTTTTGTTTCGACGCAACCTTCCATTGCGGTCCTTGGAATACGGACTGCCAGTGTTTTTGCTGAGGTTGTTGCTGCGAGCTAGCCAGCTATCCTCTCCCGCACAGAAGCGGGTCATGAGTGATGTGAGGGCTGCCATGGATTTTGGCCTTTCCTGTCCTAGGTGCCGGGCCAGCCACTCGTCGCGGATGTTATGTTTGAAGGCCGCGAGGGACTCTGCATCCGGAGAGTCGACGATTTGATTTTTCTTTGTTAAGAACCGTGTCCAGAATTGCCTGGCCAATTTGTCTGGCTGCTGGATTATGTGGCTTAGGTCATCTGCGTCCGGTGGTCGCACATACGTGCCCTGGAAGTTGTCGAGGAATGCGGCTTCCAGGTCTTCCCAGCATCCAATTGACTCTGCGGGCAGGCTGTTAAGCCAATGCCGAGCTGGTCCTTTAAGCTTGAGAGGGAGATATTTGATGGCATGAAGATCGTCTCCGCGGGCCATATGTATATGGAGGAGATAATCCTCAATCCAAACCGCGGGGTCTGTTGTGCCATCGTAGGATTCGATATTAACGGGTTTAAACCCTTCAGGGATTTGATGATCCATTACTTCATCAGTGAAGCATAGTGGGTGTGCGGCGCCTCTGTATTGAGCAATATCGCGACGTAGCTCGAGAGGGCGTTGTCTGCTGTGTTCGGCCCGGCCGGAGTAACTGTATCCGGCGTGACGGTATTCGTCGTGGGTCTTAGGGCGCCCACGTGATCCATAGATAGATCTGGATTGTCTTGCCTTGTCCTCCAGTATATCCCGCAAGTCCGGCGCGTTCCCCCGTGGCTTCATGCTTTTTGAGCGATGTTGGGGTACGGTTTTGGTGGAGGGCTTGCACGCCTCTCTGTCGCAGCCATGAGGTGGTCGGTCTGCCGTATTGTGCGCTGGTGATGCAGGTTTGTACGCTTCCTCCACTAGTCGGGGGAGCAACTTGCGTTTTGGGTAACTTTTGGAGGGGCGTTCGAGTTCATACTCTTCGGCCGCGAGGACCTCGGTCCATCTGTCGGCCAGCAGGTCTTGATCAGCTTGAAGCTGTTACTGCTTTTTCTTTAGGCTGTTTGTTGTGGGCATTAGCCTGCGTCTGAAACGCTCTTGTTCGAGGGGATCCTCAGGCACGACGAATTCGTCGTCGTCGAGGCTTGCCTCGTCTCCGGAGGGAGGTAAGTAATTATCATCCTCGACCTCTTCGACTACCGCCCTCTCGTGAGGGCTTGCTTCTGCTTCCTCCTGCGCTGGATCGTGCTGGAAGGGGTTGTCTTCGGCACTTTCTGGGGTGTTATTATCTCCTGTGCCGGAATCTCCATTCTTGTTGTGCCGGAATCTCCTTGGGCTGTTTCTTTAAGGAATCGACCTCCGTTGTTTCCTCGCCGTCCCCATCTTTTGGGGTGTCTACCATGTATATGTCATATGACGAGGTGGTCTTCTAGTGCCCTGTAGGCACTGGTTCTTGATAGTCTCCGGCATCGTCGTCCATACCGTCGATGTCTTCGGAGTCGTAGTCGAGTACGTCGGTTAGATCGTCGACGGTGGCTACGAAGTGGGTGGTGGGTGGGCTCTGAATTTCTTCGTCGTCCGCATCCGAACCCTCCTGGCCGTAGTTCGGCCAGGGCTCTCCGGATAGCGAGAGATGCTTCAGCGAATTTAAGATATCGCCGAAGGGTGAGTGCTGAAAGATGTCCGCAGCGGTGAATTCCATGATCGGTGCACAATCGGATTCGACTGGCAGGGGCGCAGGAGGTTCGGAGTCCGGCAAAGAGTCCGGCACCTCGGAGTCATGAGCTTTATGCGGGACAAGGTAAGTGTTTGGCTCCATCGCCGTAGAGGTTGCAGCTCCCGAGGCGGTGTCCAGCCATCCGTCCTCGATCTGAGCGATCGGCTCCGGACTATGGGTCAGAGAAGATTCGTGTGCGGCCTCCAAGATGCTGTCCGGCGGCAGAGTTAGGTCGTGCACATCGTGAGAGCGCGGCACGCTCGGCTGTGGCTCAGATCCATCGAAGATCAAGTCCCCGCGGATATCGGCCGTGAAGTTTAGGCTTCCAAACCTGACCTGACGGCCAGGGGCGTAGCTTTCGATCTGCTCCAGATGGCCAAGTGAGTTGGCCCGCTGTGCGAAGCCGCCGAATACGAAGATCTGTCCGGGGAGAAAAGTCTCACCCAGGACTGCGTCGTTGTCGATTGAAGAGGCCATCAAGCCTATCGGTGACGACACAGAGGAACTCTCAGTGAAAGCACCAATGTCGGTGTCAAAACCGGTGGATCTCGGGTAGGGGGTCCCGAACTGTGCATCTAGGCAGATGGTAACAGGAGACAAGGGACACAATATTTTACCCAGGTTCGGGCCCTCTTGATGGAGGTAAAACCCTACGTCCTGCTTGATTGATATTGATATTGTGGATGTTTACAAGAGTGGATCTACCACGAGATCAACGAGGCTAAACCCTAGAAGCTAGCCTATGGTATGATTGTAATGGTTGTTGTTGTGTCCTACGGACTAGAGCCATCCGGTTTATATAGACACCGGAGAGGGCTAGGGTTACATAGAGTCGGTTACAATGGTAGGAGATCTACATATCCGTATCGCCAAGCTTGCCCTCCACGCCAAGGAAAGTCCCATCCGGACACGGGACGAAGTCTTCAATCTTGTATCTTCATAGTCTTGGAGTCCGGTTGATGATGATAGTCCGGCCGATGATAGTTCGGCTGATGATGGTAGTCCGGCTATCCGGACACCCCCTAATCCAGGACTCCCTCACCTGTTGTGTATAATTCCTTCAGCCCTGCATCATCAGTGATACTAGCAATGTCCTCAGATGAGGAATTAGTGATAGCAGAGGCAGGTGAAGAATTTGTAACAATTGAAGCATTTGAACATTCAGGTGAAGAATTAGCAGATTCACGTTCAATGCACTTTAAGCATGGAGGAACAAATTCTTCCTGAGAAGTGCTGATTTGTTGAGCAAGTAATGAATCACGCTCCTTCTGAAGATCTTCATAACTCACTCTTAGCTTCTCAAGATCTTGCTTTCTTTGAAGAAATTCATAAGAAAGTTTCTCATGATCAGATAAAAGAGTGTTATGATGACTTTGAAGGTTATCAAACCTAGACTGAAGTCTCTGAAGATTTTCAGTCAGGGCTTTAGTGCGATCCATTTCTTCACCCAACATATCATCACTTTTGTCTAGCATGTTTTGAACCTTTTCAAAAGCCCTTTGTTGTTTTACAGCAATCTTTGCAAGTTTAGAGTAGCCGGGCTTGAGACTCTCATCAGATTCATTTTCACTAGATTCAGAGGAGGTGTATTTGAGTACCTTTGCACCTTTTGCCATGAAGCAATAGGTGGGAGCGTAGTCATCATTATCTTCATCAGGCTTGTCGGTGGGGTCAGTTTCTTCAGTGTTGAAGATGGACTTGCTAACGAAAGCAGTAGCGAAGGCCAGACTCGCCACACCAGATTCGAATTCTTCAGACGCCTCCTCTTCCTCATTTTCCTCAGATTCAGCTTCAGAGTCCATTTCCTTGCTAATGAATGCCCGAGCCTTCTTGGAGCTGCTCTTCTTGTGAGATGAAGACTTCGAGGATTTTGATGACGAAGATTTTGACGATTTCTTCTTCTTCTTCACATCATCAGAACTGTAATCCTTGTATTTCTTCTTCTTCAATTCCTTTTCCCACTGAGGACAATCTTGAATATAATGACCAGGTTTCTTGCATTTGTGGCACAACCTTCTCTTATAGTCACTTGATGAGGAATCACTGCTTCTTGAGGATTTTCCAAAGCGACCTCGTTGTGAGAACTTCTGGAATTTCTTCATGAGCAGTGCTAGCTCCTGGCTCAGTTCTTCAGGATCACCAAGGCTACTACCAGAGTCCTCACATTCAGATTCAGACACAACCTTGGCCTTCAAGGCACATGGTTTGCCATAGCTCGAACCATAGAGATCTCTCTTTTCAGCAAGCTGGAACTCGTGAGTATTTAGCCTTTCGAGGATATCAGCAGGATCAAGAGACTTGTAGTCAGCCCGTTCTTGTATCATCAGACCCAGAGTATCAAATGAGGAATCAAGCGATCTCAACAGTTTCTTCACCACCTCATGGTCCGTGATGTCAGTGGCACCGAGGGTTTGAAGCTCATTTGAGATGTCAGTGAGGCGATCAAAGGTTTGTTGGACATTTTCATTGTCGAGTCTTTTGAAGCGGTTGAAGAGATTCCGAAGAACATCAACTCGAGAGTCACGCTGAGTTGAGACTCCTTCATTTACTTTGGACAACCTATCCCAGATAAGCTTAGCAGTTTCCAAAGCACTCACTCTTCCATATTGTCCTTTACTCAGATGGCCACATATGATATTCTTCGCTTGAGAATCGAGTTGCTTGAATCTCTTCACATCAGTAGCGTTCAGTGAGGGTGAAACAGAGGGAACACCATTTTCCACAACATACCAGAGATCGTTGTCAATTGCCTCGAGATGCATTCGCATCTTGTTTTTCCAGTAGGGGTAGTCCGTCCCATCAAAGGTAGGACACCCAGCCGAGACCTTGATCATACCTGCGGTCGACATAACTAAAACTCCAGGCGGTTAAACCAAAATCACACAGAACAAGGGAGTACCTTGCTCTGATACCAACTGAAAGTGCGTTATATCGACTAGAGGGGGGGTGAATAGGCGATTTTTATGAATTCTTCACTGAGGAATTTGCCGGTGAGGAAATTCCTTAGCGAAGAACTATTAGCAGCAGAATAAGTACTCAGAAGTAAGCATAGCAGAATACACGCATGGTCATCATGATGAAATGAAGACTAGCACAGAGTACAGAAAGCGTAATCACAGGATAACACAAGATGAAGACAAACAGACTGAAGAAATTGAACTGAGGAAATTGAGAAAGTCTTCAGTCAAAGTCTTCAAACACAGATATGAACGAACACTCAACACAGTAATGAGGAAATGAAAGGGTTGAGGAAATAGAACCAGTTAGATTGGTGAAGACAATGATTTGGTAGACCAGTTCCAACTGTTGTCTCAGTTGTACGTCTGGTTGGAGCGGCTGAGTATTTAAAGTCGAGGACACACAGTCCCGGACACCCAGCCGCTGAGCACGTAGCTCAGGACAACCAGTCCTCACCGTATTCTCCTTGAACTAAGGTCACACAGACCTCGTCCAATCACTCGTGGTAAGTCTTCAGGCGACTTCCAAACCTTCACAGACTTGGTCACTCGGCGATCCACAATTCCTCTTGGATGCTCTAGACCTTGACGCCTAACCGTCTGGAAGAAGCACAGTCTTCAAAGGTAACAAGCGTCGGATCCACGCAGGATCAATTTCTTCAGTGATGCTCAATCACTTTGGGTTTGTAGGTGTTTGGGTTTGGGATTTTCCTCACTTGATGATTTTTGCTCAATGTCCTCGGAGGATGGCTTGCTCTCAAATGACAAGTCTCAAGTTCTCTCGGAGCAGCCAACCAGCTAGTGGTTGTAGGGGGCGGCTATTTATAGCCTAGGGAGCAGCCCGACATGATAAGACATAAATGCCCCTCAATGATATGACCTTAGGTGGATAAGATATTTTGGGACAGCTGGCGCGCAGCACAGCAACGGTCGGAAATTTGACTTTCAAATTCCTCAGGGCTATCATGTTCCTCACTGTGTAGGTAATTCGCACTGGCGAATTCCTAACTCCTCAGCCAGAAAAAATTCATCAGCGACCAGAAGAACTTCGTCTCTGTCACTGAAGAAAGTGACTGAACCGTATGAGATTTCCAAAGGCTTCACTCGAAGGGATTGGTAGGTGTAGGATTTTGAGTTGAGCATCACATGGAAATTTTTCCTTAGTATTTCCTCGACCCCCTTTAACAGTACGGTGTTTCCTATGACTCAAGAAGGAGAAAATGAAACTACGAAAACAGAAGTCTTCACGCTTCATGTTCCACACATGAATACCAAGTCTTCAAGGTCACACCAATTTCTTCACTTTCAAAGTCTTCAGAAAGTCTTCAGAATATCAAAGTCTTCAGTTGAAGAACTTCATTTTTAGGGGTCGACTTTCTCTGTAAATATCAAACTCCTCATAGACTTATAGACCTGTGTACACTCACAAACGCATTAGTCCCTTAACCTATAAGTCTTCAATACACCAAAATTACTAAGGGGCACTAGATGCACTTACAATACCCTCTTTCCTAGGGTTTCTGTTGAGGATCTGCTTTTTGAGCACATCACAAAGAATCGGATGCCCTTTGAGGCTTTTGTACATGCCTGTTGTGTACAATTCCTTCAGCCCTGCATCATTAGTAGTACTAGCAATGTCCTCAAATGAGGAATTAGTGATAGCAGAGACATGCGAAGAATTTGTAACATTTGAAGCATTTGAACATTCAGGTGAAGAATTAGCAGATTCACGTTCAATGCACTTAAGACATGGAGGAACAAATTCTTCCTCAGTAGCGCTGATTTGTTGAGCAAGTAATGAATCACGATCGTTCTAAAGATCTTCATAGCACACTCTTAGCTTCTCAAGATCTTGCTTTCTTTGAAGAAATTCATAGGAAAGCTTCTCATGATCAGATGAGAGAGTGTTATGACGACTTTGAAGGTTGTCAAACTTAGACTCAAGTCTCTGAAGATTTTCAGTTAAGTCTTTAGTGCGGTCCATTTCATCACCCAACATATCATCACTTTTGTCAAGCATGTTTTGAAGCTTTTCAATAGCCTGTTGTTGTTTCACAGCAATCTTAGCAAGTTTAGAGTAGCTAGTCTTAAGATTTTCATCAGATTCATCCTCACTTGATTCAGAGGAGGGGTATTTAGTTACCTTGGCACCCTTTGCCATGAAGCAATAGGTGGGAGCGTAGTCATCATTGCCTTCATCAGCATTGTTGGTGTTGCCATTTTCTTCAGCGTTGAAGATAGACTTGCTGACAAATGCAGTAGCAAGAGCTAGACTTGCCACACCAGACTCAGACTCCTCGGATGCCTCCTCTTCCTCATGATCCTCAGATTCAGCCTCAGAATCCATTTCCTTGCCAATGAATGCCCGAGCCTTCTTGGAGCTGCTCTTCTTGTGAGATGAAGACTTTGAGGATTTTGATGATGAAGACTTTGAAGATTTCTTCTTCTTATTGGCGTCATCAGAACTGTAATCCTTGTATTTCTTCTTCTTCAGTTCCTTGTCCCACTGAGGACAATCTTGAATGTAGTGACCAAGCTTCTTGCATTTGTGCCACAGCCTTTTCTTGTAGTCATTGGATGAGGAATAGTTGCTCCTAGAGGATTTTCCAAAGCGCCCACGTCTTGAGAACTTCTGAAATTTCTTCACGAGCAGTGCTAGTTCCTGGCTCAGTTCTTCAGGATCACCAAGGCTGCTGGTAGAGTCTTCTTCCTCAGACTCAGAGACTGCCTTGGCCTTCAGAGCACGTGGTTTGCTATAGCTCGGACCATAGAGATCTCTCTTCTCAGCAAGATGGAACTCATGAGTATTTAGCCTCTCGAGGATATCTGGGGAATCAAGTGACTTGTAATCAGCACACTCTTGGATCATCAGTGCCAGAGTGTCAAATGAAGAATCAAGCAATCTCAGCAATTTCTTCACCACCTCATGGTCGGTGATGTCAGTGGCGCCAAGTGCTTGAAGCTCATTTGACATATCAGTGAGGCGATCGAAGGTTTGCTGAACATTTTCATTGTTGAGTCTTTTGAAGCGGTTGAAGGGATTGTGAAGAACGTCAACACGAGGGTCACGTTGAGTTGAGACTCCTTCGTTTACTTTGGAGAGCCTATCCCAGATGAGTTTAGCAATTTCCAAAGCACTCACTCTACCATACTGCCCTTTACTCAGATGGCCACATATGATATTCTTCGCTTGAGAATCGAGTTGCTTGAATCTCTTCACATCAGCAGCATTCAGAGAAGGTGTGACTGAGGGAACACCATTTTCCACAACGTACCAGAGATCGTTGTCAATTGCTTCAAGATGCATTCGCATCTTATTCTTCCCGTAGGGGTAGTCCGTGCCATCGAAGGTAGGACACCCAACAGAGACCTTGATCATACCTGCGGTCGACATAACTAGAACTCCATGTGGTTAAACCAAAATCACACAGAACAAGGGAGTACCTTGCTCTGATACTAATAGAAAGTGCGTTATATCGACTAGAGGGGGTGAATAGGCGATTTTTATGAATTCTTCACTGAGGAATTTGCTGGTGAGGAAATTCCTAAATGAAGAACTACTTGCAGCGGAATAAGTACTCAGAAGGGAACATAACAAAACGCACACATAGTCATCATGATGAAATGAAGACAAGCACAGAGTACAGAAAGCGTAAACACAGGATAACCCAAGGAAGAAAACAATCAGACTGAAGAAATAGAACTGAGGATATTGAGAAAGTCTTCAGTCAAAGTCTTCAAATAGATATGAATAGGCACACAACAACATACATCAGGAATTTAAAGAGTTGAAGAAATAGAACCAGTGAGCTCGGTGAAGACAATGATTTGGTAGACCAGTTCCAACTGTTGTCTCAGTTGTACATCTGGTTGGAGCGGCTGAGTATTTAAACTCGAGGACACCCAGTCCCGGACACACAGTCCTCGCCGTATTCTCCTTGAGCTAAGGTCACACAGACCTCACCCAATCACTCGTGGTAAGTCTTCAGGTGACTTCCGAACCTTCACAAACTCGGTCACTCGGCGATCCACAATTCCTCTTGGATGCTCTAGACCTTGATGCCTAACCGTCTGGAAGAAGCACAATCTTCAAAGGAAACAAGCATCGGATCCACGCAGGATCAATCTCTTCAGTGATGCTCAATCACTTGGGGTTTTGTAGGTTTGGGTTTGGGATTTCCTCACTTGATGATTTTCGCTAAAAGTCCTCAGAGGATGGGTTGCTCACAAATGACAAGTGTCAGTTTCTCTCGGAGTAGCCAACCAGCTAGTGGTTGAAGGGGGCGGCTATTTATAGCCTAGGGAGCAGACCGACATGATAAGACATAAATGCCCTTGTCTGATATGACCGTTAGGTGGGTAGATATTTTGGGACAGCTGGTGCATAGCACAACAACGATCGGAATATTTGATGTTCGAATTCTTCAGGGCTATCATGTTCCTCACTTGGTAGGCAATTCGCACTGGCGAATTCCTAACTCTTCAGTGAGAACAAATAGCTCAGAGAGCAGAAGAACTTCGTCTCTGTCACTGAAGAATATGGCTGAACTGTGCAAGATTTCCAATGGCTTCACTCGAAAGTATTGGTAGGTGTAGGATATTGAGTTGAGCATCACATGGAAATTTTTCCTTAGTATTTCCTCGACCCCCTTTAACAGTATGGTGTTTCCTATGACTCAAGAAAGACAAAATGAAACTGTAAAAATAAAAGTCTTCACGCTTCATGTTCCTCGAATGAATACCAAGTCTTCAAGGTCACACCAATTTCTTCACTTTCAAAATCTTCAAAAAGTCTTCAGAAATCCAAAGTCTTCAGTCGAAGAACTTCATTTTTAGGGGTCGACTTTCTCTGTAAATATCAAACTCCTCATAGAATTATAGACCTGTGTACACTCACAAACGCATCAGTCTCTTAACCTATAAGTCTTCAATACACCAAAATCACTAAGGGGCACTAGATGCACTTACATCGGGCCCTCTCGACGGAGGTAATACCCTACTTCCTACTTGATTGATCTTGATGATATGAGTATTACAAGAGTTGATATACCACGAGATCGTAGAGGCTAAACCCTAAGAGCTAGCCTATGATTATGATTGTTCTTGTCCTACGGACTAAACCCTCCGGTTTATATAGACACCGGAGGAGGCTAGGGTTACATAGAGTCGGTTTACAGAGAAGGAGATCTAACATCTGAATTGCCAAGCTTGCCTTCCACGCAAAGGAGAGTCCCATCCGGACACGGGACAAAGTCTTGAATCTTGTATCTTCATAATCCAACAGTCCGGCCAAAGTATAAAGTCCGGCCATCCGGATAACCCCTTATCCAGGACTCCCTCAGTAGCCCCCGAACCAGGCTTTAATGACGATGAGTCCGGCGCACAGATTGTCTTCGGCATTGCAAGGTGGGTTCTTCTCTGAATCCAAAGTACCTATTGTAGTGAACAGTGTCTGGCCTCCCATCAATGGTGTACTCCTCGGCTTCTGTGCTCCAATAATGGTCATCTCCATGTGTCGAGTGAATACGAGGAGCCGGATCATTTTTACATTCGCAACCCTGACCCTGTAAGTGAACCATCTATTTGTAGAGACGGGGATCCTCAGATCCAAATCTCACCTTCTTCCCTCCAGCAAGCATTCAGAGTGCATCCGGAAAAACCATCCCATCATGGCCGGTCGCCGCATCTCCTCTTCTCGCCCCCTTAGCTCTAAGACAGGTGATTGGGAGAAGTGTTCTGTCCCCCACAACCGTTTAGTAGAGTTGCAGACTCAAGGGTTTCTTCCACCTGCATACATGGTCCCCGTCCGAGCCGGACTAGCCACCTATAATGGATGGGCGCAAGCAGAGAGATCTCCTAACCCATCTCAGGGGGAGCGGGTATGCCTCATCCCATATTTGCTAAGAGGCATCGGGTTTCCAATCCTCACATTCCTCCGCGGGCTCCTAGAGTTCTACGGCCTCCAGCTGCATAACTTTACCCCGCCTCCATGCTGCACATCGCAGGATATGTTGCCCTCTGTGGAGTTATTCCTAGGCTGCAAGGCTCACTTCAAGTTATGGAAGAGGCTATTCTGCCTCGTCCCTCGTAATCAGGGGGATCTATATATCAAGTGGGCGGAGCCGAAATATGGCGTGTTGCCCAGGCCGGATACCTGTCCCGCACTCCAAAGAAGGCATCTGAAGACTGGCCCTCGGAGTGGTTTTATGTAGATGACGTTCCCCTTCCGGACCCAATCCGGACGGGCCTTCCTGAGTTTAGTAACGCTCCGCTGAAGAAACGCGAAAGCTGGCGCCCTCGGAGCCCCTAGGTGGAAGATGACAGAGAAGTCCACTTCCTGATGGGCAGGATAAAGACATTAGCCAAATCAGGATTGACAATAACCGAAGTTATGTCAATATGCATAATGCGAAGGGTGCAGCTACTTCAATATCAGGGGAAGCCCATGTGGCACTTCAACGGGGAAGACGATGCCACCCGCTGCGGTCGTAAAGGTCCGGACTCCGCCACTGCTCTGGCGAGAATACTGTCCGATTTATATAATGGAGAAGAAGAGGAGTTCCTCCGTATTAAACTGCGGGATGGATTTTCCATGTACAACTCCCCAAGCTGGGTAAGCCGTTACTCTTTATTCAACTCTATCCATTCTTTCATCCTTCATCGCAATCATTTACTCTTCTGCTTTCTAAGCAGGAACTGAGGAAGGCCGTGAAAGAGTTCTACAGCCCCTCTCCGCAGCCAAAGGATCCCGGCCGGGCCCTCGACCCCGGACTTGAAGAAGATCTGGATATACCTGTGGAGGTTGTCGACGGGACATTTTATCAGGCAAGCTGCGACGGCACCTTGGTGGCCATTATCGCCGATTATCCCGGACTGCTCCTGGCGTCACGTGTAAGCAAAGCTAAAGCCCTAACCTCCAAAGAGGATTCCTCCTTTGTACCATACCTTATGCACAAATATCAAATTTTTATAGAGACGGCCATTGGAATGTGGCACCGAGCCCCTAGGAGATCATCAGCAAAGGGCATCCAGGCCAAGCAGGCTCAAGAGGAAGGCGGTCAGGGTCGAAACACCGTTGCAAAGGTATAATTAAAATCTGCTCTGTGATTATCATTTCTGAAATGTAACAACGTCCATCGTTTTCTGGCAGAAAGAGTAGTCGCCGGACTATATCCGGAGATCCCGCCGGCCACGCCTCCACCAGCCGGATTCCAGAACCCGTCTCAAGAGAGGAGGCTAATGTGAGGATGACACCGAATTGCCCTCTGACAAAGGACGCGGATAGGCTCTCCGCCACAAATTCCGAAGTAGAGAGCGCCATGAATCACCGGCGCCGACGGGCCGTACTCCGCAATGGTATCTTTTCCGAAGAGGCATTCAATGCCTTCAATTTGGGAGACACATATATACGAGATGCCTAAGATGGACTTGCCCGAGCGACGAACCAGTATGCAAAGGATATACGGGTAAGAAAATTTGGTAAGCATGTATATCAGTAGCCCCTGAGACTTGAAATAGTTGGAACAACCGATTTAAGGATCATTGTATGCACGGGTTCTTGTAGAGAAGAATACCCATTTAACTCAAGAGCTAGAGGAGTGCAAGACCCAGCTGAGGTCCGTAGTTTCCAAACTAGAGGAATCCCCGAATGCCTCATCTGGTAATACTTGTCTCAATAGAGAAAATTTAAGGACGTATACCATTTAGTATTCAGCTTGCTTTATAAGTCTAACAGAAGATTCTGCACACAATCCCAGAGAGAATCCGGAGATCGAAAAAGATAGTGAGTCACATCTCCAAAGACAGCTAAAGGCTGGCGAGCATGTGCTTACGCAGGTTAGGCAGGAGAAAAACACTCTCCAAGACGCCAATGTGCGATTGGGCGTCGAATTATCAGATGTTCGAGCTCAGCTTGCGGACTCTGTGAAGGAGAACCGGAGGCTTCGATGTGGCATTTATAGTAAGTGCTTAAACGAACTGTAGTACAGTTCGGTGAGGAAGCGTGGTGACATGATTATGTCTGTAGGTGGGCTGACAGGCCATCCCGAAGAGGAGATGCCCGGATCCACAAGTGATATGCTGCAAGATCTCTTGCAACTGCACGAACAAGCTCGGCAGGCGATGCGGGGTATTGCCCAGGCCCTGTGGCCATCCGCTTCCTTGCCAGGGGGCATGGGAGAGCTTGTGGAGATGCTCAAAGGAGCACGGTGGCACTTCTGATTATGGAAGATATCAGCTTGCCGACAAGGTGCAAGGGAAGCCTGGGCCATGGTGAAGACGCGATACGCCAAGGCTGACCCGAACCATATGGCCGAAGTCGGACTGGTGGGGCCACATGGGTAAGAGATTCCCGTAAGTCTAGTGTATGACCAAGTAGCGTTAGCCGCAAAGTACTCCCAACAGGATTGTAGACTAGATAGCTTGTTGGATGGTATAGAGGAAGAATATAGCCAGTCCAAGTGACTATGTAATTCAATGGACATATGTAGTCCCTAGCTGGATTGAAAATCATTTGTCATGGCGGACCTTTTTGCTTCAGCCCTCGGACCCGACAGTCTGGGGTGTATCTGAATACCCTCTCAGTTATGTAAAACCCGGGTATGCATGGAAACCAGGCGTAGGGGTCATAAGTGCTTGAACAGACAAGTACCCAACTAGTTATGTTATATTACATGGATTGTAAGAAACATCTTCCAGAGAGAATAGTTCCATTAGGGGTTCCTTTCCCTGGGTACGCATGCATCAATGTGCATGTCTGAACTACGAACAGAAGCGCAGGAAACAAAACATCTGGGTATTCACGTTGTAATAAAGGAAAAACATCTTTTGTTCACCGACTGAATATTCCCTTAAGAACGCTAGCTTTCGGCTTCACCCAGTATGAGGTACACATCCGGCTGAACCGGCAGTAACAATCGCAGAGGTGCTCCCCTTATGCCCTAGCTGAATTAACGGGAACGTAGGGCATAAACACAAGAGCCAGGCAACCCAGCATGGCCAAATCTTAAGTCATACTAATGCGTATAATGGTGAAGAAAAGGCACATATGAAAAAACGACACATATGTGGTAGGCAGAAAGCCATAAAAGGATTTATATTTAGCTTCCGTATAGGAAGCCCCCAGGTATGGTAAGCACACATAGTGCGGCCGGAGCGAGCAAGCATCCGCATGGTATTTAAGACTTTGTGTGTAGAAGTTAAAGAGGGCGAGAAAGGAAAAAGGAGAACATAATTGAAAGAACGGAGGTAAGGAGACAAACACTGAGTTTGGCACTAGGCGTAGAATCTCCGGAGTCTGGCTGCATTCCATGGGTTTGGCTTGAGTCTGTTATCGGATGCATTGCACAGATGGTACGCTCCTCTGGTGAGAACTTTATCAATGATGAAGGGACACTCGCACTTGGGTTTGAGCTTATCCTTCTTCTTCTCCGGTAGGCGTAGAACGACTTTGCCAACGTTATAAGTTTGGGCCCGTACTTCTTTGCTTTGATATCTTCGAGCCTGCTGCTGATAGAATGCGGAACGGGCTTTTGCAATGTCGCGCTCCTCCTCCAGGGCATCTAAGTTGTCCTGCCGATCTAGCTCGGCTTCCTTCTCTTCGTACATGCGCACGCGAGGTGAGTCATGGATTATGTCACAGGGTAGTACTTCTTCTGCGTCGTACACCATAAAGAATGGTGTGTATCCGGTGGTATGATTCGGCGTGGTCCGCAGCCCCCAGAGTACAGAATTAAGCTCCTCGACTCAGTGCGTGTTCGATTCCTTCAAGGATCACACTAGTCTAGGTTTGATGCCACTCATAATGAGACCATTTGCACGTTCAACTTGACCGTTTGTGTGGGGATGATAGACAGAGGCATAATCGAGCTTAACGCCCATGTTGCCGCACCAAGTTTTCACTGCATCGACTATGAAGTTTGAGCCATTGTTAGTGATGATGCTGTGGGGGACGCTGTAACGGTGTACAACCCCGGATATGAAGTCTATCACTGGTTCGGATTCGGCCGTTTAAACTGGTTTGGCTTCTATCCATTTGGTGAACTTGTCCACCATGACCAATAAGTATTTTTTTTCTTATGGCTTCCCCCTTTAAGAGGTCCGACCATATCCAGCCCCCAGACCGCAAAGGGCCAAGTTATGGGGATTGTTTGGAGAGTGGTAGGGGGCATATGGCTCTGATTGGCGAAGAGCTGGCAACCGATGCAATGTTGGACAAGGTCCTGTGCATCTGCCCCGGCTGTCAGCCAATAAAAACCCGTACGGAAGGCCTTGCTGACAAGTGCCCGAGCTGCAGCGTGGTGCCCGCTGAGTCCGGCATGGATTTCAGCCAAGAGCTGCCGCCCTTCCTCTTCGGAGATGCATCTTTGGAGCACTCCGGTGGCACTTTTCTTATAGAGCTCTCCCTCATGGACTTTGTACGCCTTGGAACGCCACACAATACAGCGTGCCTCATTTTGGTCCTCGGCGAGCTCTTGCCTGTTTACGTAGGCCAAGAAGGGCTCAGTCCACGGGGCAATGACAGCCATGATTTCGTGGGCCGAAGGTGTTATTTCGGTGGCAGAACCCCCGATTATGTCAGATGGTTTGGACTCTAGGGTTGTGTACGGGGCCGGACTGGTGTTGCCAATCTCCCCTTCCCATACCACGGATGGCTTGAACAGCCTTTCCAAGAAGATATTAGGTGGGACGGGGTCGCGTTTAGCACCGATGCGGGCGAGGATATCCGCCGCTTGATTGTTTATTCATACCACATGGTGGAATTCGAGTCCCTCGAACCGAGCTGACATTTTGAGAACGACATTACGATAGGCTGTCATTTTTGGATCCTTGGCATCAAAGTCTCCATTTATTTGCGATATTGCGAGGTTCGAGTCCCCGCGCACTTCTAGGCGTTGAATGCCCATAGAGATTGCCATCCGAAGACCATGTAACAGTGCCTCGTATTCGGCTGCATTGTTGGACTCTGTGTATAATATTTGGAGTACGTATTGGACCGTGTCTCCAGTGGGGGATGTCATACAGCCGCTCCCAATCTGGCCAGCATTTTAGAGCCGTCGAAGTGCATGATCCAATTGGAGTACGCACCGTACTCTTTATGGAGTTCAACTTCTGTCCATTCGGAGACAAAGTCAGCCATGACTTGCGACTTAATGGCCCGCCATGGTTTGTATGTTATGTCGAATGGAAGGAGCTCGATAGCCCATTTAGCAATCCGGCCCGTGGCGTCGCAGTTATTTATTATGTCATTGAGTGGTACTTCGGAGGCCACCATAATCAAACACTCTTGGAAGTAGTGTTGTAGCTTCCGGGATGTCATGAAGACCGGGTATGCTATCTTTTGATAGTGTAGGTATCGGGATTTGCATGAAGTGAGGACAGTGGACACGTAATATACCGGCTTTTGGAGCGGGAACTTGTGTTCGTCTGCTTCTCGTTCGACGACGAGCACTACGCTTACAACCTGGTGTGTTGCAGCTATGTATAATAGCATAGGTTCACTAGTATTTGGTGCGGTCAGGACTAGATTGCTGTCCAATAGGGCTTTTATTTCTTCCAGTCCGGCCGTGGCCGCATCCGTCCACTCGAAGTGTTCGGTGCGCCGAAGAAGGTGATAAAGAGGTAGTGCCTTTTCTCCTAATCGAGATATAAAGCGGCTTAAGGCAGCCACACATCCAGTTAGTTTCTGGATCTGCTTGAGGTCTGTTGGGATAGCCAACTGTGACAGAGCTCGGATTTTTGCCGGATTTTCTTCGATTCCTTTGTTGGAAACGATGAAGCCGAGCAATTTCCCGGAGGGTACGCCGAAGACACATTTTTCCGGCTTGAGCTTGATGTCGTATGTTCGGAGGTTGTCGAACGTTAGTCTCAAGTCATCTATTAGAGTTTCAATGTGTCTTGTTTTGATGACCATGTCATCCACGTATGCCTCCACTGTTTTGCCGATTTGCTTCTCCAGGCATGTCTAAATCATGCGTTGATCGGTTGCGCGGGCTTTTTTGAGCCCGAAAGGCATAGTGTTGAAATATAAGGGGCCATATGGCGTTATGAAGGCCGTTGCAGCTTGGTCAGATTCCGCCATCTTTATCTGATGGTATCCGGAGTATGCGTCAAGGAAACACAGTGAGTCGTGTCCTATGGTGGCGTCGATGATTTGGTCAATGCGAGGGAGGGGGAACAGATCCTTGGGGCAAGCCTTATTGAGATCTTTGAAATCGACACATAGGCACCATGATTTGTCCTTTTTTGGTACCATTACCAGGTTTGCTAGCCAATCCGGATGTTTTATATCTCTGATGAATCCGGCCTCAAGTATCTTGGCTAGCTCTTCTCCCATGGCTTGCCTCTTAGGCTCTAAGAAGCGCCTAAGAGTCTGCTTGACTGGCTTGTATTCTTTATGTATATTGAGGTTGTGTTCAGCTAGCCTGCGTGGGATGCCTGGCATGTCTGACAGATGCCAAGCGAAGATGTCCCAATTCTCACATAGGAAATCTCGCAGTGCGGCTTCCATTGTGGGGTTCAACTGTGTCCCAATGGCACATGTCTTTGCGGGGTCTGTTGGGTGGACCTGGAATTTGACTATCTCGTCTGCGGGCTTGAAAGAGGTGGACTTGGGTCGCTTGTCGAGTATCACATCATCTCTATCCACTGTGGCGTGCAGCGTTGGCTTCTGATAATGCCTCCAGGGCTAGTGCGGCAGTTTTATTTTCGGCGCGGAGTGCGATGTCCGGGTCACTAGCTAGAGTGATGATTCCATTGGGTCCGGGCATCTTGAGCTTCATGTACCCGTAATGGGGTATAGCTTGAAAACTCGTGAATGCGTCCCGCCCTAAGAGGGCGTGGTATCCGCTGCTGAATGGGTCCACTTGGAACGTGATTTCTTTGGACCTGTAATTCTCCGGCATGCCGAATACCACATCCAGTGTGATTTTTCCCGCACACCGTGCCTCCCAACTCGGGATGATTCTTCCGAAGGTCGTGCTGCTTCGCTCGATGCGGCTCTTGTCAATTTACATCTTGTTGAGGGTTTCCTCGTAGATGAGGTTTAATCCGCTTCCGCCGTCTATGAGCACTTTAGTGAGCCGAAAGCCATCCACGATTGCACTAAGGACCAAGGCGGCTGGTGCCCGGACTGTTCGGAATTGAGGTTCGTCACTGGCATTGAAAGTTATGGCCATCTCGTTCCATGATTTATTGTTGCCACGTGGCAAACTTCGGCGAGACTGTGTTGAGCTCGCTTGCGCCTATTATTTGAGGCGAAATTCTCGAAGACTGTCAATACCGCATTGTTATTTCCGGCGGGATGTTTCTCTGTTGTATGGTTTATGAGGAGATCCTCGCTGCTCCGTGCTACTTGCCGGAGTATCCAACATGCTCTAAGGCTATGTGTTGGTGTGGTATCCGGTGAGCCGTGAATTTTGCATGGCCCGTTGAGCCATTCCTCCAATACGGTTCCACGCCTTGCATCGGGCTTTGGTTTTTTGGTAAATGAATCGGGTAACTTACGAGAGTTTACCCTTTTAGTTCGGACGAAGGGTATAGTGAGAGCCGGATTATCCCAGAAGTTTGTTTGGGTTTTCCAAGCGCTTTCCATCGCGCGGTACTTCTGCACTATGGCTGCTAAGTCAGCGAACTATACTATGTCACGGCGACTTATAGCATTGAGGATCCCTTTGTCCGTGCATTTTTTGCAAAAGAGGGAGACCGCGTCTTCCTCACGACAGTCCTTTACCTTGTTTATCACAAGGAGGAATCTGGCCTAGTAATGATGTACTGTCTCTTGGGGCTCTTGTTTGATATGCGAAAGATTGAATAAATCTGGGTGGGTGGGTGGATTTAAATCCGAATCTTGACCCAATCTGAGACGCAGGGGCAAAGAAGCTTCCGAGCTTAGCGGCTCGGGCTCCGGGATGTTGCCCAATTTCTTTGGCCCGCCGCCCGATTCTAAATTTGGGGTTTGGGTCATGTCCTCCCGCGAGCGGGTGTCCGGCTCAGAGAGCTCTGAAATCCGGACATAGTTCGTCCTGAAAATAGAGGGAGAGTTCATATGATGCTCTTCCACTACGCTATCTCATGGGTGACCGGCGAAGATTAAATCTCCTTTGGTCGGGTTTAAGCCTGATCCGGTCATAGTCCGTAGCGACGCCCAGAGCGGCGATGCGATCCAAGAGCTCATTTAGGGAGGAGAGCTCCATTGGGTCCATCTCTTCGGCGAGTTCCGAATCGACGTGGAGGCTATTTTTGATGACCTAAGAAGTCCTCGTCGGCGTGACAACCGATCGGGCGGTCATGACGAAGCCGCCCAGCCGGAGAGTTTGTCCTAAATCCGGGGCTCCCCCAAAGGTGATGTTGTCCTTGACAACAAGACAAGCCATCCAGCCTTATCGCGATGACAAAGTGGAACTCTCAATGAAAGCACCAATGTCGGTGTCAAAACCGGTGGATCTCGGGTAAGGGGTCCCGAACTGTGCGTCTAAGGCTAATGGTAACAGGAGGCAGGGGACACGATGTTTACCCAGGTTCGGGCCCTCTCGATGGAGGTAATACCCTACTTCCTGCTTGATTGATCTTGACGATATGAGTATTACAAGAGTTGATATACCACGAGATCGTAGAGGCTAAACCCTAAGAGCTAGCCTATGATTATGATTGTTCTTGTCCTACGGACTAAACCCTCCGGTTTATATAGACACCGGAGTAGGCTAGGGTTACATAGAGTCGGTTTACAGAGAAGGATATCTAACATCTGAATCGCCAAGCTTTCCTTCCATGCAAAGGAGAGTCCCATCCGGACACAGAACGAAGTCTTGAATCTTGTATCTTCATAATCCAACAGCCCGGACAAAGTATACAGTCCGGCCGTCCGGATACCCCCTTATCCAGGACTCCCTCAGCGCCCCGGCCTTTTTTCACCAGAGAAGAAAAGGGAAGGGGCAAGATAGAAGGAAGGGGGCGAACTGAAGGAAATATGCCCTAGAGGAAATAATAAAGTTGGTATTTTATATGTCTTTATTCATGATAAATGTTTATTATTCATGCTAGAATTGTATTAATCGGAAACTTGATACATGTGTGAATACATAGACAAAACACCGTGTTCCTAGTATGCCTCTACTAGACTAGCTCGTTGATCAAAGATGGTTAAGTTCCTAGCCATGGATGTGTGTTGTCATTTGATGAATGGGATCACATCATTAGTGGAATGATGTGATGGACAAGACGCACCCGTTAGCATAGCATAATGATCATTCAGTTTTATTTCTACTGCTTTCTTCATGTCAAATACATATTCATCCGACTATGAGATTATGCAACTCCCGGACACCTGAGGAATACCTTGTGTGCTATCAAACATCACAACATAACTGGGTGATTATAAAGATGCTCTACAGGTATCTCCGAAGCCATGCATGGATCACATCACCAACACCATCACCACGCCGTCGTGCTAACGAAATGCATCGACTCCTTCGTGCCTCTACTGGATCAAGCGTTCGAGGGACGTCATTGAGATGAACATGTGCAAAACTCGAAGGTGCCGTATGTTTGGTACTTGATCAGTTGATTCGAGAAGATGTTCGAATACATCAACCGCGTTAATGCCATAGGGGGGTGCACCACCCCTTTTGGGCTGGTGTGATCCCCTCTTATGGCCCATATCTTCCTCCCGGGGTTTCCGATAACCCCTCTGGTACTCCCAATCGGCCTCCTGCCATAGGGGGGTGTGCCACCCCTTTTGGGCTGGTGTGATCCCCTCTTATGGCCCATATCTTCCTCCCGGGGTTTCCGATAACCCCTCCGGTACTCCAATAAATATCCATACACTCCGGAACAGTTCCAGTGTCTGAATACCATCGTCCTATATATCAATCTTTACCTATCGACCATTTAGAGACTCCTATTCATGTCCGTGATCTCATCCGGGACTCCAAACAACATTCGATCACACATAACTCATATAATACTATATCGTCCTCGAAGGTTAAGCGTGCGGACCCTACGGGTTCGATAACTATGTAGACATGACCGAGACACCTCTCCGGTCAATAACCAATAGCGGTACCTAGATGCTCATATTGGCTCTCACATATTCTACGAAGATCTTTATCGGTCGAACTGTTATGAAAACATACGTAATTCCCTTTGTCCATCAGTATGTTACTTGCCCGATATTCAATCGTCGGTATATTCATACCTAGTTCAATCTCATTACCGGCAAGTGTATTTACTTGTTCATGATAATTATTATATTTCCTTGTTCATGATAATTGTCTATTATTCATGCTATAATTGTGTTATCCGGAAATCGTAATACATGTGTGAATATATAGACCACAACATGTCCCTAGTGAGCCTCTAGTTGACTAGCTCGTTGATTAACAGATAGTCATGGTTTCCTGACTATGGACATTGGATGTCATTGATAACGGGATCACATCATTAGGAGAATGATGTGATGGACAAGACCCAATCCTAAGCATAGCACAAGATCATGTAGTTCGTTTGCTAGACCTTTTCCAATGTCAAGTATCATTTCCTTAGACCATGAGATCGTGTAACTCCCAGATACCGTAGGAGTACTTTGGGTGTACCAAACTTCACAACATAACTGGTTGACTATAAAGGTATACTACAGGTATCCCCGAAAGTATCTGTTGGGTTGACACGGATCGAGACTGGGATTTGTCACTCCATATGACGGAGAGGTATCTCTGGGCCCACTCGATAATGCATCATCATAATGAGCTCAATGTGACCAAGTGGTTGGTCATGGGATCATGCATTACAGTACAAGTAAAGTGACTTGCTGGTAACGAGATTGAACGAGGTATTGGGATACCGACGATCGAATCTCGGGCAAGTAACGTACCGATTGACAAAGGGAATTGTATACCGGATTACTTGAATCCTCGACATCGTGGTTCATTCAATGAGATCATTGTGGAACTTGTGGGATCCAACATGGGTATCCAGATCCCGCTGTTGGTTATTGGCCAGAGTGCTATCTCGGTCATGTCTGCATGATTCCCGAACCTGTAGGGTCTACACACTTAAGGCTCGGTGACGCTAGGGTTGTAGAGATATTAGTATGCGGTAACCCGAAATTTGTTTGGAGTCCTGGATAAGATCCCGGATGTCACAAGGAGTTCCGGAATGGTTCGGAGGTGAAGATTTGTATATAGGAAGTCCAGTTTCGACCACCGGGAAAGTTTCGGGGGTCACCGGTATTGTACCGGGACCACCGGAAGGGTCCCAGGGGTCCACCGGGTGGGGCCACCTATCCTGGAGGGCCCCATGGGCTGAATTGGGAAGGGAACCGGCCCCTGGTGGGCTAGTGCGCCCCCCCTTGGGCCTGCCCCTGCGCCTAGGGTTGGAAACCGTAGGTGTGTGGGGGGGGGGGGCGCCCCACCTAACTTGGGGAGCAAGTCCCCCCCTTGGCCGCCGCCCTCCCTTGAGATTGGATCTCTAGGGGGCCGGTGCCCCCCCCAGGGCCCCTATATAAAGAGGGGGAGGAAGGGCTGCACACCCTAGTCCCTGGCGCCTCCCTCTCCCCCCGTACCACCTCTCCCTCTCGCTGAGCTTGGTGAAGCCCTGCCGAGATCGCCGCTACTTCCACCACCACACCGTCGTGCTGTTGGATCTCCATCAACATCTCCTTCCCCCTTGCTGGATCAAGAAGGAGGAGACGTCTTCCCCAACCGTACGTGTGTTGAACGCGGAGGTGCCGTCCGTTCGGCACTAGGATCTTCAGTGATTTGGATCACGACTAGTACGACTCCCTCAACCCCGTTCTCTTGAACGCTTCCGCTCGCGATCTACAAGGGTATGTAGATGCACTCCTCTCTCTTGTTGCTAGACGACTTCATAGATTGATCTTGGTGAAGCGTAGATTTTTTTTTATTTTCTGCAACATTCTCGAACAGGACAAGGTCCTGTGCATCTGCCCGGGCTGTCGGCCAGTAAAAAACCGTACGGAATGCCTTGCTGACAAGTGCTCGAGCTGTAGCGTGGTGCCTGCCGAGTCCGGCATGGATTTTAGCCAAGAGCTGCCGCCCTTCCTCTTCGGAGATGCATCTTTGGAGCACTCCAGTGGCACTTTTCTTATAGAGCTCTCCCTCATGGACTTTGTACGCCTTGGAACGCCGCACAATACAGCATGCCTCATTTTGGTCCTCGGGGAGCTCTTGCCTGTTTAGGTAGGCCAAGAAGGGCTCAGTCCATGGGGCGATGACAGCCATGATTTTGTGGGCCAAAGGTGTTATTTCGGTGGCAGAACCCCCGATTATGTCAAATGGTTCGAACTCTGGGGTTGTGTTCGGGGCCGGACTAGTGTCGCCGGTCTCCCCTTCCCATACCACGGATGGCTGGAACAGCCTTTCCAAGAAGATATTAGGTGGGAGGGGGTCGCGTTTAGCACCGATGCGGGCGAGGATATCCGCCGCTTGATTGTTTTCTCGGACCACATGGTGGAATTCGAGTCCCTCGAACCGAGCTGACATTTTAAGAATGACATTACGAAAGGCTGCCATTTTCGGATCCTTGGCATCGAAGTCTCCATTTATTTGCGATATTGCGAGGTTCGAGTCCCTGCGCACTTCTAGGAGTTGAATGCCCATAGAGACTGCCATCCGAAGACCATGTAACAGTGCCTCGTATTCGGCTGCATTGTTGGAGTCTGTGTATAATATTTGGAGTAGGTATTGGACTATGTCTCCGGTGGGGGATGTCAAGACTACACCCGCTCCCAATCCGGCCAGCATTTTAGAGCCGTCGAAGTGCATGATCCAACTGGAGTACGCGCCATACTCTTTATGGAGTTTGGCTTCTGTCCATTCGGCGACAAAGTCAGCCAGGACTTGCGACTTAATGGCCCGCCATGGTTTGTATGTTATGTCTAACGAAAGGAGCTCGATAGCCCATTTAGCAATCTGGCCCATGGCGTCGCGGTTATTTATTATGTCATTGAGTGTTACTTCGGAGGCCATCGTAATCGAACACTCTTGGAAGTAGTGTTGTAGCTTCCGGGATGCCATGAAGACCGCGTATGCTATCTTTTGATAGTGTGGGTATCGGGATTTGCATGAATTGAGGACAGTGGACACGTAATATACCAGCTTTTGGAGTGGGAATTTGTGTCCGTCTGTTTCTCGTTCGACGACGAGCACTACGCTTACAACCTGGTGTTTTGTAGCTATGTATAATAGCATAGGTTCACCAGTATTTGGCGTGGTCAGGACTAGATTGCTGGCCAAAAGGGCTTTTATTTCTTCCAGTCCGGCCGTGGCCGCATCCGTCCACTCGAAGTGTTCGGTGCACCGAAGAAGGCGATAAAGAGGTAATGCCTTTTCTCCTAATCGAGATATAAAGCGGCTTAACGCAGCCACACATCCACTTAGTTTGTGGATCTGCTTGAGGTCTGTTGGGATAGCTTGCTGCGACAGAGCTCGGATTTTTGCCGGATTTGCTTTGAATCCTCTGTTGGAAACGATGAAGACGAGCAATTTCCCGGAGGGTACGCCGAAGATACATTTTTCCGGGTTGAGCTTGATGTCGTATGTTCGGAGGTTGTCGAACATTAGTCTCAAGTCATCTATTAGAGTTTCGACGTGTCTTGTTTTGATGATCATGTCGTCCACGTATGCCTCCACTGTTTTGCTGATTTGCTTGTCCAGGCATGTCTGAATCATGCGTTCATAGGTTGCGCCGGCTTTTTTGAGCCCGAAAGGCATAGTGTTGAAATAGAAGGGGCCATATGGCGTTATGAAGGCCGTTGCAGCTTGGTCAGATTCCGCCATCTTTATCTGATAGTATCCAGAGTATGCGTCGAGGAAACACAGTGAGTCGTGTCCTGTGGTGGCATCGATGATTTGGACAATGCGAGGGAGGGGGAAGGGATCCTTGGGGCAAGCCTTAGTGAGATCTTTGAAATCGACACATAGGCGCTAGGATTTGTCCTTTTTTGGTACCATTACCAGGTCTGCTAGCCAATCCGGATGTTTTATATCTCTGATGAATCCAGACTCGAGTAGCTTGGCTAGCTCTTCTCTCATGGCTTGCCGCTTAGGCTCTGAGAAGTGCCTAAGAGTCTGCTTGACTAGCTTGTATTCTTTTTGTATATTGAGGCTGTGTTCAGCCAGCCTGCGTGGGATGCCCGGCATGTCTGATGGATGCCAGGCGAAGATGTCCCAATTCTCACGCAAGAAATCTCGCAGTGCGGCGTCCATTGTGGGGTTCAACTGTGTCCCAATGGCACCTGTCTTTGTGGGGTCTGTTGGGTGGACCTAGAATTTGACTATCTCGTCTGCGGGCTTGAAAGAGGTAGACTTGGGTCGCTTATCTAGTATCACGTCATCTCTGTCCAGTGTGGCGTGTAGCGTTGTTAGTTCTTCGGCCGTGAGGGCTTCTGATAATGCCTCCAGGGCTAGTGCGGCAGTTTTATTTTCGGCGTGGAGTGCGATGTCCGGGTCACTAGCTAGAGTGATGATTCCATTGGGTTCAGGCATCTTGAGCTTCATGTACCCCTAATGGGGTATAGCTTGAAAACTCGTGAATGCGTCCCGCCCTAAGAGGGCGTGGTATCCACTGCTGAATGGGTCCACTTGGAACGTGATTTCTTCACAACTGTAATTCTCCGGCGTGCCAAAAACCACATCCAGTGTGATTTTTCCCGCACACCGTGCCTCCCGACTCGGGATGATTCCTCTGAAGGTCGTGTTGCTTCGCTCGATGCGGCTCCTGTCAATTTCCATCTTGTTGAAGGTTTCCTCGTAGATGAGGTTTAATCCGCTTCCGCCGTCCATGAGAACTTTAGTGAGCCGGAAGCCGTCCATGATTGGACTAAGGACCAAGGCGGCTAGTGCCCGGACTGTTCGGAATTGAGGTTCGTCACTGGCATTGAAAGTTATGGCTGTCTTGTTCCACGATTTATTGTTGCCACGTGGCAAACTTCGGCGAGACTGCGTTGAGCTCGCTTGCGCCTATTATTTGAGGCGAAAGTCTCAAAGATTGTCAATACCGCATTGTTATTTACGGCGGGATGTTGCTCTGTTGTATGGTTTATGAGGAGCTCCTCGCTGCCCCTTGCTACCTGCTGGAGTATCCAACATGCTCTAAGGCTATGTGTTGGCGTGGTATCCGGTGTGCTATGAATTTTGCATGGCCCGTTGAGCCATTCCTCCAATACGGTTCCATGCCTTGCATCGGGCTTTGGTTTTTTGGTAATTGAATCGGGTAACTTACGAGAGTTTACCCTTTTAGTTCGGATGAAGGGTTTAGCGAGAGCCGGATTATCCCAGAAGTCTGTTTGGGTTTTCCAGGCGCTTTCCATCGCGTAGTACTTCTGCACTATGGCTGCTAAGTCAGCAAAGTGTACTATGTCACGGCGACTTATAGCATTGAGGATCCCTTTGTCCGTGCAATTTTTGCAAAAGAGGGAGACTGTGTCTTCCTCGCGACAGTCCTTTACCTTGTTTATCTCAAGGAGGAATCTGGCCCAGTAATGATGTACTTTCTCTTGGGGCTCTTGTCTGATATGCGAAAGATTGAATAAATCTGGGTGGGTGGGTGGATTTAAATCCGAATCCTGACCCAATCTGAGACCCAGGGGCAAAGAAGCTTCCGAGCTTAGCGGCTCGGGCTCCGGGATGTTGCCCAATTTCTTCGGCCCGCCGCCCGATTCTAAATTCGGGGTTTGGGTCATGTCCTCCGGCGAGCGGGTGTCTGGCTCACAGAGCTCGGAAATCCGGACATAGTTCGTCCTCAAAATAGAGGGAGAGTTCGTATGATGCTCTTCCACTACGCTATCTCATGGGTGACCGGTGAAGAGTAAATCTCCCTTTGGTCGGGTTTCAGCCTGATCCGGTCATAGTCAATAGCGACGCCCAGAGCGGCGATGCGATCCAAGAGCTCATTAAGGGAGGAGAGCTCCATTGGGTGCATCTGTTCGGCGAGTTCCGAATCGACGTGGAGGCTGTTTTTGATGACGTGAGAAGTCCTCGTCGGCGTGACAGCCGATCGGACGGTCATGACGAAGCCGCCCAGCCGGAGAGTTTGTCCTAAATCCAGGGCTCCCCCAAAGGTGATGTTGTCCTTGACAACGAGACAAGCCATCCAGCCTTATCGCGATGACACAGTGGAACTCTCAATGAAAGCACCAATGTCGGTGTCAAAACCGGCGGATCTCGGGTAAGGGATCCCGAATTGTGCGTCTAAGGCTAATGGTAATAGGAGGCAGGGGACACGATGTTTACCCAGGTTTGGGCCCTCTCGATGGAGGTAATACCCTACTTCCTGCTTGATTGATCTTGACGATATGAGTATTACAAGAGTTGATCTACCACGAGATCCTAGAGGCTAAACCCTAAGAGCTAGCCTATGATTATGATTGTTCTTGTCCTACGGACTAAACCCTCCGGTTTGTATAGACACCGGAGTAGGCTAGGGTTACATAGAGTCGGTTTACAGAGAAGGATATCTAACATCTGAATCGCCAAGCTTGCCTTCCGCGCAAAGGAGAGTCCCATCCGGACACAGAACGAAGTCTTGAATCTTGTATCTTCATAATCCAACAGCCCGGCCAAAGTATACAGTCCGGCCGTCCGGATACCCCCTTATCCAGGACTCCCTCAGCGCCCCGGCCTTTTTTCACCAGAGAAGAAAAGGGAAGGGGCAAGAGAGAAGGAAGGGGGACGAACTGAAGGAAATATGCCCTAAAAGCAATAATAAAGTTGGTATTTTATATGTCTTTATTCATGATAAATGTTTATTATTCATGCTAGAATTGTATTAATCGGAAACTTGATACATGTGTGAATACATAGACAAAACACCGTGTTCCTAGTAGGCCTCTACTAGACTAGCTCGTTGATCAAAGATGGTTAAGTTTCTATCCGTGGACGTGTGTTGTCATTTGATGAATGGGATCACATCATTAGTGGAATGATGTGATGGACAAGACCCACCCGTTAGCATAGCATAATGATCGTTCAGTTTTATTTCTACTGCTTTCTTCATGTCAAATACATATTCCTCCGACTATGACATTATGCAACTCCCAGACACCAGAGGAATACCTTGTGTGCTATCAAACATCACAACGTAACTGGGTGATTATAAAGATGCTCTACAGGTATCTCTGAAGCCATGCGTGGATCACATCACCAACACCGTCACCACGCCGTCGTGCTGACGAAATGCAACGACTCCTTCGTGCCTCTACTGGATCAAGAGTTTGAGGGACGTCGTTGAGCTGAATGTGTGCAGAACTCGGAGGTGTCGTATGTTTGGTACTTGATCGGTTGATTCGATAAGACGTTCAAATACATCAACCGTGTTAATTTAAAGAAAGGAAACGTCGAAGTCGTCAGCAAAGAAGATCACTGGAAAGGTCCGGCCCGACTGCCCAGCAGTCGGCCCGAATCTCGGGGACTATAGCTCGCGGGTGTGCCAGCGCGCCCCCACGAAGAAGAGAGGGAAAAGAACTTACTCCGGCTTTCCGTCAAGTCGGCAGTCCGCTTGCTCAACTCCTCAACATTGTGGTTGAAGGCAATGGCGCGGAGGTTGTCATACTTCTGCAAACAACGATGTCAGACAAAATAAGTACTTGGAACAAGCCAGAGGGAGTTCCGAGTCGCCTGCTCAGCAGCCGGCCCGAAACTCGGGGACTACACCCAGTGGGTGCGCTGGCGCGCCCCCACAGAGAAAAACAAGAATCAAAAAGAAGAAGGAAACGTACTCGGACGGCCGTCCGCGCTGCCAGATGCGCCCTGGTGCAAGTTTGAAGGGTGTCGCCTTCAGCGCGCAGCTTCGCCTGAACGTCCAGAAGCGCTTGATTCAGCGGCCCAGTGCCGCCTCCGCGCAACCACCCGATGGGCGCGGCGCTTCTTGCCTCAGCGTCTAGGGCTGCCGAGCTGGCGGTGCCGGTCTCCCGAGGTCGCGGCGCCGAGGTCGCCCTCTCAAGACGGCGGCGCACCGGCGAGGCGACTTGGAGAAGTAGCCTCACCTCGGACTCGTCCGCGGTCGGCGGCTCCGGCGGACCCGCCGGCTGTTTGCCGTGCGGTCTCCCAGACGGCGGTGGAGGCGGCGGTGGCGACACGAGAGTATCCGACATGGAGGCCTCACTGCTCTCCTTCTTCACGACGGGGTTCTCGGTGTCGGCCTCTCCGGTCTGTCCCGTGAACTCTGGAGGCGGCAGTGCCGAGGACAGTGGGGGGACGAGCATCGCCGATCGGCGACGCGCGGCCTCCTCGGCTCGTCGTCTTGCCGCAAGGGCGGCTTCGGCATCCTCCAGCTTCTTCTGGGTGAAGGTGGCCGCCTTCTCGGCCTCCGCCTTCTCCAGACGGTCGGCCTCCTCCTCGTCGCGCTTCTCCCGCGCGTTTCGCTCCGTCGCCTCCCGGAGGTCGGCGGCGGGGTCGACCCGCCGAGTATTGGCGGACGTCTCTGCCGACCCCATGATGGAGGGGACGGCGACTCTCTCAAGGGAAAGAGGGGCCCTGAAGAAGAATGGAAGGAGTATAAAAGAAGACTCGGACAAGATTCACCGAAGGAAAATAAAAAAGCATAAAAACTTACGCAGAGACTAGCGGCGGCCTTCTCACTTCCCTACGGAAGCGGTTGGCCTTCGCGGCCGCCTCCTCCCGTTTGGTCGCGGCGGCCGCCCCCTTGAACTTCTTCAACTTGCCTCCGGGCGCACTCGGCCTGGCGTGATGCCTCTTCGCGCTGCCTTGGCCAGCCAGGCCAGCGGAGGAGCCGGCGCCCGACGAGCCGACCCTCGCCTGGTGGCGCGGGGCGACTTCCCCTTCGGCGTCGTCATCAGGCCAGTCGGCGAAAGTGGCCGAGGGCCTGAAGTCGCCTACCGCTCCTCCTCCCCCGCCTTCGGCGTCGGCTTCCATCGCCGCCGCCCCCAAGTCGGGGTCGTCAACGTCGCTCTCCGCACGATCGGGGACAAACTCGCGGGGCTGTCTCGTGGCGCCCGCTGCAGGCTGCATGAGGGGGTTCTAGCTCAGAAGAAACCAACGAGAATCAGAAACCGGATTCGGCCACAAAGAAGACAAAGCAATAAGGAGATGCGACTTACCACTGGTGGGGGGTTGTCGCGCGAGTACGGCTCCTTGCTGAACTGCCAGTCCTCCCCGAACTCGCAGTTCGCGACATGGTTCACCATATTTGCCACCTCTGCACGGGGCATCTCCTTGGTGCTCATCCGACTTGGGTCTCGGAGGCCGCTCATCTCACAGATCAGGTGAGGCCGGCCTTGGAGTGGGAGAACTCGGCGCGCCACGAAGGCGGCCAGCAAGTCGGACCCGACGAGGCCCTCCGACTGCGTCAAGACTCGGAGCCGCACTACGGCGGTGGCTTCGGCGGGAGTCAGCGTCTTGACTCGATGAGACCAGCTGGTGAGCCTCCCAGCTGGGGGGCCGGCCTCGTAAGCCGGCAGATTAACCCAGTCGCCGTCAGAGGCGAGGTTCTTCACGTAGAAGTATGAGCGCTGCCACATCCTCACCGACTTGATCAGCGAGATGGAGGGGAAGTGGTTGTCGGCGGTCAAGCGCCGCATCGCGATGAAGGCACCGCACTGAGCCGGCACGCCGGCGACGTGCGTGCCGAGCTTAGAAGAGAAGAATTCTCCCCACAGCTCAATGGTAGGGAGAACTCCGAGGAAACCTTCGCACAGGGTGGCGAAGGCGGAGAGCAGCACTACCGTATTCGGGGTGAGGTGGTGCGGTTGGAGGCTGTGAAACTCCAAGAAGGAGCGGAAGAAGCCGCTCGCCGGCAGCCCCAGGCTGCGCATGAGGTGCAAGTGGAAGATGACCCGCTCGCCCTCCTCCGGCGCCGGCGATATCTCCTTCGCCGGCGTGGTGCGGGCTCGCACGAGGTGTGCGGCGGGGAGCCGGCGCATCTTGCGGAGGAATTCAATGAGGTCGTCGTCGACCTCCGAGCCGTCCCACGCGCTGGAACGCACGGCCGGAGCCGCGGCGACGGAGGAGGAGCTCATCACTGGCTGGTGCGGTGTGGTTCTGCTCGCCGGCGGCAAGGAGAGAGGAAGAAGGAGGAAGCAGGGGTCGGGGGAGATGGGCGCGCGTGCTATACCGCTCCACTCTCCCCCTACTTATAGCCTTGGAGGCTGAGAAGCCGAGGGGGCGGACGTGGGATTAACTGCGCCCAGAGCCCCACGCCGCCCCACAATTTACCCCACGAAGTTACTGCACGCAGTAACGGCGTGAGAAGCCTAACCGTTCACGCGGCCGCAGCAGATCCGTTCGCTTGCCGAGGCACGGTAGTGGCAGGCCCCGCCTGACAGCCTGTCCCGTCGCGCGCGTGGGCCGGCAGACTGTCCCTGTCGCGTGCGCCACGCGATAGGGCCGCGGTGGGCGGCAGCAGGGAAGCATATCAGGCACGCCGCCTGGTCTCCCGCCACGACTTTCGACCTCTCCACAGAGCAGGACGGCCCCTCTACGAATCCGACTACGGATAGTCGGCCCAGAAGAAGACGGTAAACGAAGCCCAGATCCCACCACCGGAGGAATGAAACTATTGAGGTCCCCCAGCGAGTCACTCTCGGAGCCTCACCAGCTTCGGGGACTACTGTCGGAGTAATGGGCCACGGGTAGGCTGACCCGAGCCCCAGAACCTTTCAAGACATCGGGGCAAGCCGCGCCCCTCATAGCCGAGTCTCAGATGATGACTCCCAGATGAGCCAAGTCTCAGATGACGACTCCCAGATAAACCGAGTCTCAGATGACGACTCCTAGATGAGCCGAGTCTCAAATGATGACTCCTAGATAAACCAAGTCTCAGATGATGACTCCCAGATAAGCCGAGTCTCAGATGATGACTCCCAGATAAGCCGAGTCTCAGATGACGACTCCCAGATAAACCGAGTCTTAGATGACGACTCCCAGATAAACCGAGTCTCAGATGATGACTCCGAGATAAGCCGAGTCTTAGATGACGACTCCCAGATAAGCCGAGTCTCAGATGACGACTCCCAGAGAAACCGAGTCTCAGATGACGACTCCCAGATAAACCGAGTCTCAGATTACGACTCCAAGATAAACCGAGTCTCAGATGACGACTCCCAGATGAGCCGAGTCTCAGATGATGACTCCCAGACGGGCCGACCCATGGCCGGCGACTTCCGGAGGAGCCGGCTATGGAGAGTCAGCCCACGACTCTACACTCATCGCGATAGACGAGGCGGGTACAACCACGGCGTGGCCGTCACCTCCTGCTTGCGAGGAGCCGGCATGGCTACAGTGTGTCGTACCACAGGAGATCTCCGGCGTGGCCCGGCGCTGTAGCCATGCCAGACCTGACCTCAGCCACAGTGCACGGCGCACTGTGGCCACGATGGCCTACCTATACGGCTCAGAGACGGCGGACCCGCCAGTCAGTGAGAGCATAGAAGACGGCGGATACGCCCCAAAGGCGGCCCCGTGGGAGTCGGCTCCTCGGAGTCGGCCAGCCTCTCCCACGGGTGCCACGCGCCATTAACCAGACAAGATGGGGAGTAATGACAGTGATCGACCGATAGACGGCGGCACTGTTGCCACGACCCAATGACCAAGCCTGCGTCATCAGAAGCACGGCTACAGTGCCGGACTTGCCGGTGGGGCCCGCGAGTCAGCGGGCCCCATCAGACGACAAAGAAGACGGCGGCCTGTGAGACAGACGGCTGGGGCCCGTGCCCAGCCGTATTACCATTGTACCCCTGGGGGTAGGCCTATATAAACCCCCTGGGGCACCCATGCAAAGGGTTCGCTTCCATTAGCCTTAGACCCGATCATATAGGAAGAAGAGGGCTAGCCTTGCCTCCTTCTACCTCTAGAATACAGCTCTAGGAGCAACCTTGTAGTCACTTCGCCTTAGTGATCATGCGGAGACCCCGCGGAGCAGCAGTAGGGGTGTTATCTCCCCGGAGAGCCCCGAAGCTGGGTAAGATTCGCCGGCGTGCATGCCTTCGCCTAATCCCGTTTCCTGGCACCGGCGACGTTCTACTCGCTCCCACCATGATAAGCCATCCTTTGGCATATGTCGCACCCAACCCCTGACAATAGCAAACTGTGGGAAAACAATTACTGTTGGGCAATTGATAGAACTTCAAATAATCATGACGATATCCAGGCAATGATCATTATATAGACATCACATCAAAGATTAGTAGACTGACTCCTGCCTACATTTACTAATATTACTCCACACATCGACCGTTATCCAGCATGCATCTAGTGTATTAAGTTCATGAGAAAATGGAGTAATGCAATAAGAACGATGACATGATGTAGACGAGATTCGTTTATCTATTGCGGCAGATATAGATCTCATATTGTTATCCTTAGTAGCAATGATACATACATGTCGGTTCCCTTCTGTCACTGGGATCAAGCACCGTAAGATCGAACCCACTACAAAGCACCTCTTCCCATTGCAAGATAAATAGATCAAGTTGGCCAAACAAAACCCAAATATCGAAGAAGACATACGAGGCTATAAGCAATCGTGCATATAAGAGATCAAAGAAGACTCAAATAACTTTCATGGATAAAAACATAGATCTGATCATAAACTCAAAGTTCATCGGATCCCAACAAACACACAAAAAAAGACTTACATCATATGGATCTTTAAGAGACCATTGTATTGATAATCAAGAGAGAGAGAGAGAGGAAGCCATCTAGCTACTAACTACAGACCTGTAGGTCAACAAAGAACTACTCACGCATCATAGGAGAGGCACCAATGGAAGTGGTGAACCCCTCCATGATGGTGTCTAGATTGGATCTGGTGGTTCTGGACTCTGCGGCGACTAGATCAATATTTCGTCGATTCCCCTAGGGTTTCTAGAATATTTGGGTATTTATAGAACAAAGAGGTGGTTCGGGGGGCACCCGAGGTGGGCACAACCCCCCAGGGCGCGCATGGGCCTCCTGGCGCGCCCTGGTGGGTGCTGCTCCCCTCGAGCAGCCCCTTAGGTGCTTCCTTGGCCCATTGGCTTTCTTCAGGCCCAAAAAAATCCTCCAGGAGTTGCGTTGCGTTTGGACTCCGTTTGATATTGATTTCCTATGATGTAAAAAACATGCAGAAAACAGCAACTCGCACTGGGCACTATGTCAATAGGTTAGTACCAAAAAATGATATAAAATGACAATAAAAGGATTGTAAAACATCCAAGAATGATAATATAACAACATGGAACAATAAAAAATTATAGATACGTTGGAGACGTATCACACATGTCTATGGTCAGGAAACATAACCATCTTTGATTAACAAGCTAGTCAAGTAGAGGCATACTAGGGACACTTTGTTTTCTCTATGTATTCACATATGTACTAAGTTTCCAGTTAATACAATTCTAGCATGAATAATAAACATTTATCATGATATAAGGAAATATAAATAACAACTTTATTATTGCCTCTAGGGCATATTTCCTTCAGTCTCCCACTTGCACTAGAGTTAATAATCTAGATTGCATAGTAATGATTCTAACACCCATGGAATCTTGGTGCTGATCATGTTTTGCTCGTGGAAGAGGCTTAGTCAATGGGTCTGCAACATTCAGATCCGCATGTATCTTGCAAATCTCTATGTCTCCCTCCTTGACATGATCGCAGATGGAATTGAAGCGTCTCTTGATGTGTTTGGTTCTCTTGTGAAATCTGGATTCCTTTGCCAAGGCAATTGCTCCAGTATTGTCACAAAAGATTTTCATTGGACTCGATGCACTAGGTATTACACCTAGATTGGATATGAACTCCTTCATCCAGACTCCTTCATTTGCTGCTTCCGAAGCAGCTATGTACTCCGCTTCACACGTAGATCCCGCCACGACGCTCTGCTTGGAATTGCACCAACTGACAGCTCCACCATTCAACATAAATACGTATCCGGCTTGCGACTTAGAGTCATACGGATTAGTGTCAAATCTTGCATCGACGTAACCATTTACGACAAGCTCTTTGTCACCTCCATAAACGAGAAACATATCCCTAGTCCTTTTCAGGTATTTTATGATGTTCTTGACCGTTGTCCAGTGATCCACTCCTGGATTACTTTGGTACCTCCCTGCTAAAGTTATAGCAAGGCACACATCAGGTCTGGTACACAACATTGCATACATGATAGAACCTATAGCGGAGGCATGTGGAATGACTCTCATTTTCTCTCTATCTTCTGTAGTGGTCGGGCATTGAGTCTGACTCAACTTCCCACCTTGTAACACAGGCAAGAACCCTTTCTTTGACTGATCCATTTGAACTTCTTCAAAACTTTATCAAGGTATGTGCTTTGTGAAAGTCCAATTAAGCGTCTTGATCTATCCCTATAGATCTTGATGCCCAATATATAAGCAGCTTCACCGAGGTCTTTCATTGAAAAATTCTTATTCAAGTATCCTTTTATGCTATCCAGAAATTCTGTATTTTTTCCAATCAACAATATGTCATCCACATATAATATTAGAAATGCTACAGAGCTCCCACTCACTTTCTTGTAAATACAGGGTTCTCCAAAAGTCTGTATAAAACCATATACTTTGATCACATTGTCAAAGCGTATATTCCAACTCTGAGAGGCTTGCACCAGTACATAAATGGATCGCTGGAGCTTGCACACTTTGTTAGCACCTTTTGGATCGCAAAACCTTCTGGTTGCATCATATACAACTATTCTTTAAGAAATCCATTAAGGAATGCAATTTTACATCCATTTGCCAAATTTCATAATCATAAAATGCGGCAATTGCTAACATGATTCGGACAGACTTAAGCATCGCTATGGGTGCGAAGGTCTCATCGTAGTCAACTCCTTGAACTTGTCGAAAACCTTTCGCAACAAGTCAAGCTTTGTAGACACTAACATTACCGTCAGTGTCAATCTTCTTCTTGAAGATCCATTTATTTTCTATGGCTTGCCGATCATCGGGAAAGTCCACCAAAGTCCACACTTTGTTCTCATTCATGGATCCCATCTCATATGTCATGGCCTCAAGCCATTTCGCAGAACCTGGGCTCATCATCGCTTCCTCATAGTTCGTAGGTTCATCATGGTCTAGTAACATGACTTCCAAAATAGGATTACCATACCACTCTGGTGCGGACCGTACTCTGGTTGACCTACGAAGTTTGGTAGTAACTAGATCTAAAGTTTCATGATCATCATCATTAGCTTCCTTACTAATTGGTGTAGGAATCACTGGAACTGATTTCTGTGATGAACTACTTTCCAATTCAGGAGAAGGTACAATTACCTCATCAAGTTCTACTTTCCTCCCACCCACTTCTTTCGAGAGAAACTCCTTCTCTAGAAAGGATCCATTCTTAGCGATGAATATCTTGCCTTCGGATCTTGATAGAAGGTGTACCCAATAGTTTCCTTTGGGTATCCTATGAAGACACATTTCTCCGATTTGGGTTCGAGCTTATCAAGTTGAAGCTTTTTCACATAAGCATCGCAGCCCCAAACTTTAAGAAACGACAGCTTAGGTTTCTTGCCAAACCACAGTTCATATGGTGTCATCTCAACGTATTTAGATGGTGCCCCTATTTAATGTGAATGCAGTCGTCTCTAAAGCATAACCCCAAAATGATAGCGGTAAATCAGTAAGTGACATCATAGATCACACCATATCTAATAAAGAACAGTTATGACGTTCGTACACACCATTACGCTGTGGTGTTCCAGGTGGCGTGAGTTACGAAACTATTCCACATTGTTTCAAATGAAGACCAAACTCATAACTCAAATATTCGCCTCCGCGATGAGATCATAGAAACTTTATTTTTCTTGTTATGATAATTTTCCACTTCACTCTGAAATTATTTGAACTTTTCAAATGTTTCACACTTATGTTTCATTAAGTAGATATACCCATATCTGCTCAGATCATCTGTGAAGGTCAGAAAATAACGATACCCGTCGCGAGCCTCAACACTCATCAAACCGCATACATCGGTATGTATTATTTCAACAAGTATGTGGCTCGCTCCATTCTTCCGGAGAACGGAGTCTTAGTCATCTTACCCATGAGGCATGGTTCGCAAGCATCAAGTGATTCATAATCAAGTGATTCCAAAAGCCCATCAGCATGGAGCTTCTTCATGTGCTTTACACCAATATGACCTAAACGGGAGTGCCACAAATAAGTTGCACTATCATTATTAACTTTGCATCTTTTGGCTTCAATATTATGAATATGTGTATCACTACGATTGAGATCCAACAAGAATAGACCACTTAACAAGGGTGCATGACCATAAAAGATATTACTCATATAAATAGAACAACCATTATTCTCTGATTTAAAATAATAACCGTCTCGCATCAAACAAGATCCTGATATAATGTTCATGCTCAACGCTGGCACCAAATAACAATTATTCAGGTCTAAAACTAATCCCGAAGGTAGATGTAGAGGTAGCGTGCCGATGGCGATGACATCGACCTTGGAACCATTTCCGATGCGCATTGTCACCTCATCCTTAGCCAATCTTCATTTAATCTGTAGCCCCTACTTTGAGTTGCAAATATGAGCAAAAGAACCAGTATCAAATACCCAGGGGCTACTACGAGCATTAGTAAGGTACACATCAATAACATGTATATCAAATATACCTTTCACTTTTCCACTTATCCGCCAAATACTTGGGGCAGTTCCACTTCTAGTGACCAGTCCCGTTGCAATAGAAGCACTCAGTTTCAGGCTTAGGTCCAGACTTGGGTTTCTTCCCAGGAGTAGCGACTTGCTTGCTATTCTTTTTGATGTTCCCCTTCTTCCCTTTGCCTTTTTTCTTGAAACTAGTGGTCTTGTTAACCATCAACACTTGGTGCTCCTTCTTGATTTCTACCTCCGTAGCCTTTAGCATTGCGAAGATCTCGGGAATTGTCTTTTCCATCCCTTGCATATTACAGTTCATCATGAAGCCTTTATAGCTTGGTGGCAATGATTGAAGAACTGTGTGAATGACACTATCATCAGGAAGATTAACTCCTAGCTGAGTCAAGTGGTTATGGTACCCAGATATTTTGAGTATGTGTTCACTGATAGAACTATTCTCCTCCATCTTGCAACTATAGAACTTGTTGGAGACTTCATATCTCTTAACTCGGGCATTTGCTTGAAATATTAACTTCAACTCCTGGAACATCTCATATGCTCCATGACGTTCAAAACAACTTTGAAGTCCCAACTTTGAGCCGTAAAGCATGGCACACTGAACTATCGAGTAGTCATCAGATCGAGCTTGCCAGACATTCATAACATCAGCATCTGCTCCAGCAGCAGGCCTTGCATCAGTGCTTCAAGGACATAATTCTTCTATGCAGCAATGAGGATAATCCTCAAGTTACGGACCCAGTCCATGTAGTTTCTACCATCATCTTTCAACTTAGCTTTCTCTAGGAAGGCATTAAAATTCAAGGGAACGGTAGCACGGGCCATTGATCTATAACAACATAGATATGCAAAAAAACTATCAGGACTAAGTTCATGATAAATTAAAGTTCAATTAATTATATTACTAAGGAATTCCCACTTAGATAGACATCCCTCTAGTCATCTAAATGATCACGTGATCCATATCAACTAAACCATGTCCGATCATCACGTGAGATGAAGTAGTTTTCAATGGTGAACATCTCTATGTTGATCATATCTACTATATGATTCACGTTCGACCTTTTGGTCTCAAAGTTCCGAGGCCATATCTGCATATGCTAGGCTCGTCAAGTTTAACCCGAGTATTCTGCACATGCAAAACTGGCTTGCACCCATTGTATGTGAATGTAGAGCTTATCACACCTGATCATCACGTGGTGTCTCGCCACGACGAACTGTAGCAACGGTGCATACTCAGGGAGAACACTTATACCTTGAAATTTAGTGAGGGGTCGTCTTATAATGCTACCACCGTACTAAGCAAAATAAGATGCATAAAAGATAAACATCACATGCAGTCAAAATATGTGACATGATATGGCCATCATCATCTAGTGCCTTTGATCTCCATCTCCAAAGCATTGTCATGATCTCCATTGTCACCGGCTTGACACCTTGATCTCCATCGTAGCATCGTTATCGTCTCGCCAACTATTGCTTCTATGAGTATCGCTGCCATTTAGTGATAAACTAAAGCAATTACATGGCGATTGCATTTCATACAATAAAGCGACAACCATATGGCTCCTGCCAGTTGCTGATAACTCTGTTACAAAACATGATCATCTCATACAATGATTTATATCACATCATGTCTTGACCATATCACATCATAACAAGCCCTGCAAAAACAAGTTAGACGTCCTCTACTTTGTTATTGCAAGTTTTACATGGCTGCTACGGGCTTCTAGCAAGAACCGTTCTTACCTACGCATCAAAACCACAACAATTTTTCGTCAAGTGTGCTGTTTTAACCTTCAACAAGGACCGGCCGTAGTCAAACTCGATTCAACTAAAGTTGGAGAAATAGACACCCGCCAGTCACCTGTGTGCAAAGCACGTCGGTAGAACCAATCTCATGAACGCGGTCATGTAATGTCGGTCCGGGCCGCTTCATCTAACAATACTGCCAATAAAAGAAAGACGTTGGTGGTAAGCAGTATGATTATTATCGCCCACAACTCTTTGTGTTCTACTCGTGCATATCATCTACGCACAGACCTGGCTCGGATGCCACTTTTGGGGAATGTAGCATCCAATTTCAAAAAAAATCCTATGCTCACGCAAGATCTATCTAGGAGATGCATACCAATGAGAGGGGCAGAGTGTGTCCATGTGCCCTCGTAGACTGAAAGCGGAAGCGTTAGGTTAACGCGGTTGATGTAGTCGAACGTCTTCACGATCCAACTGATCCAAGTACCGAACATACGGCACCTCCGTGTTCAGCACACGTTTAGCTCGATGACGTCACTCGGACTCTTGATCCAGTAGAGGGTCGAGGGAGAGTTTTGTCAGCACGACGGCGTGGTTACAATGTTGGTCATGTGATCCGCGCAGGGCTTCGCCTAAGCACTACGGCGCTATGATCGAAGGAGTAAACTGTGGAGGGGGGCACTACACACGGCTAAGAGAACAATTGATGTGCCTTTGGGGTTCCCCTGCCCACGTGTATAAAGGAGGGGGAGAGAGGCCGGCGGCCAGGAGGGGCGCGCCATGGGGGGAGTCCTACTTGGACTCCTAGTCCAAGTAGGATTCACCCCCCCCCTTTCCTTTCTCCACCATAGGGAATAGGAAGGAGAGGGAGAGGGAAAGGGAAGGGGGCACCGCCCCCTCTTCCATGTCCTATTTGAACTCCCTAGGAGGGGGGCGCGCTGCCACCCCCCGCAGGCTTCCCTCTCTCTCCCTTAGGCCCATGTTGGCCCAAAACTTCCTCGGGGGGTTCCGGTAACCCCTCGGTACTCCAGAAAAAATCACTCGGAACCATTCCGATGTCCGAATATAACCTCCAATATATGAATATTTATCTCTCGGCCATTTCGAGACTCCTCGTCATGTCCGTGATCTCATCTAGGACTCCGAACAAACTTTGTTTACCAAAACACATAACTCATAACACAAATCGTCATCGAACGTTAAGCGTGCGGACCTACGGGTTCGAGAACTACGTAGACATGATCGAGACACATCTCCAATCAATAACCAATAGAGGAACCTGTATGCTCATATTGGCTCCTACATATTCTACGAAGATCTTTATCGGTCAAATCACGCAACCACATACGTTGTTCCCTTTGTCATTGGTATGATACTTGCCCGAGATTCGATCGCCCGAATCTTCATACCGAGTCCAATCCCGTTACCGGTAAGTCTCTTTGCTCGTGTCGTAATGCATCATCCTATAACTAACTCATCAGTCAAATTTCTTGCAAGGCTTATAGTGATGAGCATTACCGAGATTGCCCAGAGATACCTCTCTGATACACGGAGTGACAAATCCTATTCTCGATCTGTGCCAACCTGACAAACACCTTCGGATACACCTGTATATCATCTTTATAATCACCCAATTATGTTGTGACGTTTCATAGCACACAAGATGTTCCTCTGGTATTAGGGAGTTGCATAATCTCATAGTCGGAGGAACATGTACAAGTCATGAAGAAAGCAATAGCAAAAAAAACTTAACGATCATTATGCTAAGCTAACGGATGGGTCTTGTCCATCACATCATTCTCTAATGATGTGATCCCGTTCATAATGACAACACAGGTCTATGGTAAGGAAACATAACCATCTCTGGTTTACAAGATTGTCAAGTAGAGGCATACTAGGGACACTTTGTTTTGTCTATGTATTCACACATGTACTAAGTTTCCGGTTAATACAATTCTAGCATGAATAATAAAATTTTATCATGATATAAGGAAATATAAATAACAACTTTATTATTGCCTCTAGGGAATATTTCCTTCATTAAGTTCATGGAAAAATGGAGTAATGCAATAAGAACGATGGCATGATGTAGACAAGATCTATTCATGTAGGAATTAGACCCCATCTTGTTATCCTTAATGGCAACGATACATACGTGTCGGTTCTGTTGGGAACGTGGCAATAATTCAAAATTTTCTACGCATCACCAATATCAATCTATGGAGATTCTAGCAACAAGAGAAGGGAGAGGATGAGCATCTTCATACCTTTGAAGATCGCTAAGTGGAAGCGTTACTAGAATGCGGATGAGGGAGTCGTACTCACGGCGATTCAAATCGTGGAAGATCCGATCTAACACCGAACGGATGGCGCCTCCGCGTTCAACACACGTGCAACCTGGGGACATTGAGGGACTCCTGGATTAGGGGGTATCCGGACAGCCGGACTATATACATCGTCCGGACTATTGAAGCGTGAAGACACAAGACTCAAGACTTCGGCCCGTGTCCGGATGGGACTCTCCTTTGCGTGGAAGACAAGCTTGGCGATCCGGATATTATATTTCCTTCCTTGTAACCGACTCCATGTAAACCCTAGCCCTCTCCAATGTCTATATAAACCGGAGAGGATGGTCCTTAGAAGGCCGATCACAATTACAATCATACCATCATAGCTTAGCTTCTAGGGTTTAGCCTCTATGATCTCGTGGTAGATCTACTCTTGTACTAGTCATATCTTCAATATTAATCAAGCAGGAAGTAGGGTTTTACCTCCATCGAGAGGGCCCGAACCTAGGTAAACATTGTGTCCCTTGCTTCCTGTTACCATCAGCCTAAGACGCACAGATCAGGATCCCCTACCCGAGATCCGCCGGTTTTGACACCGACATTGGTTCTTTCATTGAGAGTTCCTCTGTGTCATTGTTGCAAGGCTCGATGGCTCGTCTCGTTGTGAAGGACAACATCATCTCTGGGGGAGCACTAGCTGTAGGCCAAACTCTCCGACTTGGCGGCTTCATTATGGTCGCCCCATCGGCTGTCGCGCCGACAATGGCCTCTTGGGTCATTACTCATAACCTTCGCATCAATTCGGAGCTTGCCGAATAGATGGATCCGATGGATCTCTCCTCCTTTAATGAGCTCTTGGACCGCTTCGCCACTTTGGGAACCGCTATGGACTACGACCGGATTGGGCTTAAACCCGACCAAAGGGACATTAGATCCCCGCCGGCCACCCATGAGATAGCGGTAGTGGAGGAACCACATACGGATTACCCCTCTATTTTGAGGATGAATCATGTCCGGATAACCGAGCTCCTCGAGCCAAACTCCCGCTCGAGGAAGAATATGGCCCAGATCCCGGATTTAGGATCGGGTATCAGGCCGGAAAAATTGGGCAGCATTCCGGACCCCGAGCTGTCAAACTTGGTGGCTCCCCTGCCCTAAGCGCCAGGCCGGATCAGAATCCGGACTCACCCACGGACACCATCTGTGCTTAAGCCGTCTCTCCCATATCAGACAAGAGCCCCACGAGACAGTACATCGCTACTGGGCCAGATTCCTCCTTGTGTTAAACAAGGTCAAGGACTGACGCGAGGAGGACGCAGTCTCACTTTTCTGTAAAAACTATACGGACAAACGAATCCTTAATGCTATCAGTCGCCGTGACATAGCACGCCTTGCTAACTTAGCAACTATAGTACGGAAGTACTGTGCGATGGAAAGCGCCTGGAAAATCCAAATAGAATTTTGGGATAGTACGGCCCTCACCAGGACCTTTGTCCGAACTAAACGGTCGAACTCTCGTAGGTCGACCAATTCAATTCCCAAGAATCCAAAACCCGCCCCAGGGCGTGGAACCGTATTGGAAGAATGGCTCAATGGGCCATGTAAGCTCCACAGTACGCCGGATGCAACACCAACCCATTGCCTTAGGGCATGTTGGATACTCCGGCAGGTAGCAAAAAGTGGCAAGGATCTCCTCGAAAGCCATAAAGCAGAACAACATCCCACGAAGGAACACAATACGGTGCTAACAGTCTTCGAGACTTTCGCCTCAAATAATAGGCGCAAGCGGGCTCATCAAAGCTCCGCGGAAATCTGCCATGTGGCAAAAATAAATCTGTGGAACGACACGGCTATAACTTTCAATGCCAGTGACAAACCCCAATTCCAGACCGTCCGGGCACCAGCCGCTCTGGTCCTTAGCCCAGTAGTGGACGGCTTTTGGCTCACTAAAGTACTCATGGACGGGGGTAGCGGATTAAACTTGATCTACGAAGAAACACTCAAGAAGATGGAAATTGACAAAAGCCGCAATGAACAAAGCGGGACAACCTTCAAGGGAATCATCCCTAGTTGGGAAGCACGGTGCGCAGGAAAAATCACACTCGATGTGGTATTCGGCACCCCGGAGAATTACAGGTCCGAAGAAATCACATTCCAAGTGGCTCCTTTCAGCAGCGGATACCACGCCCTTCTAGGGCGGGACGCGTTTGCAAGCTTTCAAGCTATACCCCATTACGGGTACATGAAGCTTAAAATGCCCGTACCCAATGGAATCATCACTCTAGCAAGTGATCCGGATGTCGCACTCCGCGCCGAAAACAAAACCGCAGCACTAGCCTTGGAAGCACTGTCCGAAGCCCTAGCAGCAGAAGAATTAACAACATTGCGTGCCACCATGGACAGGGACGACATGATACTCAACAAGTGACCCAAGTCCACCTCATTTAAACCCGCAGATGAGATAATCAAATTCCAAGTCCACCCAACGGACCCCACGAAGATAGCTTCCATCGGGACACAGTTGAGCCCTGATATGGATGCCGCACTGCAAGACTTCTTACGCGAGAATTGGGACATTTTCGCCTGGCACCCATCGGACATGCCAGGCATCCCGCGCGAATTGGCCGAACATAGCCTTAACATATTAAAGGGATACAAACCTGTTAAACAGACCCTAAGGCGATTTTCAGATCCCAAACGGCAGGCCATGAAGGAAGAGCTAGCCAAGCTACTTGAGGCCGGATTCATCAGAGATATCAAGCATCCGGATTGGCTGGCGAACTTGGTAATGGTACCAAAGAAGGACAAATCATGGTGCATGTGTGTCGACTTCCAAGACCTCAACAAGGCTTGCCCCAAGGATCCCCTTTCCCCTCCCTCGCATTGATCAAATCATCGACGCCACAGCAGGACACGACTCGATGTGTTTCCTCGACGCATACTCTGGATACCATCAAATAAAGATGGCAGAGTCCGACCAAGCTGCAACAGCTTTCATAACGCCTTATGGCCCTTTCTGCTTCAACAGTATGCCTTCCGGGCTTAAGAATGCCGGCGCAACCTACCAACGCATGATTCAAACATGCCTGGAAAAGCAAATCGGCAAAACAGTGGAGGTATACGTCGACGACGTAGTCATAAAAACAAGACACGTCGAAACCCTAATAGATGACTTGAGGCTCACATTCGACAACCTCCGAACATATGACATCAAGCTGAATCCAGAGAAATGCGTTTTCAGCATCCCCTCTGGAAAACTGCTGGGCTTGATTGTTTCAAATAGAGGAATTGAAGCTAATCCGGCAAAAATCCAAGCTTTGTCGCAGTTGGCTATACCAACAGGCCTCAAACACATCCAGAAACTAGCTGGATGCGTGGCTGCTTTGAGCCGCTTTATCTCCAGGTTAGGAGAAAAGGCATTGCCTCTTTACCGCCTTCTTCAGCACAGCGAACACTTCGTGTGGACAGATGCAGCCGCGGCCGGACTCGATGAGATAAAGACCTTATTGGCCAATAATCCAGTCCTAACAGCGCCAAATATCGGCGAACCTATGCTGTTGTACATAGCTGCAATACATCAAGTTGTAAGCGCAGTACTCGTCATCTAACGATAGGTTGACGGATACAAATTCCCGCTACAGAAGCCGGTTTATTACGTATCCATGGTACTCACCCCATGCAAATCCTGATACCCACACTATCAAAAAATAGCATACGCGGTCTTCATGGCATCCCGAAAGCTACGACACTACTTTCAAGAGTGTTCGATTACGGTGGCCTCCGAAGTACCACTAAACGATATAGTAAATAACCGCGATGCCACGGGCCGGATCGCTAAATGGGCCATTGAGCTCCTTCCATTCAACATAATATAAAAGCCTCGGCGGGCTATCAAGTCACAAGTATTAGCAGACTTTGTCGCCGAATGGACGGAAGCCGAACTCCCTAAAGAGTACGGCGCATACTCTAACTGGATCATGCACTTCGACGGCTCTAAAATGCTGGCTGGATTGGGAGCAGGCGTAGTCCTGACGTCTCCCACCGGAGACACGGTCCAATACGTCCTCCAAATATTATACACAGACTCCAACAATGCAGCCGAATACGAGGCTCTGTTGCATGGTCTTCGGATGGCAGTCTCTATGGGTATTCAACGCCTAGAGGTGCGCGGGGATCCAAAAGTGTCAGCCTACCGTAATGTCGTCCTTAAAATGTCAGCTCGGTTCGAGGGGCTCGAATTTCACCATGTGGCTCGAGAAAACAATCAAGCGGCAGATGTCCTTGCCCGCATCGGCGCTAAACGCGACCCTGTCCCACCTAACATATTCCTGGAAAGGCTATTCAAGCCATCCGTGGTACGGGAAGGGGAGTCCGGCAATACTAGCACGGATCCGAATACATCCCCAGATTCCGAACTATCAGACATAATCGGAGGCTCTACCGCCGAAATAACATCATCAGCCCACGAAATAATGGTTGTCATCGCCCCGTGGACTGAGCCTTTCTTGGCCTACCTAAATAGGCAGGAGCTCCCCGAAGACCAAAATGAAGCATACTGCATCGTCCAGCGTTCTAAAGCTTACAAAGTCCATGAGGGGGAACTCTATAAGAAAAGTGCGACTGGAGTGCTCCAAAGGTGCATCTCCGAAGAGCAAGGGCAGCAGCTCTTAGCTGAAATCCATGCTGGACTGGGCGCGCACCATGCCGCGGCTCGAGCACTAGTCAGCAAGGCCTTCCGTACAGGTTTCGATTGGCCGACGGCACGAGCAGACACACAGGACCTTGTCCAGCACTGTGTCGGTTGCCAGCTCTTTGCCAATCAGAGTCATATGCCCCCTACCACTCTCCAAACAATCCCCATAACTTGGCCCTTTGCGGTCTGGGGGCTGGATATGGTTGGACCCCTTAAAGGGGGAAGCCACAAGAAAAAATACTTATTGGTCATGCTAGACAAGTTCACCAAATGGATAGAAGCCAAACCAGTGAAAACGGCCGAATTCGGACCAGTAATATACTTTATATCCGGGGTCGTACACCGATACGGTGTCCCCCACAGCATCATCACCAATAATGGCTCAAATTTCACAGCCGATGAAGTGAAAGCTTGGTGTGGCAAAATGGGCATTGAGCTCGACTATGCTTCCGTCTACCATCCTCAAACAAATGGTCAGGTCGAACGGGCAAACGGTCTCATCATGAGCGGCATCAAACCCAAACTAGTGCGATCCTTGACAGAGTCGGACACTCACTGGGTCAAGGAGCTCGACTTCGTGCTCTGGGGGCTGTGGACCACGCTGAATCGCACCACCGGATACACACCATTTTTTATGGTGTACGGTGCGGAAGCAGTACTACCCTGCGACATAATACATGATTCGCCACGCGTACGCATGTATGAAGAGAAGGAAGCCGAGTTAGATCGGCAGGATAACTTGGACGCCCTGGAGGAGGAGCGCGATGTCGCTAAGGCCCGTTCCGCATTCTATCAGCAACAGGCTCGACGATACCAAAGCAGAGAAGTGCGGGCCAAAACTTATAATATTGGCAAGCTCATTCTACGCTTACCGGAGAAGAAGAAGGACAAGCTCTGTAACGCCCTCGATGCGGCTATAGCTCCCACGTGTCGAGGCACGACTTAGAGGCATAACCGCATTGAAAGCAATGTCGCAAGTCAGGCAATCATTACAACATCCCATGTAATATATAATAAAAGGGGGAGATAACATAGTTGGCTTATACTCGCCACGTCACATCAGACTACATAAATAACATCCATCAAACAATCACTCATGGCCCGACTACGGCGCCAAACTAGAAAAGAACCCAACATGCGACAAGGTCCTGAATCGATAACCCCAACTAGGCACCACTACTGATCATCCGGAAAAGACACATAGTATCACTGAGAGTCCTCGTCGAACTCCCACTTGAGCTCGTACTCGTCACCTGGAGCGGAATCACCTGGACCTGCATCTGGAGTTGTAGTATCTGTGAGCCACAGGGACTCAGCAATCTCACACCCACGCGATCAAAACTATTTAAGCTCATGGGAATGGATAAGGCAAATATATGTGGAGCTGTAGCAAGCGACTAGCATATGTGGTGGCTAACTTATACGCAAAAGAGAGCGAGAAGAGAAGGCGAAGCACGAGCGAGAAGCTAAAGGAACATCCTGCGCAAGCATAACTCCAACACCGTGTCCACTTCCCGGACTCCGCCGAGAAGGGGCCATCACGGTAACACACACGGTTGATTCATTTTAATTAAGTTTAGTTCAAGTCATTTACAACCGGACATTAACAAATTCCCATCCGCCCATAACCGCGGGCACGGCTTTCGAAAGATCAATCCCTGCAGGGGGGTCCCAACTTAGCCCATAACAAGCTCTCACGGTCAACGAAGGAATAGACCTCCACCCAAGACACACCGATCAGACTCGGTATCTTGGTACAACAAGATGATTCGACAGGTTAAAACAAGTCCAGCAACACCGCCCGAATGTGCCGACAAATCCCGATAGGAGCTGCACATATCTCTTTCTCAGGGCACGCTCGGATAGGTCAAGCTACGAGTAAAACCAAACCTCAAGTTTCCCCGAGGTGGCCCCGCAGGCTGCCTGGTTCGGACCAACACTCAGAGGAGCACTGGCCCGGGGGGGTTAAAATAAGATGACCCTCGGGCTCCGGAAACCCAAGGGAAAAAGAGGCTAGGTGGCAAATGGTAAAACCAATGTTGGGCATTGCTGGAAAAGCTTTAATCAAGGCGAACTATCAAGGGGTTCCCATTATAGCCCAACCGCGTAAGGGACGCACAATCCGGGAACATAACACCGATATGACGGAAACTAGGGCGGCAAGAGTGGAACAAAACACTAGGCGAGAGGCCGAGCCTTCCACCCTTTACCAAGTATATAGATGCATTAAGATAACATAGCAATATAATGATATCCCAACAAGTAAATAAATGTTCCAACATGGGACGGCTCCAATCTTCACCTGCAGCTAACAACGCTATAAGAAGGGCTGAGCAAAGCGGTAACATAGCCAATCAACGGTTTGCTAGGACAATGGTGGGTTAGAGGTTCAACATGGCAATAGGGAGGCTGACAAGCAAAAGGTAGGCATCGTAGCAGTGGCAAAGCAAAAGAGCGAGCAAACTAGCATAGCAAAGATAGTAGTGATTTCGAGGGTATGATCATCTTGCCTGCACAGTTGTCAGAGTTGACTGGATCCTCACAAGCGAACTCAACGGGCTCCTCGGTAGAAACTCGTCTCCCGGATCTACCCAACAAGACAAACAAGCAACAAGGATACAATCAACCACAGGCAAGTCCAAGCAATATGATGAAATGACGATATGCTATGCGGGATGCGATGCGGGATGCAAAATGCAAGATATGACAGGAAATGCATGAACCTGGCATCAACTTGGAAAACCAAGTGTGCCACTAGATAGAGGGGATGAAATCGCTTGAAAACGATATAAAGATCATAGGAATCGGAGCTACGGTTTGGAAATGGCAAGCGTTTTAAGATATGACACCGGTATGCGATTTGCAGCAAGTAGGCATCTAAATGCAACGAAATGAACATGCTACAGCCACCAAACATGAAAACAAAATACATGGCAGTGATGTACACAAGATGGTTGACAAAACACTAGCACTGAGCCATAGGCAAATTCATCCATTAAGAGGTTCAAACAAGCATGGCTAAAACGCAAATGCAAAACAGATTTCAGACTTAGTGAAATTAACACTAGTCTGAAATTTCAGATCACGATGCTCTCTTCGGAGCAGCAAAACAACATGATAGAAAACCTGAACATGACAAGTAAGAACATGGCATGGAGCTACTCAACAAGCTTAACAAAACACCCAAAGTGACCTGGGGCCAAAAGGGGTCACAAAATACTCTACCGAGCTCACGAACATCGCTCGAACACAATCAGTTTTCAGACTTAGTGAAAACTGAGACACGCTGAAATATAACTCACGAAGGCATGTAAACAAGCTCGATGCACTCACTACGGTGCAAGTCATGGCAAGGAAAGCATATAACCAGCAAGAAGGCACAATGTGCTAGCTACACATGGCAAGAACGAAGGCATAGCATGCATGGAACACTAACGGTAGCATCGGCAAAATCGCAAACAAGTTGACGATCTACCCAGATTAACAACGAAGCAAAAGTTGAGCTCGATTGAGTCAACCTAGAGCACTCCACATATGCAAACAAAGACATGGATGGATAGAGCATAACATAAATATCAAAACTTCCTTACTGATCATCCTCAAAAGAGGCACGGATCACTAGGAAACAAGCTGGACATATAGCATCATGAACTAAAATATCCCAGACTTAGTGAAAATCACTAAGTCCCTGAAATCTGCAATCTCAGGTACCTCTCTTCGCAAGCTTGCACAAGACAACACACACATCCTAAAAATGCATGGGTGGCACCTCTGGAAAGAAGACAAAATGCTTAACAATTCATCCCAAAGGGGCACAGGCATATCATGCACGAATTAAACATAGCAAAAATGACAAAAGTGCATGATGAACTAACGGATCTGCAATTTAACTCAGGAAGCCTCTTTCTAACAGAATTTTGGGTATCAAGATTACCTCAAATTCAAATGATGCAATGGAATGAAATGATGTACATGTCGAGGCAAAGATTTTGATATATCATGTGCCCAAAACGGAGCTACGGTTGCGGAGATACAAGCAGTCAAAGATAGCACGAAAATTAGGGTTTCGGGGGAGAGAGGTCAACCCAGATCTAGATCCAGCCGCACTGTAGCAAACACTGTTCACCGGGCGCGGTTACTGTAGCAGTCCGGTCCGAAGTCGCCGGAAATGGCCGCGGCGGCGGCCGGCGTGGAGGAAGGAGACCGGAGAAGGACGCCGGCGGCGCGGGGAGGACCTTGGGGCGGCGCGGCCGGCGATGAGGAGCCCCGGCGGAGTCGCGGCGTGGCGCGGGGCGGCGATGCGGCCGGAGGCGAGGTCGGGCGCGGTGGAGCGGCGAGCTCCGGCGATGGCGCTCGCGGCGGCGCGGGCTGCCGGAGCCGGAGAAGGGAGCGGCGGGCGCCGGGACGCGGGTGGCG